>NW_027176705.1:13691194-14263694 GCF_023349555.1 Cebidichthys violaceus
AGTGACGCAGACAGACCCTCCGTCTGAGTGACACAAACAGACAGACACTCCGTCTGAGTGAGGCCGACAGACAGACACTCCATCTGAGTGAGGCCGACAGACAGACACTCCGTCTGAGTGAGGCCGACAGACAAACACTCCGTCTGAGTGAGACAGACAGACAGACACTCCGTCTGAGTGAGACAAACGGACAGACACTCCGTCTGAGTGACGCAGACAGACATAAACTCCGTCTGAGTGAGACAGACAGACCAACACTCCATCTGAGTGAAACAAACAGTCTGTTTGTCTCACTCAGACGGAGGTTCGGTCTGTCTGGTTGTGTCACTCAGACGGAGTATCTGTCTGTTTGTCTCACTTAGACGGAGTGTTTGTCTGTCTGCCTCACTCGGATGGAGTGTCTGTCTGTCTGCATCACTCGGACGGAGTGTGTGTCTGTCTGCGTCATTCGGACGGAGTATGTGTCTGTCTGCATCACTCAGACGGAGTGTCTGTCTGTCTGTGTCACTCAGACGGAGTGTCTATCTGACTGCGTCACTCAGATGGAGTGTCTGTCTGTCTGCGTCACTCAAATGGAGTGTCTGTCTGTTTGTCTCACTCAGACGGAGTGTCGGTCGGTCGGTCGGTCTCACTGCCTCACCCAGGCGGAGTGTCGGCCGGTCTGTCGGTCTCACTCAGACGGAGTGTCGGCCGGTCGGTCGGTCTCACTGTCTCACTCAGGCGGAGTGTCGGCCGATCAGTCTCACTCTGAGTGAGACAGACAGACCGACACTCCGTCTGAGTGAGACCGACCGGCCGACACTCCGTCTGAGTGAGACCGACAGACCGACACTCCGTCTGAGTGAGACCGACAGACAGACGCTCCGTCTGAGTGACGCAGACAGACCCTCCGTCTGAGTGACACAAACAGACAGACACTCTGTCTAAGTGAGGCCGACAGACAGACACTCCATCTGAGTGAGGCCGACAAACAGACACTCCATCTGAGTGAGGCCGACAGACAAACACTCCGTCTGAGTGAGACAGACAGACAGACACTCCGTCTGAGTGAGACAAACGGACAGACACTCCGTCTGAGTGACGCAGACAGACATAAACTCCGTCTGAGTGAGACAGACAGACCAACACTCCATCTGAGTGAAACAAACAGTCTGTTTGTCTCACTCAGACGGAGGTTCGGTCTGTCTGTTTGTGTCACTCAGACGGAGTATCTGTCTGTTTGTCTCACTTAGACGGAGTGTTTGTCTGTCTGCCTCACTCGGATGGAGTGTCTGTCTGTCTGCATCACTCGGACGGAGTGTGTGTCTGTCTGCGTCATTCGGACGGAGTATGTGTCTGTCTGCGTCACTCAGACGGAGTGTCTGTCTGTCTGCGTCACTCAGACGGAGTGTCTGTCTGTCTGCGTCACTCAGACGGAGTGTCTATCTGACTGCGTCACTCAGATGGAGTGTCTGTCTGTCTGCGTCACTCAAATGGAGTGTCTGTCTGTTTGTCTCACTCCGACGGAGTGCCGGTCGGTCGGTCGGTCTCACTGCCTCACCCAGGCGGAGTGTCGGCCGGTCTGTCGGTCTCACTCAGACGGAGTGTCGGCCGGTCGGTCGGTCTCACTGTCTCACTCAGGCGGAGTGTCGGCCGATCAGTCTCACTCTGAGTGAGACAGACAGACCGACACTCCGTCTGAGTGAGACCGACCGGCCGACACTCCGTCTGAGTGAGACCAAGAGACCGGCCGACACTCCGTCCGAGTGAGACCGACAGACCGACACTCCGTCTGAGTGAGACCGACAGACAGACGCTCCGTCTGAGTGACGCAGACAGACCCTCCGTCTGAGTGACACAAACAGACAGACACTCCGTCTGAGTGAGGCCGACAGACAGACACTCCATCTGAGTGAGGCCGACAGACAGACACTCCGTCTGAGTGAGGCCGACAGACAAACACTCCGTCTGAGTGAGACAAACAGACAGACACTCCGTCTGAGTGAGACAAACGGACAGACACTCCGTCTGAGTGACGCAGACAGACATAAACTCCGTCTGAGTGAGACAGACAGACCAACACTCCATCTGAGTGAAACAAACAGTCTGTTTGTCTCACTCAGACGGAGGTTCGGTCTGTCTGGTTGTGTCACTCAGACGGAGTATCTGTCTGTTTGTCTCACTTAGACGGAGTGTTTGTCTGTCTGCCTCACTCGGATGGAGTGTCTGTCTGTCTGCATCACTCGGACGGAGTGTGTGTCTGTCTGCGTCATTCGGACGGAGTATCTGTCTGTCTGCGTCACTCAGACGGAGTGTCTGTCTGTCTGCGTCACTCAGACGGAGTGTCTATCTGACTGCGTCACTCAGATGGAGTGTCTGTCTGTCTGCGTCACTCAAATGGAGTGTCTGTCTGTTTGTCTCACTCAGATGGAGTGTCTGTCTGTTTGTCTCACTCAGACGGAGTGTCGGTTGGTCGGTCGGTCTCACTGCCTCACCCAGGCGGAGTGTCGGCCGGTCTGTCGGTCTCACTCAGACGGAGGGTCGGCCGGTCGGTCGGTCTCACTGTCTCGCTCAGGCGGAGTGTCGGCCGATCAGTCTCACTCTGAGTGAGACTGACCGGCCGACACTCCGCCTGAGTGAGACCGACCGGCCGACACTCCGTCTGATTGAGACCGACAGACCGGCCAACACTCCGTCTGAGTGAGACAGACAGACACTCCGTCACTCAGACGGAGTGTCTGTCTGTCTGCGTCACACAGATGGAGTGTCTGTCTGTCTCTCTGCGTCACTCAGACGGAGTGTTTGTCTGTCTGCGTCAGTCAGACGGAGCTGCAGAACCAGGGTCACAACAAAAATAGCGGCTCCTTGCTGGCACAGCAGCCAAAAAAGAACAAACTGCACAACACAAATGAACAATAAGATGGCACAGCGGCCAGTTAACACAAACAGCACAACACAAGTAGCACTACCGATCGACCGGCCGACACTCTGCCTGAGTGAGACAGGCAGACAGACACACCGTTTGAGTGAGACAGGCAGACAGACCGACACTCTGCCTGAGTGAGACAGACAACCAGACCGACATTCCGCCTGAGTGAGACAGACAACTAGACCGACACTCCGCCTGAGTGAGACAGACAACCAGACCGACATTCCGCCTGAGTGAGACAGACAACTAGACCGACACTCCGCCTGAGTGAGACAGACAACCAGACCGACACTCTGCCTGAGTGAGACAGCCAGACAGACAATCCGCCTTAGACAGACAACCAGACAGACAATCCGCCTTAGACAGACAACCAGACAGGCACTCCGAGACAGACAACCAGACAGACACCCCGACTGAGACAGACAACCAGACAGACACCCCGACTGAGACAGACAACCAGACAGACACTCCGCCTGAGACAGACAACCAGACAGACACTCCGAGACAGATAACCAGACAGACACTCCGACTGAGACAGACAACCAGACAGACACTCCGCCTGAGACAGACAATCAGACAGACACTCCGACTGAGACAGACAACCAGACAGACACTCCGCCGAGACAGACAACCAGACAGACACTCGACTGAGACAGAAAACCAGACCGACACTCCGACTGTGAGAGACAACCAGACAGACACTCCGACTGAGACAGACAACCAGACAGACACTCCGACTGAGACAGACAACCAGACAGACATTCGACTGAGACAGACAACCAGACAGACACTCCGCCTGAGACAGACAACCAGACAGACACCCCGACTGAGACAGACAATCAGACCGACATTCCGCCTGAGTGACACAGACAACTAGACCGACACTCCGCCTGAGTGAGACAGACAACCAGACCGACACTCTGCCTGAGTGAGACAGCCAGACAGACAATCCGCCTTAGACAGACAACCAGACAGACACTCCGCCTGAGACAGACAACCAGACAGACACTCCGCCTGAAACAGACAACCAGACAGAAACCCCGACTGAGACAGACAACTAGACAGACACCCCGACTGAGAAAGACAACTAGACAGACACTCCGACTGAGACAGACAACCAGACAGACACCCCGACTGAGACAAACAATCAGACAGACACTCCGACTGAGACAGACAACCAGACAGACACCCCGACTGAGACAGACAACTAGACAGACACTCCGACTGAGACAGACAACCAGACAGACACTCCGCCTGAGACAGACAACCAGACAGACACTCCGAGACAGATAACCAGACAGACACTCCGACTGAGACACACAACCACACCGACACCCCGACTGAGACAGACAACTAGACAGACACCCCGACTGAGACAGACAACCAGACAGACACCCCGACTGAGACAGACAACCAGACAGACACCCCGACTGAGACAGACAACTAGACAGACACTCCGCCTGAGACAGACAACCAGACAGACACTCCGCCGAGACAGACAACCAGACAGACACTCGACTGAGACAGAAAACCAGACCGACACTCCGACTGTGAGAGACAACCAGACAGACACTCCGACTGAGACAGACAACCAGACAGACACTCCGACTGAGACAGACAACCAGACAGACATTCGACTGAGACAGACAACCAGACAGACACTCCGCCTGAGACAGACAACCAGACAGACACCCCGACTGAGACAGACAATCAGACCGACATTCCGCCTGAGTGACACAGACAACTAGACCGACACTCCGCCTGAGTGAGACAGACAACCAGACCGACACTCTGCCTGAGTGAGACAGCCAGACAGACAATCCGCCTTAGACAGACAACCAGACAGACACTCCGCCTGAGACAGACAACCAGACAGACACTCCGCCTGAAACAGACAACCAGACAGAAACCCCGACTGAGACAGACAACTAGACAGACACCCCGACTGAGAAAGACAACTAGACAGACACTCCGACTGAGACAGACAACCAGACAGACACCCCGACTGAGACAAACAATCAGACAGACACTCCGACTGAGACAGACAACCAGACAGACACCCCGACTGAGACAGACAACTAGACAGACACTCCGACTGAGACAGACAACCAGACAGACACTCCGCCTGAGACAGACAACCAGACAGACACTCCGAGACAGATAACCAGACAGACACTCCGACTGAGACACACAACCAGACCGACACCCCGACTGAGACAGACAACCAGACAGACACCCCGACTGAGACAGACAATCAGACAGACACCCCGACTGAGACAGACAACCAGACAGACACCCCGACTGAGACAGACAACCAGACAGACACCCCGACTGAGACAGACAACCAGACAGACACTCCGCCTGAGACAGACAACCAGACAGACACCACGACTGAGTCAGACAACCAGACAGACACTCCGCCTGAGACAGACAACCAGACAGACACCCCGACTGAGACAGACAACCAGACAGACACTCCGCCGAGACAGACAACCAGACAGACACTCGACTGAGACAGAAAACCAGACCGACACTCCGACTGTGAGAGACAACCAGACAGACACTCCGACTGAGACAGACAACCAGACAGACACTCCGCCTGAGACAGACAACCAGACAGACACCCCGACTGAGACAGACAATCAGACAGACACCCCGACTGAGACAGACACCCCGACCGAGTGAGACAGACAACCAGACCGACACTCCGACAGTGTCACAGAGACACTAACATTCGGCTAATAAAACTAGCAAAGGACATTTTTCTACATAACACCACAGTCACAACAACCCTATCTGCTCTGTGATGGCGCGGCGGCCACAAAACACAACACAAGCACAATGCATATTAAAATAAATTGCTCTTACTGTTCGTAGCTCTCCTTCTGCGTTCAGGCTGTAGCGAGGACGTCCACGGCACTTCACAATGTATGAGGTGAAGAGGATTTCAAGCCTTCAATGTTTCACTCCTGCTGCAGGACCAGGGTCACAACAAAAATATCGGCTCCTTGATGGCACGGCGGCCAAAAAAGAACAAACTGCACAACACAAATAAACAATAAGGTGGCACAGCGGCCAGTTAACACAAGCAGCACAACACAAGCAGCACTACACAAGCAGCACTACACAACCAGTCTATAGCTGGTTCAACCAGTCTGTTAAGATGAAGACCATGGCACAAATGGAAATCAAACAACTGAATTTAGCTTTATCAGCACATGAGTAGACCAAATCATGAATATGAAGTTCAAATCAACAACATGTGCACTTGAAGTGGAGTCATCAATAACTCCAGTCTCTTGTTCAGTCTATCTCAGTTCATGTCATGCTCAGTCATGTTTTTTCTCTCTCTTTTTTATGTTTGTTAAATTTTCAGTAGCAAAACTAAATTATATGCTTATTATACATATTCCAAACAAAAACACTTTAAAAACTCTACAAAAATTATTTAAATTAATCATTTATTTTTGGGGGTTTTTGGTATTTTGGTCAGACACATATTCAACGCTGAGTGCCTTGTAATATGTGTGGTATTTGTTATAAATGTACATTGGTACATAGAGGGTGATAAAAGGCTGCACAGGGAGGGACTTAGGACCCAGGGGAATGAAGGTGAAAGAAACAGGAAGAGACGGAAGAGACGCCACACAAACAGCGGTTCACTGCTGGCTGCCCGGTGTTATGATTTAAGCAATGCATCTGTTGTTGTCATAGTTACGGCAGCTGTTGCAAATTGACACATTCGGCTGAAGGTCGCCAGTTAACAGGGTCCCTGTTTAAACCATAACACCGGTTCTTGTGCTAAAAATGTCCGCTTAATAATAAATTTAAAAAAACGGCGTTAATGCGCGATATAATAATTGTTGAAGCTAATTAATTAATGCGTTAACGCGATATTAACTTGCCCAGCACTACTAAAAAGTTAACTTCACTTATAAAGAACATGATGAAGACCATGGCACTTCAAACAATGCAAGTGAAGAGGAATCTTTAAAAACAAAGTTTAAATAATCCTCTTATGGAAATAAAACATAACTCATCTACATCAGCACAATAGTGTACCAATTTAACTAAAGTATTACAATTTCCACCCCAGCAATGGGAACATCTGAGCACCTTCAACGAATGTAAAATCTTTCAGGGGTCTACCACCCAGACTAAAAGGACCAGAGACACATCAAACATGTCGCCTCAGAGATGACACGACCAACACAAGCAGGCTTTAGCTAGTTCAAGATAAAAACATGGCACAAATGGAAAGTAACAGTACCTATAGCGTGGGAATCTAGTCAGTCTCAGTATTAATAAGCTAATGTTCGGCTAATAAAGTTAGCAAAAGACATTTTTCTACATAACACCACGGTCACAACAAACATATCGCCTCAGAGATGACACAAGCAACACAAGCAGGCTTTAGCTAGTTCAAGATAAAAACATGGCACAAATGGAAAGTAACAGTACCTATAGCGTGGGAATCCAGTCAGTCTCAGTATTAATAAGCTAATGTTCGGCTAATAAAGTTAGCAAAAGACATTTTTCTACATAACACCACGGTCACAACAAACATATCGCCTCAGAAATGACACAAGCAACACAAGCAGGCTTTAGCTAGTTCAAGATAAAAACATGGCACAAATGGAAAGTAACAGTAGCTACCTAGAGTGGGAATCCAGTCAGTCTCAGTATTAATAAGCTAATGTTCGGCTAATAAAGTTAGCAAAAGACATGTTTCTACATAACACCACGGACACAACAAACATATCGGCTTAGAGATGACACGGCGGCCACACAACACAAAGCAGCACAACACAAATAAGTAGTTATATCAGCTCTTACTGTGTGTAGCTCTCCTTCTGTGTCCTCAGCTAGCTTCAAACGTCTGCAGACCAGATGAAAACCGCGGCTGAAATGAGTCCAACGAATTAGCTAGCTAGCATTAGCAGTGTTGACAAAAAAATACGAAGTTTGGTTCATAACGAAATCTCCTCAGCTGGTGTCGTCTCTGCAAGCTCCTCTCTCGAAATGAACACAAGGCAGACCTCGAGACCTCATGACTTGATCAATTTGCCAATTAAATGAAAACAAAAATTGAAAAAATGGTTGTCACCTGGCAACGAGCTCTGAGCATGCGCATTGTTGTTTTCCAAAACTACCGGGGGTACATCCCAAGTCTCTTAATTGCATCCCCGTTTCCCTCACTTGCGTCCTTTCCTTGCGTCTTAGTCCCTCCCACCAGGGATGCATGGAGGAAACCATGCGAGGAGAGAGGAACGAGGAAATACGCTTTCCTTTTCGGCCCGAGCGCCCCCACCGGTGGGGTTAACGCATTCATCCAAAAATAATAAAAGAAAATAACTGGAATTCAGACGATAAAATCCCATGGATGACAAACATTAACAGTCTCAGAGAGGATCCAGGCTCTCAAAATGATGCCAAACTGCTGCATTTGGATAGATTGAACACTATTAGTGATAAAAGAAGTGAAATATATAATTATATAGTATATAAAATTACAATGGTACAGCTGGAACAAGATTACATTTTGGTTGACCTCATCTGACCTCTCTGTACTAGATCAAGATGTACTAGATAAAGCTTCACTTTATCAAAGTAAAAATTTGTATAGAGACCCTAAACATATAGTTCTATGATCTGGGAGAGCTTGAAAGCTCGTAGCTACATGATTTCTAAAAAGAAATATCCTGAAATTGTTTGTTTTTTTCAGTCGAAAATTAGAATTTTCAATTTGTGCTGTGTGCCATCTTAATGTACTCTTAACCAGTAACATATATACTGATATTTACACATATCAACACATCTCACAAGTGTTAGGGTTATTTTAATACCAAAATTATTAAAATAGCCCTTACCGTTGCAACGCTACTCTCATTATCCTATGGGTATGCTATTTTCAAGCCGAGGGCTTAAAAATAGGGCTAGGGTCCAAGAGGTTTTAAGAGACATGAGCCGTCCTTTCCTCTGTTGCATCACATGAAGCTACGTTTGTTTCTGATGACGGAGGCCACTGATCACAGCTGATCACAGCTGAGCTGTCAATCGGCTTTAACAGCTGGAGAGACTTTTGAGAAGTTTGTGTCTGTTCACATGATCACTGTACTTAATAATAGTAACTAATACTACTAATAACTAATAAAGACACCCAGTAATCATCACTGTACCGGTGTTTCCTCTCTGTATACTGTTACAACTTTAACATACTGTGACCTGTTTATGAGCGCAGGATCGATTTGTAAGGCAGAATGCGTTTGTACGTTTTGAAATTCAGATTGTGACGTCATTATTAATTAACCCAAAATATGATTATGGTTTGTCTTGAATACTGGAATAAATGTATTAGGCTCAATGTTTCAGGTTCAATTTAAGGTATAAAACCCTCAGGAATGATCAGTCTCACGTGACTGAATGAAATGATGATAAATGATGTAAAAAGCTCTCTGACTTTAATTGTTTCCATAATAAAAGTTATTGAGGGAAATATCAGATCATGAAAAGACAAATCTTTCTAATAAATGAAGAAAGTTCTTTGTGGTCCATTGTTCAGACTACAATGAACATCTATTTAAACCAAACGGTGAATCAGAAAACATATCAAATATAAAGCTTGAGTTTAATCTGTGATCCGTCTTCACTCTGGTATGAAACTCCAGTCAGTCAGTCCGATCGGCTGCAGCGTCCAATCACATAACTGATGTGCTCGGGCTTCCACCAGACGGTCCGCGTGCTCATCGTCACCAAACCCAACGTGGCGTGAAGACGCAGACCGAGACCGAGGAGGTCCGGATCTGTACGAGACACAAACAGGAAGTGAATCACTTCTGTGAGGCTCACTCGTCTTTTATCAGAAGACAACGACGTCCTTCTGCAGCTCTTGGCATCTAGATGGGTTTTTTTGCAATTTTCGCCAAAAAAAACATTTTACTTAAATGAACTCTGAGATCCTTTGTTCTTATTCTATTGTGTCTCTTGAATGCTGAGTTAACCTGTAATGCAGAGAAATATTCCTGTAACACAGCGATTCCCCATATTATTAAAAAAAGCCTTTATTGGGAAAAAGAAATGAGTTTTGGAAGAAGACTTTAGAGATCAAGATTTCATTTCTTGGTCTTTTGTTGCACTGTTGGCCGATGTTCTCCTGTTTTGTTCAAGTTGTCACTTTTAAAATGTTTTTTATTGAGAAATTAAATGTGCCTTTTGGAGAAAACATTTTTCTTATTGTCCTGTGTCTAATGTGAACGGCTCCCTTATAACACCAGGAAGTAACGTCAAGAGGATTACTTTATCTAGAGGATTACTTTATCTAGAGGATTACGTTACTTTATCTAGAGGATTATTTTATCTAGAGGATTACTTTATCTAGGAACACAATAGAGTCTAAACAGCTGCTTCAGGCTTTGGTCTCGTTCAGAATTCTTCTTTCATGTTGTCGACATATTACAGTCAAAGGTTTATACACACACACACACACACACACACGTTAGGGTCGTATGTCAGACTATTATATTGTGTAAAAAATGAAATAAAGAGTTGCTGCTGACGTTATTTAATGCCTCATATGTGAGGTTTCAAAATTACACTATTTTTGTATTGCATACTTGACCTGTTTAATATTTACATATTCTTTAAAAAAAAAAAAAAAGTTTAAAGAAACCAGAACCAGAGCGAGGTGTGATGATGCAATGTGACTCTTATCTCTTCGATTGAGAATTTAATATTTGGTGATGTACGTATATCTCAGATCCCATTTGTTCAATCATGAAAAACTAAGACTTTGGGGTAGAAAGGTTTCCATCCATCCATGTGTGTCACTCTCAATGCTTTTGTCTCAACCTTTTCGGGTTCAACAGTCCCGTCTAGACCTGTTGGTGGGGAGCTGGGCTTTTGTGCAGTTCAATCAGGAGAGACAAGTGAATATAAAATTAAAAACAAGTAGTTAACATTTATTATGACAGATGATGCGTTCATGAGTTACGCAGAACTTCTTTGACGCTTGAACACGACGAGGAGATTTGTGATCCAGTTGCGATCGTCCAGAGCGGCAACAATATAAATCCCTCTCCGTGGAGTCCAGACACTGGTGGTGATGGTGGCTGATGAGGATGATGAGGTTGATGAAGCTGATGAATCTGCGAAGACTGGGCGGCGATGGGGAGGTGGAGGATTCCGTAACAGCAGCGTGAACGTACTGAAGGTAGAGAGACAATCGTATTTAAAGACAGACAGCGGCAAGATGATATGCTAATGATGTCCTTGTGCCATTGGCTAGAGACCAGTTGATCTAGACAGCCGATATCATGATTGACAGCCCCAAACAATAACAACAAGGAAATAATGTGTGCATGCATGCATGCATGCATGAGGAGTGACGGCAGATGTATGGTAAATAAGCTATGGGCTTAGGCATGCATGAGTATAGTCTTCTTGTCTGAACTTACGCTAGAGCTTCATTTGTTGGAAGGTTTGGCTGATCTCTCTGGCCTGACTGCTGCTGCTGCTCCAGCTCTCCCCCTACAGGACACAACACATAAGACATATAATCTACGTTTTGATACACAACAGACTGAATATATACAGTATACAATATACTTCTTTTTGACACAATTAAGCATTGCCAAACTCAAACTTTCCAAGACCTTTAAAATGTTTCCTTCATTCAAATAATTCCCTGCAGCTCCTACGAGGAAAACAAACTCGTTCCAGTGAAGCTAACCCACATGAAGCCGGACATAAATATGCAGCAGGATAGACGAGAGGAAAAGTAAGCATCACACAGGAAATCATCCAGTGCGAACAAACAACCGCGCAACACGTCGGCCAAGCTCGCGACTCACCTGGCTGCAGGGGTTCTGGCTGGATTTGTCCGCTTAGCTCCTCTCTTGGCCACGCTGGTCTCAGAGGACCCCTTCACTCCTGCTGGTTGGGCGATGGACTGCTTGGCAGCTCTCTGATTTTCAACCTCCGGTCGGTCCTGCCACCACCTCTGTTCTGAGCAAACAGGAAAAAGGGGCTTTAATGTGGACGAGCAGGTCGTTTCCAAAAGGCCATCATAACTGTTACCGTAGACAGAGACAGTGAGCACACTATGCAGGCAGCTATGGCTTCCTTTGACCCGTCTGAATTTGGGTTGTCGTCATATTGAGCCAGCTGTGCCAGACCCCAAGAGACACAGGGCGTGGCCGTCCCGCGGCGTGGTCACCACCGCTAGCTGGCAAGCCTGTAAAAGAGACATTACACATACAGGAACATTACTTTTAACCCATCCAGGTGGCCGTGCTCCGACTTGTTTCCCAGTGTTCCACAATCTTTCCAATGTATTGGAGTGTGGACCAGAGTATCTATCCCCTTACAAAATCAAAAAACAAACAAACAAAACTAATAAAAGAAAAAAAAAAGAGCTCTATCATTTCGGTCACCTAAATTCTTTTACTCAATCCTGTTTCTTTCAAGTATTGTAGTACATTTCCTGCCCCCAAGGTTAATGCATCTTCTAGATTTAGTTCCTCAACTTCTGCTTTGCTGAATAAAATGGCTATCTTGTGCTGACTTTCTAAAGCTTGTTTTGCTAAATTATCTGCTCTTACATTTTCTTTTACCCCTCTGTGTGCTGGTACCCACATAAACGATACAAACAAACCCATATTCTTAAGTCGGAACAGTGTTTCGTATATTTTATTAATTAAATCCTGCCTGCTATGGGATGTGAATGATTCTAATGAGGATAATGCTGAACTGGAATCTGAAAAGACAATTACCTTTTTTATCCGAACCTCCTCTACCCACTGCAGTGCTGTTAAAATGGCCAACGTCTCAACTGTATAAAGAGACAAATCATCTGATGTTATCTTTTTGACTTCAAATTGCAAGGTTGGTATGGAGACCGACCGACCGACCGGCCGACACTCCGTCTGGGTGAGACAGACAACCAGACCGACAGTCCACATCAGTGAGACAGACAACCAGACCGACATTCCGCCTGAGTGAGACAGACAACCAGACCGACACTCCGCCTGAGTGAGACAGACAACCAGACCGACACTCCGCCTGAGTGAGACAAACAGACAAACACTCCGCCTGTGTGAGACAGTGAGACCGACCGACACTCCGCCTGAGTGAGGCAGTGAGACCGACCGAACGGCCAACACTCCGCCTGGGAGAGACAGTGAGACCAACCGACACTCCGCCTAAGTGAGGCATTGAGACCGACCGACACTCTGCCTAAGTGAGGCAGTGAGACCGACAGACCAGCCGACACTTCGTCTGAGTGAGACAAACAGACAGACACTCCGTCTGAGTGAGACAAAAGGACAGACACTCCGTCTGAGTGACGCAGACAGACATACACTGCGTCTGAGTGAGACAGACAGTCTGTTTGTCTCACTCAGGCGGAGTTTCGGTCTGTCTGTTTGTGTCACTCAGACGGAGTGTCTGTCTGTTTGTCTCACTTAGACGGAGTGTTTGTCTGCCTGCCTCATTCGGATGGAGTGTCTGTCTGTCTGCGTCACTCAGACGGAGTGTCTGTCTGTTTGAGTCACTCAGACGGAGTTTCTATCTGACAGCGTCACTCAAACGGAGTGTCTGTCTGTTTGTCTCACTCAGATGGAGTGTCTGTCTGTTTGTCTCACTCAGACGGAGTGTCGGCCAGTCTGTCGGTCTCACTGCCTCACTCAGACAGAGTGTTGGTCGGTCGGTCTCACTGCCTCACCCAGGCGGAGTGTCGGCCGGTCTGTCGGTCTCACTCAGACGGAGTGTTGGCCGGTCGGTCCGACAGACACTCCGTCTGAGTGACGCAGACAGACATACACTCCGTCTGAGTGAGACAGACAGACCGACACTCCGTCTGAGTGAGACCGAACGGCCGACACTCCGTCTGAGTGAGACAGACAGACCAGCCGACACTCCGTCTGAGTGAGACCGACAGACCAGCCGACACTCCGTCTAAATGAGACCGACAGACCGACACTCCGTCTGAGTGAGACCGACAGACAAACGCTCCGTCTGAGTGACGCAGACAGACCCTCCGTCTGAGTGAGGCCGACAGACAGACACTCCGTCTGAGTGAGGCCGACAGACAGACACTCCATCTGAGTGAGGCCGACAGACAGACACTCCGTCTGAGTGAGGCCGACAGACAAACACTCCGTCTGAGTGAGACAAACAGACAGACACTCCGTCTGAGTGAGACAAACGGACAGACACTCCGTCTGAGTGACGCAGACAGACATAAACTCCGTCTGAGTGAGACAGACAGACCAACACTCCATCTGAGTGAAACAAACAGTCTGTTTGTCTCACTCAGACGGAGGTTCGGTCTGTCTGTTTGTGTCACTCAGACGGAGTATCTGTCTGTTTGTCTCACTTAGACGGAGTGTTTGTCTGTCTGCCTCACTCGGATGGAGTGTCTGTCTGTCTGCATCACTCGGACGGAGTGTGTGTCTGTCTGCGTCATTCGGACGGAGTATGTGTCTGTCTGCGTCACTCAGACGGAGTGTCTGTCTGTCTGCGTCACTCAGACGGAGTGTCTATCTGACTGCGTCACTCAGATGGAGTGTCTGTCTGTCTGCGTCACTCAAATGGAGTGTCTGTCTGTTTGTCTCACTCAGATGGAGTGTCTGTCTGTTTGTCTCACTCAGACGGAGTGTCGGTCGGTCGGTCGGTCTCACTGCCTCACCCAGGCGGAGTGTCGGCCGGTCGGTCGGTCTCACTGTCTCACTCAGGCGGAGTGTCGGCCGATCAGTCTCACTCTGAGTGAGACAGACAGACCGACACTCCGTCTGAGTGAGACCGACCGGCCGACACTCCGTCTGAGTGAGACCGACAGACCGGCCGACACTCCGTCTGAGTGAGACCGACAGACCGACACTCCGTCTGAGTGAGACCGACAGACAGACGCTCCGTCTGAGTGACGCAGACAGACCCTCCGTCTGAGTGACACAAACAGACAGACACTCCGTCTGAGTGAGGCCGACAGACAGACACTCCATCTGAGTGAGGCCGACAGACAGACACTCCGTCTGAGTGAGGCCGACAGACAAATACTCCGTCTGAGTGAGACAGACAGACAGACACTCCGTCTGAGTGAGACAAACGGACAGACACTCCGTCTGAGTGACGCAGACAGACATAAACTCCGTCTGAGTGAGACAGACAGACCAACACTCCATCTGAGTGAAACAAACAGTCTGTTTGTCTCACTCAGACGGAGGTTCGGTCTGTCTGTTTGTGTCACTCAGACGGAGTATCTGTCTGTTTGTCTCACTTAGACGGAGTGTTTGTCTGTCTGCCTCACTCGGATGGAGTGTCTGTCTGTCTGCATCACTCGGACGGAGTGTGTGTCTGTCTGCGTCATTCGGACGGAGTATGTGTCTGTCTGCGTCACTCAGACGGAGTGTCTGTCTGTCTGCGTCACTCAGACGGAGTGTCTATCTGACTGCGTCACTCAGATGGAGTGTCTGTCTGTCTGCGTCACTCAAATGGAGTGTCTGTCTGTTTGTCTCACTCAGATGGAGTGTCTGTCTGTTTGTCTCACTCAGACGGAGTGTCGGTCGGTCGGTCGGTCTCACTGCCTCACCCAGGGGGAGTGTCGGCCGGTCTGTCGGTCTCACTTAGACGGAGTGTCGGCCGGTCGGTCGGTCTCACTGTCTCACTCAGGCGGAGTGTCGGCCGATCAGTCTCACTCTGAGTGAGACAGACAGACCGACACTCCGTCTGAGTGAGACCGACCGGCCGACACTCCGTCTGAGTGAGACCGACAGACCGACACTCCGTCTGAGTGAGACCGACAGACAGACGCTCCGTCTGAGTGACGCAGACAGACCCTCCGTCTGAGTGACACAAACAGACAGACACTCTGTCTAAGTGAGGCCGACAGACAGACACTCCATCTGAGTGAGGCCGACAAACAGACACTCCATCTGAGTGAGGCCGACAGACAAACACTCCGTCTGAGTGAGACAGACAGACAGACACTCCGTCTGAGTGAGACAAACGGACAGACACTCCGTCTGAGTGACGCAGACAGACATAAACTCCGTCTGAGTGAGACAGACAGACCAACACTCCATCTGAGTGAAACAAACAGTCTGTTTGTCTCACTCAGACGGAGGTTCGGTCTGTCTGGTTGTGTCACTCAGACGGAGTATCTGTCTGTTTGTCTCACTTAGACGGAGTGTTTGTCTGTCTGCCTCACTCGGATGGAGTGTCTGTCTGTCTGCATCACTCGGACGGAGTGTGTGTCTGTCTGCGTCATTCGGACGGAGTATGTGTCTGTCTGCGTCACTCAGACGGAGTGTCTGTCTGTCTGCGTCACTCAGACGGAGTGTCTATCTGACTGCGTCACTCAGATGGAGTGTCTGTCTGTCTGCGTCACTCAAATGGAGTGTCTGTCTGTTTGTCTCACTCAGACGGAGTGCCGGTCGGTCGGTCGGTCTCACTGCCTCACCCAGGCGGAGTGTCGGCCGGTCTGTCGGTCTCACTCAGACGGAGTGTCGGCCGGTCGGTCGGTCTCACTGTCTCACTCAGGCGGAGTGTCGGCCGATCAGTCTCACTCTGAGTGAGACAGACAGACCGACACTCCGTCTGAGTGAGACCGACCGGCCGACACTCCGTCTGAGTGAGACCAAGAGACCGGCCGACACTCCGTCCGAGTGAGACCGACAGACCGACACTCCGTCTGAGTGAGACCGACAGACAGACGCTCCGTCTGAGTGACGCAGACAGACCCTCCGTCTGAGTGACACAAACAGACAGACACTCCGTCTGAGTGAGGCCGACAGACAGACACTCCATCTGAGTGAGGCCGACAGACAGACACTCCGTCTGAGTGAGGCCGACAGACAAACACTCCGTCTGAGTGAGACAAACAGACAGACACTCCGTCTGAGTGAGACAAACGGACAGACACTCCGTCTGAGTGACGCAGACAGACATAAACTCCGTCTGAGTGAGACAGACAGACCAACACTCCACCTGAGTGAAACAAACAGTCTGTTTGTCTCACTCAGACGGAGGTTCGGTCTGTCTGGTTGTGTCACTCAGACGGAGTATCTGTCTGTTTGTCTCACTTAGACGGAGTGTTTGTCTGTCTGCCTCACTCGGATGGAGTGTCTGTCTGTCTGCATCACTCGGACGGAGTGTGTGTCTGTCTGCGTCATTCGGACGGAGTATCTGTCTGTCTGCGTCACTCAGACGGAGTGTCTGTCTGTCTGCGTCACTCAGACGGAGTGTCTATCTGACTGCGTCACTCAGATGGAGTGTCTGTCTGTCTGCGTCACTCAAATGGAGTGTCTGTCTGTTTGTCTCACTCAGATGGAGTGTCTGTCTGTTTGTCTCACTCAGACGGAGTGTCGGTTGGTCGGTCGGTCTCACTGCCTCACCCAGGCGGAGTGTCGGCCGGTCTGTCGGTCTCACTCAGACGGAGGGTCGGCCGGTCGGTCGGTCTCACTGTCTCGCTCAGGCGGAGTGTCGGCCGATCAGTCTCACTCTGAGTGAGACTGACCGGCCGACACTCCGCCTGAGTGAGTCCGACCGGCCGACACTCCGTCTGATTGAGACCGACAGACCGGCCAACACTCCGTCTGAGTGAGACAGACAGACACTCCGTCACTCAGACGGAGTGTCTGTCTGTCTGCGTCACACAGATGGAGTGTCTGTCTGTCTCTCTGCGTCACTCAGACGGAGTGTTTGTCTGTCTGCGTCAGTCAGACGGAGCTGCAGAACCAGGGTCACAACAAAAATAGCGGCTCCTTGCTGGCACAGCGGCCAAAAAAGAACAAACTGCACAACACAAATGAACAATAAGATGGCACAGCGGCCAGTTAACACAAACAGCACAACACAAGTAGCACTACCGATCGACCGGCCGACACTCTGCCTGAGTGAGACAGGCAGACAGACACACCGTTTGAGTGAGACAGGCAGACAGACCGACACTCTGCCTGAGTGAGACAGACAACCAGACCGACATTCCGCCTGAGTGAGACAGACAACTAGACCGACACTCCGCCTGAGTGAGACAGACAACCAGACCGACATTCCGCCTGAGTGAGACAGACAACTAGACCGACACTCCGCCTGAGTGAGACAGACAACCAGACCGACACTCTGCCTGAGTGAGACAGCCAGACAGACAATCCGCCTTAGACAGACAACCAGACAGACACTCCGCCTGAGACAGACAACCAGACAGACACTCCGAGACAGATAACCAGACAGACACTCCGACTGAGACAGACAACCAGACAGACACTCCGACTGAGACAGACAACCAGACAGACACTCCGCCTGAGACAGACAATCAGACAGACACCCCGACTGAGACAGACAATCAGACAGACACTCCGACTGAGACAGACAACCAGACAGACACTCCGAGACAGACAACCAGACAGACACCCCCGACTGAGACAGACAACCAGACAGACACTCCGACTGAGACAGACAACCAGACAGACACTCCGCCTGAGACACACAACCAGACAGACACTCCGAGACAGATAACCAGACAGACACTCCGACTGAGACAGACAACCAGACAGACACTCCGACTGAGACAGACAACCAGACAGACACTCCGACTGAGACACACAACCAGACAGACACTCCGACTGAGACACACAACCAGACCGACACCCCGACTGAGACAGACAACCAGACAGACACCCCGACTGAGACAGACAACCAGACAGACACCACGACTGAGTCAGACAACCAGACAGACACTCCGCCTGAGACAGACAACCAGACAGACACTCCGCCGAGACAGACAACCAGACAGACACTCGACTGAGACAGAAAACCAGACCGACACTCCGACTGTGAGAGACAACCAGACAGACACTCCGACTGAGACAGACAACCAGACAGACACTCCGACTGAGACAGACAACCAGACAGACATTCGACTGAGACAGACAACCAGACAGACACTCCGCCTGAGACAGACAACCAGACAGACACCCCGACTGAGACAGACAATCAGACAGACACCCCGACTGAGACAGACACCCCGACCGAGTGAGACAGACAACCAGACCGACACTCCGACAGTGTCACAGAGACACTAACATTCGGCTAATAAAACTAGCAAAGGACATTTTTCTACATAACACCACAGTCACAACAACCCTATCTGCTCTGTGATGGCGCGGCGGCCACAAAACACAACACAAGCACAATGCATATTAAAATAAATTGCTCTTACTGTTCGTAGCTCTCCTTCTGCGTTCAGGCTGTAGCGAGGACGTCCACGGCACTTCACAATGTATGAGGTGAAGAGGATTTCAAGCCTTCAATGTTTCACTCCTGCTGCAGGACCAGGGTCACAACAAAAATATCGGCTCCTTGATGGCACGGCGGCCAAAAAAGAACAAACTGCACAACACAAATAAACAATAAGGTGGCACAGCGGCCAGTTAACACAAGCAGCACAACACAAGCAGCACTACACAAGCAGCACTACACAACCAGTCTATAGCTGGTTCAACCAGTCTGTTAAGATGAAGACCATGGCACAAATGGAAATTAAACAACTGAATTTAGCTTTATCAGCACATGAGTAGACCAAATCATGAATATGAAGTTCAAATCAACAACATGTGCACTTGAAGTGGAGTCATCAATAACTCCAGTCTCTTGTTCAGTCTATCTCAGTTCATGTCATGCTCAGTCATGTTTTTTCTCTCTCTTTTTTATGTTTGTTAAATTTTCAGTAGCAAAACTAAATGATATGCTTATTATACATATTCCAAACAAAAACACTTTAAAAACTCTACAAAAATTATTTAAATTAATCATTTATTTTTGGGGTTTTTTGGTATTTTGGTCAGACACATATTCAACGCTGAGTGCCTTGTAATATGTGTGGTATTTGTTATAAATGTACATTGGTACATAGAGGGTGATAAAAGGCTGCACAGGGAGGGACTTAGGACCCAGGGGAATGAAGGTGAAAGAAACAGGAAGAGACGGAAGAGACGCCACACAAACAGCGGTTCACTGCTGGCTGCCCGGTGTTATGATTTAAGCAATGCATCTGTTGTTGTCATAGTTACGGCAGCTGTTGCAAATTGACACATTCGGCTGAAGGTCGCCAGTTAACAGGGTCCCTGTTTAAACCATAACACCGGTTCTTGTGCTAAAAATGTCCGCTTAATAATAAATAAAAAAAAAACTGCGTTAATGCGCGATATAATAATTGTTGAAGCTAATTAATTAATGCGTTAACGCGATATTAACTTGCCCAGCACTACTAAAAAGTTAACTTCACTTATAAAGAACATGATGAAGACCATGGCACTTCAAACAATGCAAGTGAAGAGGAATCTTTAAAAACAAAGTTTAAATAATCCTCTTATGGAAATAAAACATAACTCATCTACATCAGCACAATAGTGTAACAATTTAACTAAAGTATTACAATTTCCACCCCAGCAATGGGAACATCTGAGCACCTTCAACGAATGTAAAATCTTTCAGGGGTCTACCACCCAGACTAAAAGGACCAGAGACACATCAAACATGTCGCCTCAGAGATGACACGACCAACACAAGCAGGCTTTAGCTAGTTCAAGATAAAAACATGGCACAAATGGAAAGTAACAGTACCTATAGCGTGGGAATCTAGTCAGTCTCAGTATTAATAAGCTAATGTTCGGCTAATAAAGTTAGCAAAAGACATTTTTCTACATAACACCACGGTCACAACAAACATATCGCCTCAGAGATGACACAAGCAACACAAGCAGGCTTTAGCTAGTTCAAGATAAAAACATGGCACAAATGGAAAGTAACAGTACCTATAGCGTGGGAATCCAGTCAGTCTCAGTATTAATAAGCTAATGTTCGGCTAATAAAGTTAGCAAAAGACATTTTTCTACATAACACCACGGTCACAACAAACATATCGCCTCAGAAATGACACAAGCAACACAAGCAGGCTTTAGCTAGTTCAAGATAAAAACATGGCACAAATGGAAAGTAACAGTAGCTACCTAGAGTGGGAATCCAGTCAGTCTCAGTATTAATAAGCTAATGTTCGGCTAATAAAGTTAGCAAAAGACATGTTTCTACATAACACCACGGACACAACAAACATATCGGCTTAGAGATGACACGGCGGCCACACAACACAAAGCAGCACAACACAAATAAGAAGTAGTTATATCAGCTCTTACTGTGTGTAGCTCTCCTTCTGTGTCCTCAGCTAGCTTCAAACGTCTGCAGACCAGATGAAAACCGCGGCTGAAATGAGTCCAACGAATTAGCTAGCTAGCATTAGCAGTGTTGACAAAAAAATACGAAGTTTGGTTCATAACGAAATCTCCTCAGCTGGTGTCGTCTCTGCAAGCTCCTCTCTCGAAATGAACACAAGGCAGACCTCGAGACCTCATGACTTGATCAATTTGCCAATTAAATGAAAACAAAAATTGAAAAAATGGTTGTCACCTGGCAACGAGCTCTGAGCATGCGCATTGTTGTTTTCCAAAACTACCGGGGGTACATCCCAAGTCTCTTAATTGCATCCCCGTTTCCCTCACTTGCGTCCTTTCCTTGCGTCTTAGTCCCTCCCACCAGGGATGCATGGAGGAAACCATGCGAGGAGAGAGGAACGAGGAAATACGCTTTCCTTTTCGGCCCGAGCGCCCCCACCGGTGGGGTTAACGCATTCATCCAAAAATAATAAAAGAAAATAACTGGAATTCAGACGATAAAATCCCATGGATGACAAACATTAACAGTCTCAGAGAGGATCCAGGCTCTCAAAATGATGCCAAACTGCTGCATTTGGATAGATTGAACACTATTAGTGATAAAAGAAGTGAAATATATAATTATATAGTATATAAAATTACAATGGTACAGCTGGAACAAGATTACATTTTGGTTGACCTCATCTGACCTCTCTGTACTAGATCAAGATGTACTAGATAAAGCTTCACTTTATCAAAGTAAAAATTTGTATAGAGACCCTAAACATATAGTTCTATGATCTGGGAGAGCTTGAAAGCTCGTAGCTACATGATTTCTAAAAAGAAATATCCTGAAATTGTTAGTTTTTTTCTGTCGAAAATTAGAATTTTCAATTTGTGCTGTGTGCCATCTTAATTTACTCTTAACCAGTAACATATATACTGATATTTACACATATCAACACATCTCACAAGTGTTAGGGTTATTTTAATACCAAAATTATTAAAATAGCCCTTACCGTTGCAACGCTACTCTCATTATCCTATGGGTATGCTATTTTCAAGCCGAGGGCTTAAAAATAGGGCTAGGGTCCAAGAGGTTTTAAGAGACATGAGCCGTCCTTTCCTCTGTTGCATCACATGAAGCTACGTTTGTTTCTGATGACGGAGGCCACTGATCACAGCTGATCACAGCTGAGCTGTCAATCGGCTTTAACAGCTGGAGAGACTTTTGAGAAGTTTGTGTCTGTTCACATGATCACTGTACTTAATAATAGTAACTAATACTACTAATAACTAATAAAGACACCCAGTAATCATCACTGTACCGGTGTTTTCTCTCTGTATACTGTTACATCTTTAACATACTGTGACCTGTTTATGAGCGCAGGATCGATTTGTAAGGCAGAATGCGTTTGTACGTTTTGAAATTCAGATTGTGACGTCATTATTAATTAACCCAAAATATGATTATGGTTTGTCTTGAATACTGGAATAAATGTATTAGGCTCAATGTTTCAGGTTCAATTTAAGGTATAAAACCCTCAGGAATGATCAGTCTCACGTGACTGAATGAAATGATGATAAATGATGTAAAAAGCTCTCTGACTTTAATTGTTTCCATAATAAAAGTTATTGAGGGAAATATCAGATCATGAAAAGACAAATCTTTCTAATAAATGAAGAAAGTTCTTTGTGGTCCATTGTTCAGACTACAATGAACATCTATTTAAACCAAACGGTGAATCAGAAAACATATCAAATATAAAGCTTGAGTTTAATCTGTGATCCGTCTTCACTCTGGTATGAAACTCCAGTCAGTCAGTCCGATCGGCTGCAGCGTCTAATCACATAACTGATGTGCTCGGGCTTCCACCAGACGGTCCGCGTGCTCATCGTCACCAAACCCAACGTGGCGTGAAGACGCAGACCGAGACCGAGGCGGTCCGGATCTGTACGAGACACAAACAGGAAGTGAATCACTTCTGTGAGGCTCACTCGTCTTTTATCAGAAGACAACGACGTCCTTCTGCAGCTCTTGGCATCTAGATGTTTGTTTTTTTTGCAATTTTCGCCAAAAAAAACATTTTACTTAAATGAACTCTGAGATCCTTTGTTCTTATTCTATTGTGTCTCTTGAATGCTGAGTTAACCTGTAATGCAGAGAAATATTCCTGTAACACAGCGATTCCCCATATTATTAAAAAAAGCCTTTATTGGGAAAAAGAAATGAGTTTTAGAAGAAGACTTTAGAGATCAAGATTTCATTTCTTGGTCTTTTGTTGCACTGTTGGCCGATGTTCTCCTGTTTTGTTCAAGTTGTCACTTTTAAAATGTTTTTTATTGAGAAATTAAATGTGCCTTTTGGAGAAAACATTTTTCTTATTGTCCTGTGTCTAATATGAACGGCTCCTTTATAACACCAGGAAGTAACGTCAAGAGGATTACTTTATCTAGAGGATTACTTTATCTAGAGGATTACGTTACTTTATCTAGAGGATTACTTTATCTAGGAACACAATAGAGTCTAAAAAGCTGCTTCAGGCTTTGGTCTCGTTCAGAATTCTTCTTTCATGTTGTCGACATATTACAGTCAAAGGTTTATATACACACACACACACACGTTAGGGTCGTATGTCAGACTATTATATTGTGTAAAAAATTAAATAAAGAGTTGCTGCTGACGTTATTTAATGCCTCATATGTGAGGTTTCAAAATTACACTATTTTTGTATTGCATACTTGACCTGTTTAATATTTACATATTCTTTAAAAAAAAAAAAGTTTAAAGAAACCAGAACCAGAGCGAGGTGTGATGATGCAATGTGACTCTTATCTCTTCGATTGAGAATTTAATATTTGGTGATGTACGTATATCTCAGATCCCATTTGTTCAATCATGAAAAACTAAGACTTTGGGGTAGAAAGGTTTCCATCCATCCATGTGTGTCACTCTCAATGCTTTTGTCTCAACCTTTTCGGGTTCAACAGTCCCGTCTAGACCTGTTGGTGGGGAGCTGGGCTTTTGTGCAGTTCAATCAGGAGAGACAAGTGAATATAAAATTAAAAACAAGTAGTTAACATTTATTATGACAGATGATGCGTTCATGAGTTACGCAGAACTTCTTTGACGCTTGAACACGACGAGGAGATTTGTGATCCAGTTGCGATCGTCCCGAGCGGCAACAATATAAATCCCTCTCCGTGGAGTCCAGACACTGGTGGTGATGGTGGCTGATGAGGATGATGAGGTTGATGAAGCTGATGAATCTGCGAAGACTGGGCGGAGATGGGGAGGTGGAGGATTCCGTAACAGCAGCGTGAACGTACTGAAGGTAGAGAGACAATCGTATTTAAAGACAGACAGCGGCAAGATGATATGCTAATGATGTCCTTGTGCCATTGGCTAGAGACCAGTTGATCTAGACAGCCGATATCATGATTGACAGCCCCAAACAATAACAACAAGGAAATAATGTGTGCATGCATGCATGCATGCATGAGGAGTGACGGCAGATGTATGGTAAATAAGCTATGGGCTTAGGCATGCATGAGTATAGTCTTCTTGTCTGAACTTACGCTAGAGCTTCATTTGTTGGAAGGTTTGGCTGATCTCTCTGGCCTGACTGCTGCTGCTGCTCCAGCTCTCCCCCTACAGGACACAACACATAAGACATATAATCTACGTTTTGATACACAACAGACTGAATATATACAGTATACAATATACTTCTTTTTGACACAATTAAGCGTTGCCAAACTCAAACTTTCCAAGACCTTTAAAATGTTTCCTTCATTCAAATAATTCCCTGCAGCTCCTACGAGGAAAACAAACTCGTTCCAGTGAAGCTAACCCACATGAAGCCGGACATAAATATGCAGCAGGATAGACGAGAGGAAAAGTAAGCATCACACAGGAAATCATCCAGTGCGAACAAACAACCGCGCAACACGTCGGCCAAGCTCGCGACTCACCTGGCTGCAGGGGTTCTGGCTGGATTTGTCCGCTTAGCTCCTCTCTTGGCCACGCTGGTCTCAGAGGACCCCTTCACTCCTGCTGGTTGGGCGATGGACTGCTTGGCAGCTCTCTGATTTTCAACCTCCGGTCGGTCCTGCCACCACCTCTGTTCTGAGCAAACAGGAAAAAGGGGCTTTAATGTGGACGAGCAGGTCGTTTCCAAAAGGCCATCATAACTGTTACCGTAGACAGAGACAGTGAGCACACTATGCAGACAGCTATGGCTTCCTTTGACCCGTCTGAATTTGGGTTGTCGTCATATTGAGCCAGCTGTGCCAGACCCCAAGAGACACAGGGCGTGGCCGTCCCGCGGCGTGGTCACCACCGCTAGCTGGCAAGCCTGTAAAAGAGACATTACACATACAGGAACATTACTTTTAACCCATCCAGGTGGCCGTGCTCCGACTTGTTTCCCAGTGTTCCACAATCTTTCCAATGTGTTGGAGTGTGGACCAGAGTATCTATCCCCTTACAAAATCAAAAAACAAACAAACAAAACTAATAAAAGAAAAAAAAAAGAGCTCTATCATTTCGGTCACCTAAATTCTTTTACTCAATCCTGTTTCTTTCAAGTATTGTAGTACATTTCCTGCCCCCAAGGTTAATGCATCTTCTAGATTTAGTTCCTCAACTTCTGCTTTGCTGAATAAAATGGCTATCTTGTGCTGACTTTCTAAAGCTTGTTTTGCTAAATTATCTGCTCTTACATTTTCTTTTACCCCTCTGTGTGCTGGTACCCACATAAACGATACAAACAAACCCATATTCTTAAGTCGGAACAGTGTTTCGTATATTTTATTAATTAAATCCTGCCTGCTATGGGATGTGAATGATTCTAATGAGGATAATGCTGAACTGGAATCTGAAAAGACAATTACCTTTTTTATCCGAACCTCCTCTACCCACTGCAGTGCTGTTAAAATGGCCAACGTCTCAACTGTATAAAGAGACAAATCATCTGATGTTATCTTTTTGACTTCAAATTGCAAGGTTGGTATGGAGACCGACCGACCGACCGGCCGACACTCCGTCTGGGTGAGACAGACAACCAGACCGACAGTCCGCATCAGTGAGACAGACAACCAGACCGACATTCCGCCTGAGTGAGACAGACAACCAGACCGACACTCCGCCTGAGTGAGACAAACAGACAAACACTCCGCCTGTGTGAGACAGTGAGACCGACCGACACTCCGCCTGAGTGAGGCAGTGAGACCGACCGAACGGCCAACACTCCGCCTGGGAGAGACAGTGAGACCAACCGACACTCCGCCTAAGTGAGGCATTGAGACCGACCGACACTCTGCCTAAGTGAGGCAGTGAGACCGACAGACCAGCCGACACTTCGTCTGAGTGAGACAAACAGACAGACACTCCGTCTGAGTGAGACAAAAGGACAGACACTCCGTCTGAGTGACGCAGACAGACATACACTGCGTCTGAGTGAGACAGACAGTCTGTTTGTCTCACTCAGGCGGAGTTTCGGTCTGTCTGTTTGTGTCACTCAGACGGAGTGTCTGTCTGTTTGTCTCACTTAGACGGAGTGTTTGTCTGCCTGCCTCATTCGGATGGAGTGTCTGTCTGTCTGCGTCACTCAGACGGAGTGTCTGTCTGTTTGAGTCACTCAGACGGAGTTTCTATCTGACAGCGTCACTCAAACGGAGTGTCTGTCTGTTTGTCTCACTCAGATGGAGTGTCTGTCTGTTTGTCTCACTCAGACGGAGTGTCGGCCAGTCCGTCGGTCTCACTGCCTCACTCAGACAGAATGTTGGTCGGTCGGTCTCACTGCCTCACCCAGGCGGAGTGTCGGCCGGTCTGTCGGTCTCACTCAGACGGAGTGTTGGCCGGTCGGTCCGACAGACACTCCGTCTGAGTGACGCAGACAGACATACACTCCGTCTGAGTGAGACAGACAGACCGACACTCCGTCTGAGTGAGACCGAACGGCCGACACTCCGTCTGAGTGAGACAGACAGACCAGCCGACACTCCGTCTGAGTGAGACCGACAGACCAGCCGACACTCCGTCTAAATGAGACCGACAGACCGACACTCCGTCTGAGTGAGACCGACAGACAAACGCTCCGTCTGAGTGACGCAGACAGACCCTCCGTCTGAGTGAGGCCGACAGACAGACACTCCGTCTGAGTGAGGCCGACAGACAGACACTCCATCTGAGTGAGGCCGACAGACAGACACTCCGTCTGAGTGAGGCCGACAGACAAACACTCCGTCTGAGTGAGACAAACAGACAGACACTCCGTCTGAGTGAGACAAACGGACAGACACTCCGTCTGAGTGACGCAGACAGACATAAACTCCGTCTGAGTGAGACAGACAGACCAACACTCCATCTGAGTGAAACAAACAGTCTGTTTGTCTCACTCAGACGGAGGTTCGGTCTGTCTGTTTGTGTCACTCAGACGGAGTATCTGTCTGTTTGTCTCACTTAGACGGAGTGTTTGTCTGTCTGCCTCACTCGGATGGAGTGTCTGTCTGTCTGCATCACTCGGACGGAGTGTGTGTCTGTCTGCGTCATTCGGACGGAGTATGTGTCTGTCTGCGTCACTCAGACGGAGTGTCTGTCTGTCTGCGTCACTCAGACGGAGTGTCTATCTGACTGCGTCACTCAGATGGAGTGTCTGTCTGTCTGCGTCACTCAAATGGAGTGTCTGTCTGTTTGTCTCACTCAGATGGAGTGTCTGTCTGTTTGTCTCACTCAGACGGAGTGTCGGTCGGTCGGTCGGTCTCACTGCTTCACCCAGGCGGAGTGTCGGCCGGTCGGTCGGTCTCACTGTCTCACTCAGGCGGAGTGTCGGCCGATCAGTCTCACTCTGAGTGAGACAGACAGACCGACACTCCGTCTGAGTGAGACCGACCGGCCCACACTCCGTCTGAGTGAGACCGACAGACCGGCTGACACTCCGTCTGAGTGAGACCGACAGACCGACACTCCGTCTGAGTGAGACCGACAGACAGACGCTCCGTCTGAGTGACGCAGACAGACCCTCCGTCTGAGTGACACAAACAGACAGACACTCCGTCTGAGTGAGGCCGACAGACAGACACTCCATCTAAGTGAGGCCGACAGACAGACACTCCGTCTGAGTGAGGCCGACAGACAAACACTCCGTCTGAGTGAGACAGACAGACAGACACTCCGTCTGAGTGAGACAAACGGACAGACACTCCGTCTGAGTGACGCAGACAGACATAAACTCCGTCTGAGTGAGACAGACAGACCAACACTCCATCTGAGTGAAACAAACAGTCTGTTTGTCTCACTCAGACGGAGGTTCGGTCTGTCTGGTTGTGTCACTCAGACGGAGTATCTGTCTGTTTGTCTCACTTAGACGGAGTGTTTGTCTGTCTGCCTCACTCGGATGGAGTGTCTGTCTGTCTGCATCACTCGGACGGAGTGTGTGTCTGTCTGCGTCATTCGGACGGAGTATGTGTCTGTCTGCGTCACTCAGACGGAGTGTCTGTCTGTCTGCGTCACTCAGACGGAGTGTCTATCTGACTGCGTCACTCAAATGGAGTGTCTGTCTGTTTGTCTCACTCAGACGGAGTGTCGGTCGGTCGGTCGGTCTCACTGCCTCACCCAGGCGGAGTGTCGGCCGGTCTCACTCAGACGGAGTGTCGGCCGGTCGGTCGGTCTCACTGTCTCACTCAGGCGGAGTGTCGGCCGATCAGTCTCACTCTGAGTGAGACAGACAGACCGACACTCCGTCTGAGTGAGACCGACCGGCCGACACTCCGTCTGAGTGAGACCGACAGACCGGCCGACACTCCGTCTGAGTGAGACCGACAGACCGACACTCCGTCTGAGTGAGACCGACAGACAGACGCTCCGTCTGAGTGACGCAGACAGACCCTCCGTCTGAGTGACACAAACAGACAGACACTCCGTCTGAGTGAGGCCGACAGACAGACACTCCATCTGAGTGAGGCCGACAGACAGACACTCCGTCTGAGTGAGACAGACAGACAGACACTCCGTCTGAGTGAGGCCGACAGACAGACACTCCATCTGAGTGAGGCCGACAGACAAATACTCCGTCTGAGTGAGACAGACAGACAGACACTCCGTCTGAGTGAGACAAACGGACAGACACTCCGTCTGAGTGACGCAGACAGACATAAACTCCGTCTGAGTGAGACAGACAGACCAACACTCCATCTGAGTGAAACAAACAGTCTGTTTGTCTCACTCAGACGGAGGTTCGGTCTGTCTGTTTGTGTCACTCAGACGGAGTATCTGTCTGTTTGTCTCACTTAGACGGAGTGTTTGTCTGTCTGCCTCACTCGGATGGAGTGTCTGTCTGTCTGCATCACTCGGACGGAGTGTGTGTCTGTCTGCGTCATTCGGACGGAGTATGTGTCTGTCTGCGGCACTCAGACGGAGTGTCTGTCTGTCTGCGTCACTCAGACGGAGTGTCTATCTGACTGCGTCACTCAGATGGAGTGTCTGTCTGTCTGCGTCACTCAAATGGAGTGTCTGTCTGTTTGTCTCACTCAGATGGAGTGTCTGTCTGTTTGTCTCACTCAGACGGAGTGTCGGTCGGTCGGTCGGTCTCACTGCCTCACCCAGGGGGAGTGTCGGCCGGTCTGTCGGTCTCACTTAGACGGAGTGTCGGCCGGTCGGTCGGTCTCACTGTCTCACTCAGGCGGAGTGTCGGCCGATCAGTCTCACTCTGAGTGAGACAGACAGACCGACACTCCGTCTGAGTGAGACCGACCGGCCGACACTCCGTCTGAGTGAGACCGACAGACCGACACTCCGTCTGAGTGAGACCGACAGACAGACGCTCCGTCTGAGTGACGCAGACAGACCCTCCGTCTGAGTGACACAAACAGACAGACACTCTGTCTAAGTGAGGCCGACAGACAGACACTCCATCTGAGTGAGGCCGACAAACAGACACTCCATCTGAGTGAGGCCGACAGACAAACACTCCGTCTGAGTGAGACAGACAGACAGACACTCCGTCTGAGTGAGACAAACGGACAGACACTCCGTCTGAGTGACGCAGACAGACATAAACTCCGTCTGAGTGAGACAGACAGACCAACACTCCATCTGAGTGAAACAAACAGTCTGTTTGTCTCACTCAGACGGAGGTTCGGTCTGTCTGTTTGTGTCACTCAGACGGAGTATCTGTCTGTTTGTCTCACTTAGACGGAGTGTTTGTCTGTCTGCCTCACTCGGATGGAGTGTCTGTCTGTCTGCATCACTCGGACGGAGTGTGTGTCTGTCTGCGTCATTCGGACGGAGTATGTGTCTGTCTGCGTCACTCAGACGGAGTGTCTGTCTGTCTGCGTCACTCAGACGGAGTGTCTATCTGACTGCGTCACTCAGATGGAGTGTCTGTCTGTCTGCGTCACTCAAATGGAGTGTCTGTCTGTTTGTCTCACTCAGACGGAGTGCCGGTCGGTCGGTCGGTCTCACTGCCTCACCCAGGCGGAGTGTCGGCCGGTCTGTCGGTCTCACTCAGACGGAGTGTCGGCCGGTCGGTGGGTCTCACTGTCTCACTCAGGCGGAGTGTCGGCCGATCAGTCTCACTCTGAGTGAGACAGACAGACCGACACTCCGTCTGAGTGAGACCGACCGGCCGACACTCCGTCTGAGTGAGACCAAGAGACCGGCCGACACTCCGTCCGAGTGAGACCGACAGACCGACACTCCGTCTGAGTGAGACCGACAGACAGACGCTCCGTCTGAGTGACGCAGACAGACCCTCCGTCTGAGTGACACAAACAGACAGACACTCCGTCTGAGTGAGGCCGACAGACAGACACTCCATCTGAGTGAGGCCGACAGACAGACACTCCGTCTGAGTGAGGCCGACAGACAAACACTCCGTCTGAGTGAGACAAACAGACAGACACTCCGTCTGAGTGAGACAAACGGACAGACACTCCGTCTGAGTGACGCAGACAGACATAAACTCCGTCTGAGTGAGACAGACAGACCAACACTCCATCTGAGTGAAACAAACAGTCTGTTTGTCTCACTCAGACGGAGGTTCGGTCTGTCTGGTTGTGTCACTCAGACGGAGTATCTGTCTGTTTGTCTCACTTAGACGGAGTGTTTGTCTGTCTGCCTCACTCGGATGGAGTGTCTGTCTGTCTGCATCACTCGGACGGAGTGTGTGTCTGTCTGCGTCATTCGGACGGAGTATCTGTCTGTCTGCGTCACTCAGACGGAGTGTCTGTCTGTCTGCGTCACTCAGACGGAGTGTCTATCTGACTGCGTCACTCAGATGGAGTGTCTGTCTGTCTGCGTCACTCAAATGGAGTGTCTGTCTGTTTGTCTCACTCAGATGGAGTGTCTGTCTGTTTGTCTCACTCAGACGGAGTGTCGGTTGGTCGGTCGGTCTCACTGCCTCACCCAGGCGGAGTGTCGGCCGGTCTGTCGGTCTCACTCAGACGGAGGGTCGGCCGGTCGGTCGGTCTCACTGTCTCGCTCAGGCGGAGTGTCGGCCGATCAGTCTCACTCTGAGTGAGACTGACCGGCCGACACTCCGCCTGAGTGAGACCGACCGGCCGACACTCCGTCTGATTGAGACCGACAGACCGGCCAACACTCCGTCTGAGTGAGACAGACAGACACTCCGTCACTCAGACGGAGTGTCTGTCTGTCTGCGTCACACAGATGGAGTGTCTGTCTGTCTCTCTGCGTCACTCAGACGGAGTGTTTGTCTGTCTGCGTCAGTCAGACGGAGCTGCAGAACCAGGGTCACAACAAAAATAGCGGCTCCTTGCTGGCACAGCGGCCAAAAAAGAACAAACTGCACAACACAAATGAACAATAAGATGGCACAGCGGCCAGTTAACACAAACAGCACAACACAAGTAGCACTACCGATCGACCGGCCGACACTCTGCCTGAGTGAGACAGGCAGACAGACACACCGTTTGAGTGAGACAGGCAGACAGACCGACACTCTGCCTGAGTGAGACAGACAACCAGACCGACATTCCGCCTGAGTGAGACAGACAACTAGACCGACACTCCGCCTGAGTGAGACAGACAACCAGACCGACATTCCGCCTGAGTGAGACAGACAACTAGACCGACACTCCGCCTGAGTGAGACAGACAACCAGACCGACACTCTGCCTGAGTGAGACAGCCAGACAGACAATCCGCCTTAGACAGACAACCAGACAGACAATCCGCCTTAGACAGACAACCAGACAGGCACTCCGAGACAGACAACCAGACAGACACCCCGACTGAGACAGACAACCAGACAGACACCCCGACTGAGACAGACAACCAGACAGACACTCCGCCTGAGACAGACAACCAGACAGACACTCCGAGACAGATAACCAGACAGACACTCCGACTGAGACAGACAACCAGACAGACACTCCGACTGAGACAGACAACCAGACAGACACTCCGCCTGAGACAGACAATCAGACAGACACCCCGACTGAGACAGACAATCAGACAGACACTCCGACTGAGACAGACAACCAGACAGACACTCCGCCGAGACAGACAACCAGACAGACACTCGACTGAGACAGAAAACCAGACCGACACTCCGACTGTGAGAGACAACCAGACAGACACTCCGACTGAGACAGACAACCAGACAGACACTCCGACTGAGACAGACAACCAGACAGACATTCGACTGAGACAGACAACCAGACAGACACTCCGCCTGAGACAGACAACCAGACAGACACCCCGACTGAGACAGACAATCAGACCGACATTCCGCCTGAGTGACACAGACAACTAGACCGACACTCCGCCTGAGTGAGACAGACAACCAGACCGACACTCTGCCTGAGTGAGACAGCCAGACAGACAATCCGCCTTAGACAGACAACCAGACAGACACTCCGCCTGAGACAGACAACCAGACAGACACTCCGCCTGAAACAGACAACCAGACAGAAACCCCGACTGAGACAGACAACTAGACAGACACCCCGACTGAGAAAGACAACTAGACAGACACTCCGACTGAGACAGACAACCAGACAGACACCCCGACTGAGACAAACAATCAGACAGACACTCCGACTGAGACAGACAACCAGACAGACACCCCGACTGAGACAGACAACTAGACAGACACTCCGACTGAGACAGACAACCAGACAGACACTCCGCCTGAGACAGACAACCAGACAGACAATCCGAGACAGATAACCAGACAGACACTCCGACTGAGACACACAACCACACCGACACCCCGACTGAGACAGACAACTAGACAGACACCCCGACTGAGACAGACAACCAGACAGACACCCCGACTGAGACAGACAACCAGACAGACACTCCGACTGAGACAGACAACCAGACAGACACTCCGACTGAGACAGACAACTAGACAGACACTCCGCCTGAGACAGACAACCAGACAGACACTCCGCCGAGACAGACAACCAGACAGACACTCGACTGAGACAGAAAACCAGACCGACACTCCGACTGTGAGAGACAACCAGACAGACACTCCGACTGAGACAGACAACCAGACAGACACTCCGACTGAGACAGACAACCAGACAGACATTCGACTGAGACAGACAACCAGACAGACACTCCGCCTGAGACAGACAACCAGACAGACACCCCGACTGAGACAGACAATCAGACCGACATTCCGCCTGAGTGACACAGACAACTAGACCGACACTCCGCCTGAGTGAGACAGACAACCAGACCGACACTCTGCCTGAGTGAGACAGCCAGACAGACAATCCGCCTTAGACAGACAACCAGACAGACACTCCGCCTGAGACAGACAACCAGACAGACACTCCGCCTGAAACAGACAACCAGACAGAAACCCCGACTGAGACAGACAACTAGACAGACACCCCGACTGAGAAAGACAACTAGACAGACACTCCGACTGAGACAGACAACCAGACAGACACCCCGACTGAGACAAACAATCAGACAGACACTCCGACTGAGACAGACAACCAGACAGACACCCCGACTGAGACAGACAACTAGACAGACACTCCGACTGAGACAGACAACCAGACAGACACTCCGCCTGAGACAGACAACCAGACAGACACTCCGAGACAGATAACCAGACAGACACTCCGACTGAGACACACAACCAGACCGACACCCCGACTGAGACAGACAACCAGACAGACACCCCGACTGAGACAGACAATCAGACAGACACTCCGACTGAGACAGACAACCAGACAGACACCCCGACTGAGACAGACAACCAGACAGACACCCCGACTGAGACAGACAACCAGACAGACACTCCGCCTGAGACAGACAACCAGACAGACACCACGACTGAGTCAGACAACCAGACAGACACTCCGCCTGAGACAGACAACCAGACAGACACCCCGACTGAGACAGACAACCAGACAGACACTCCGCCGAGACAGACAACCAGACAGACACTCGACTGAGACAGAAAACCAGACCGACACTCCGACTGTGAGAGACAACCAGACAGACACTCCGACTGAGACAGACAACCAGACAGACACTCCGCCTGAGACAGACAACCAGACAGACACCCCGACTGAGACAGACAATCAGACAGACACCCCGACTGAGACAGACACCCCGACCGAGTGAGACAGACAACCAGACCGACACTCCGACAGTGTCACAGAGACACTAACATTCGGCTAATAAAACTAGCAAAGGACATTTTTCTACATAACACCACAGTCACAACAACCCTATCTGCTCTGTGATGGCGCGGCGGCCACAAAACACAACACAAGCACAATGCATATTAAAATAAATTGCTCTTACTGTTCGTAGCTCTCCTTCTGCGTTCAGGCTGTAGCGAGGACGTCCACGGCACTTCACAATGTATGAGGTGAAGAGGATTTCAAGCCTTCAATGTTTCACTCCTGCTGCAGGACCAGGGTCACAACAAAAATATCGGCTCCTTGATGGCACGGCGGCCAAAAAAGAACAAACTGCACAACACAAATAAACAATAAGGTGGCACAGCGGCCAGTTAACACAAGCAGCACAACACAAGCAGCACTACACAAGCAGCACTACACAACCAGTCTATAGCTGGTTCAACCAGTCTGTTAAGATGAAGACCATGGCACAAATGGAAATTAAACAACTGAATTTAGCTTTATCAGCACATGAGTAGACCAAATCATGAATATGAAGTTCAAATCAACAACATGTGCACTTGAAGTGGAGTCATCAATAACTCCAGTCTCTTGTTCAGTCTATCTCAGTTCATGTCATGCTCAGTCATGTTTTTTCTCTCTCTTTTTTATGTTTGTTAAATTTTCAGTAGCAAAACTAAATGATATGCTTATTATACATATTCCAAACAAAAACACTTTAAAAACTCTACAAAAATTATTTAAATTAATCATTTATTTTTGGGGGTTTTTGGTATTTTGGTCAGACACATATTCAACGCTGAGTGCCTTGTAATATGTGTGGTATTTGTTATAAATGTACATTGGTACATAGAGGGTGATAAAAGGCTGCACAGGGAGGGACTTAGGACCCAGGGGAATGAAGGTGAAAGAAACAGGAAGAGACGGAAGAGACGCCACACAAACAGCGGTTCACTGCTGGCTGCCCGGTGTTATGATTTAAGCAATGCATCTGTTGTTGTCATAGTTACGGCAGCTGTTGCAAATTGACACATTCGGCTGAAGGTCGCCAGTTAACAGGGTCCCTGTTTAAACCATAACACCGGTTCTTGTGCTAAAAATGTCCGCTTAATAATAAATAAAAAAAAAACTGCGTTAATGCGCGATATAATAATTGTTGAAGCTAATTAATTAATGCGTTAACGCGATATTAACTTGCCCAGCACTACTAAAAAGTTAACTTCACTTATAAAGAACATGATGAAGACCATGGCACTTCAAACAATGCAAGTGAAGAGGAATCTTTAAAAACAAAGTTTAAATAATCCTCTTATGGAAATAAAACATAACTCATCTACATCAGCACAATAGTGTAACAATTTAACTAAAGTATTACAATTTCCACCCCAGCAATGGGAACATCTGAGCACCTTCAACGAATGTAAAATCTTTCAGGGGTCTACCACCCAGACTAAAAGGACCAGAGACACATCAAACATGTCGCCTCAGAGATGACACGACCAACACAAGCAGGCTTTAGCTAGTTCAAGATAAAAACATGGCACAAATGGAAAGTAACAGTACCTATAGCGTGGGAATCTAGTCAGTCTCAGTATTAATAAGCTAATGTTCGGCTAATAAAGTTAGCAAAAGACATTTTTCTACATAACACCACGGTCACAACAAACATATCGCCTCAGAGATGACACAAGCAACACAAGCAGGCTTTAGCTAGTTCAAGATAAAAACATGGCACAAATGGAAAGTAACAGTAGCTACCTAGAGTGGGAATCCAGTCAGTCTCAGTATTAATAAGCTAATGTTCGGCTAATAAAGTTAGCAAAAGACATTTTTCTACATAACACCACGGTCACAACAAACATATCGCCTCAGAGATGACACAAGCAACACAAGCAGGCTTTAGCTAGTTCAAGATAAAAACATGGCACAAATGGAAAGTAACAGTACCTATAGCGTGGGAATCCAGTCAGTCTCAGTATTAATAAGCTAATGTTCGGCTAATAAAGTTAGCAAAAGACATTTTTCTACATAACACCACGGTCACAACAAACATATCGCCTCAGAAATGACACAAGCAACACAAGCAGGCTTTAGCTAGTTCAAGATAAAAACATGGCACAAATGGAAAGTAACAGTAGCTACCTAGAGTGGGAATCCAGTCAGTCTCAGTATTAATAAGCTAATGTTCGGCTAATAAAGTTAGCAAAAGACATGTTTCTACATAACACCACGGACACAACAAACATATCGGCTTAGAGATGACACGGCGGCCACACAACACAAAGCAGCACAACACAAATAAGAAGTAGTTATATCAGCTCTTACTGTGTGTAGCTCTCCTTCTGTGTCCTCAGCTAGCTTCAAACGTCTGCAGACCAGATGAAAACCGCGGCTGAAATGAGTCCAACGAATTAGCTAGCTAGCATTAGCAGTGTTGACAAAAAAATACGAAGTTTGGTTCATAACGAAATCTCCTCAGCTGGTGTCGTCTCTGCAAGCTCCTCTCTCGAAATGAACACAAGGCAGACCTCGAGACCTCATGACTTGATCAATTTGCCAATTAAATGAAAACAAAAATTGAAAAAATGGTTGTCACCTGGCAACGAGCTCTGAGCATGCGCATTGTTGTTTTCCAAAACTACCGGGGGTACATCCCAAGTCTCTTAATTGCATCCCCGTTTCCCTCACTTGCGTCCTTTCCTTGCGTCTTAGTCCCTCCCACCAGGGATGCATGGAGGAAACCATGCGAGGAGAGAGGAACGAGGAAATACGCTTTCCTTTTCGGCCCGAGCGCCCCCACCGGTGGGGTTAACGCATTCATCCAAAAATAATAAAAGAAAATAACTGGAATTCAGACGATAAAATCCCATGGATGACAAACATTAACAGTCTCAGAGAGGATCCAGGCTCTCAAAATGATGCCAAACTGCTGCATTTGGATAGATTGAACACTATTAGTGATAAAAGAAGTGAAATATATAATTATATAGTATATAAAATTACAATGGTACAGCTGGAACAAGATTACATTTTGGTTGACCTCATCTGACCTCTCTGTACTAGATCAAGATGTACTAGATAAAGCTTCACTTTATCAAAGTAAAAATTTGTATAGAGACCCTAAACATATAGTTCTATGATCTGGGAGAGCTTGAAAGCTCGTAGCTACATGATTTCTAAAAAGAAATATCCTGAAATTGTTAGTTTTTTTCTGTCGAAAATTAGAATTTTCAATTTGTGCTGTGTGCCATCTTAATTTACTCTTAACCAGTAACATATATACTGATATTTACACATATCAACACATCTCACAAGTGTTAGGGTTATTTTAATACCAAAATTATTAAAATAGCCCTTACCGTTGCAACGCTACTCTCATTATCCTATGGATATGCTATTTTCAAGCCGAGGGCTTAAAAATAGGGCTAGGGTCCAAGAGGTTTTAAGAGACATGAGCCGTCCTTTCCTCTGTTGCATCACATGAAGCTACGTTTGTTTCTGATGACGGAGGCCACTGATCACAGCTGATCACAGCTGAGCTGTCAATCGGCTTTAACAGCTGGAGAGACTTTTGAGAAGTTTGTGTCTGTTCACATGATCACTGTACTTAATAATAGTAACTAATACTACTAATAACTAATAAAGACACCCAGTAATCATCACTGTACCGGTGTTTTCTCTCTGTATACTGTTACATCTTTAACATACTGTGACCTGTTTATGAGCGCAGGATCGATTTGTAAGGCAGAATGCGTTTGTACGTTTTGAAATTCAGATTGTGACGTCATTATTAATTAACCCAAAATATGATTATGGTTTGTCTTGAATACTGGAATAAATGTATTAGGCTCAATGTTTCAGGTTCAATTTAAGGTATAAAACCCTCAGGAATGATCAGTCTCACGTGACTGAATGAAATGATGATAAATGATGTAAAAAGCTCTCTGACTTTAATTGTTTCCATAATAAAAGTTATTGAGGGAAATATCAGATCATGAAAAGACAAATCTTTCTAATAAATGAAGAAAGTTCTTTGTGGTCCATTGTTCAGACTACAATGAACATCTATTTAAACCAAACGGTGAATCAGAAAACATATCAAATATAAAGCTTGAGTTTAATCTGTGATCCGTCTTCACTCTGGTATGAAACTCCAGTCAGTCAGTCCGATCGGCTGCAGCGTCCAATCACATAACTGATGTGCTCGGGCTTCCACCAGACGGTCCGCGTGCTCATCGTCACCAAACCCAACGTGGCGTGAAGACGCAGACCGAGACCGAGGAGGTCCGGATCTGTACGAGACACAAACAGGAAGTGAATCACTTCTGTGAGGCTCACTCGTCTTTTATCAGAAGACAACGACGTCCTTCTGCAGCTCTTGGTATCTAGATGGGTTTTTTTTGCAATTTTCGCCAAAAAAAACATTTTACTTAAATGAACTCTGAGATCCTTTGTTCTTATTCTATTGTGTCTCTTGAATGCTGAGTTAACCTGTAATGCAGAGAAATATTCCTGTAACACAGCGATTCCCCATATTATTAAAAAAAGCCTTTATTGGGAAAAAGAAATGAGTTTTGGAAGAAGACTTTAGAGATCAAGATTTCATTTCTTGGTCTTTTGTTGCACTGTTGGCCGATGTTCTCCTGTTTTGTTCAAGTTGTCACTTTTAAAATGTTTTTTATTGAGAAATTAAATGTGCCTTTTGGAGAAAACATTTTTCTTATTGTCCTGTGTCTAATATGAACGGCTCCCTTATAACACCAGGAAGTAACGTCAAGAGGATTACTTTATCTAGAGGATTACGTTACTTTATCTAGAGGATTACTTTATCTAGAGGATTACTTTATCTAGGAACACAATAGAGTCTAAACAGCTGCTTCAGGCTTTGGTCTCGTTCAGAATTCTTCTTTCATGTTGTCGACATATTACAGTCAAAGGTTTATATACACACACACACACACACACACACACACACACGTTAGGGTCGTATGTCAGACTATTATATTGTGTAAAAAATTAAATAAAGAGTTGCTGCTGACGTTATTTAATGCCTCATATGTGAGGTTTCAAAATTACACTATTTTTGTATTGCATACTTGACCTGTTTAATATTTACATATTCTTTAAAAAAAAAAAAGTTTAAAGAAACCAGAACCAGAGCGAGGTGTGATGATGCAATGTGACTCTTATCTCTTCGATTGAGAATTTAATATTTGGTGATGTACGTATATCTCAGATCCCATTTGTTCAATCATGAAAAACTAAGACTTTGGGGTAGAAAGGTTTCCATCCATCCATGTGTGTCACTCTCAATGCTTTTGTCTCAACCTTTTCGGGTTCAACAGTCCCGTCTAGACCTGTTGGTGGGGAGCTGGGCTTTTGTGCAGTTCAATCAGGAGAGACAAGTGAATATAAAATTAAAAACAAGTAGTTAACATTTATTATGACAGATGATGCGTTCATGAGTTACGCAGAACTTCTTTGACGCTTGAACACGACGAGGAGATTTGTGATCCAGTTGCGATCGTCCCGAGCGGCAACAATATAAATCCCTCTCCGTGGAGTCCAGACACTGGTGGTGATGGTGGCTGATGAGGATGATGAGGTTGATGAAGCTGATGAATCTGCGAAGACTGGGCGGAGATGGGGAGGTGGAGGATTCCGTAACAGCAGCGTGAACGTACTGAAGGTAGAGAGACAATCGTATTTAAAGACAGACAGCGGCAAGATGATATGCTAATGATGTCCTTGTGCTATTGGCTAGAGACCAGTTGATCTAGACAGCCGATATCATGATTGACAGCCCCAAACAATAACAACAAGGAAATAATGTGTGCATGCATGCATGCATGAGGAGTGACGGCAGATGTATGGTAAATAAGCTATGGGCTTAGGCATGCATGAGTATAGTCTTCTTGTCTGAACTTACGCTAGAGCTTCATTTGTTGGAAGGTTTGGCTGATCTCTCTGGCCTGACTGCTGCTGCTGCTCCAGCTCTCCCCCTACAGGACACAACACATAAGACATATAATCTACGTTTTGATACACAACAGACTGAATATATACAGTATACAATATACTTCTTTTTGACACAATTAAGCGTTGCCAAACTCAAACTTTCCAAGACCTTTAAAATGTTTCCTTCATTCAAATAATTCCCTGCAGCTCCTACGAGGAAAACAAACTCGTTCCAGTGAAGCTAACCCACATGAAGCCGGACATAAATATGCAGCAGGATAGACGAGAGGAAAAGTAAGCATCACACAGGAAATCATCCAGTGCGAACAAACAACCGCGCAACACGTCGGCCAAGCGCGCGACTCACCTGGCTGCAGGGGTTCTGGCTGGATTTGTCCGCTTAGCTCCTCTCTTGGCCACGCTGGTCTCAGAGGACCCCTTCACTCCTGCTGGTTGGGCGATGGACTGCTTGGCAGCTCTCTGATTTTCAACCTCCGGTCGGTCCTGCCACCACCTCTGTTCTGAGCAAACAGGAAAAAGGGGCTTTAATGTGGACGAGCAGGTCGTTCCCAAAAGGCCATCATAACTGTTACCGTAGACAGAGACAGTGAGCACACTATGCAGACAGCTATGGCTTCCTTTGACCCGTCTGAATTTGGGTTGTCGTCATATTGAGCCAGCTGTGCCAGACCCCAAGAGACACAGGGCGTGGCCGTCCCGCGGCGTGGTCACCACCGCTAGCTGGCAAGCCTGTAAAAGAGACATTACACATACAGGAACATTACTTTTAACCCATCCAGGTGGCCGTGCTCCGACTTGTTTCCCAGTGTTCCACAATCTTTCCAATGTATTGGAGTGTGGACCAGAGTATCTATCCCCTTACAAAATCAAAAAACAAACAAACAAAACTAATAAAAGAAAAAAAAAAGAGCTCTATCATTTCGGTCACCTAAATTCTTTTACTCAATCCTGTTTCTTTCAAGTATTGTAGTACATTTCCTGCCCCCAAGGTTAATGCATCTTCTAGATTTAGTTCCTCAACTTCTGCTTTGCTGAATAAAATGGCTATCTTGTGCTGACTTTCTAAAGCTTGTTTTGCTAAATTATCTGCTCTTACATTTTCTTTTACCCCTCTGTGTGCTGGTACCCACATAAACGATACAAACAAACCCATATTCTTAAGTCGGAACAGTGTTTCGTATATTTTATTAATTAAATCCTGCCTGCTATGGGATGTGAATGATTCTAATGAGGATAATGCTGAACTGGAATCTGAAAAGACAATTACCTTTTTTATCCGAACCTCCTCTACCCACTGCAGTGCTGTTAAAATGGCCAACGTCTCAACTGTATAAAGAGACAAATCATCTGATGTTATCTTTTTGACTTCAAATTGCAAGGTTGGTATGGAGACCGACCGACCGACCGGCCGACACTCCGTCTGGGTGAGACAGACAACCAGACCGACAGTCCACATCAGTGAGACAGACAACCAGACCGACATTCCGCCTGAGTGAGACAGACAACCAGACCGACACTCCGCCTGAGTGAGACAAACAGACAAACACTCCGCCTGTGTGAGACAGTGAGACCGACCGACACTCCGCCTGAGTGAGGCAGTGAGACCGACCGAACGGCCAACACTCCGCCTGGGAGAGACAGTGAGACCAACCGACACTCCGCCTAAGTGAGGCATTGAGACCGACCGACACTCTGCCTAAGTGAGGCAGTGAGACCGACAGACCAGCCGACACTTCGTCTGAGTGAGACAAACAGACAGACACTCCGTCTGAGTGAGACAAAAGGACAGACACTCCGTCTGAGTGACGCAGACAGACATACACTGCGTCTGAGTGAGACAGACAGTCTGTTTGTCTCACTCAGGCGGAGTTTCGGTCTGTCTGTTTGTGTCACTCAGACGGAGTGTCTGTCTGTTTGTCTCACTTAGACGGAGTGTTTGTCTGCCTGCCTCATTCGGATGGAGTGTCTGTCTGTCTGCGTCACTCAGACGGAGTGTCTGTCTGTTTGAGTCACTCAGACGGAGTTTCTATCTGACAGCGTCACTCAAACGGAGTGTCTGTCTGTTTGTCTCACTCAGATGGAGTGTCTGTCTGTTTGTCTCACTCAGACGGAGTGTCGGCCAGTCCGTCGGTCTCACTGCCTCACTCAGACAGAATGTTGGTCGGTCGGTCTCACTGCCTCACCCAGGCGGAGTGTCGGCCGGTCTGTCGGTCTCACTCAGACGGAGTGTTGGCCGGTCGGTCCGACAGACACTCCGTCTGAGTGACGCAGACAGACATACACTCCGTCTGAGTGAGACAGACAGACCGACACTCCGTCTGAGTGAGACCGAACGGCCGACACTCCGTCTGAGTGAGACAGACAGACCAGCCGACACTCCGTCTGAGTGAGACCGACAGACCAGCCGACACTCCGTCTAAATGAGACCGACAGACCGACACTCCGTCTGAGTGAGACCGACAGACAAACGCTCCGTCTGAGTGACGCAGACAGACCCTCCGTCTGAGTGAGGCCGACAGACAGACACTCCGTCTGAGTGAGGCCGACAGACAGACACTCCATCTGAGTGAGGCCGACAGACAGACACTCCGTCTGAGTGAGGCCGACAGACAAACACTCCGTCTGAGTGAGACAAACAGACAGACACTCCGTCTGAGTGAGACAAACGGACAGACACTCCGTCTGAGTGACGCAGACAGACATAAACTCCGTCTGAGTGAGACAGACAGACCAACACTCCATCTGAGTGAAACAAACAGTCTGTTTGTCTCACTCAGACGGAGGTTCGGTCTGTCTGTTTGTGTCACTCAGACGGAGTATCTGTCTGTTTGTCTCACTTAGACGGAGTGTTTGTCTGTCTGCCTCACTCGGATGGAGTGTCTGTCTGTCTGCATCACTCGGACGGAGTGTGTGTCTGTCTGCGTCATTCGGACGGAGTATGTGTCTGTCTGCGTCACTCAGACGGAGTGTCTGTCTGTCTGCGTCACTCAGACGGAGTGTCTATCTGACTGCGTCACTCAGATGCAGTGTCTGTCTGTCTGCGTCACTCAAATGGAGTGTCTGTCTGTTTGTCTCACTCAGATGGAGTGTCTGTCTGTTTGTCTCACTCAGACGGAGTGTCGGTCGGTCGGTCGGTCTCACTGCCTCACCCAGGCGGAGTGTCGGCCGGTCGGTCGGTCTCACTGTCTCACTCAGGCGGAGTGTCGGCCGATCAGTCTCAGTCTGAGTGAGACAGACAGACCGACACTCCGTCTGAGTGAGACCGACCGGCCCACACTCCGTCTGAGTGAGACCGACAGACCGGCCGACACTCCGTCTGAGTGAGACCGACAGACCGACACTCCGTCTGAGTGAGACCGACAGACAGACGCTCCGTCTGAGTGACGCAGACAGACCCTCCGTCTGAGTGACACAAACAGACAGACACTCTGTCTAAGTGAGGCCGACAGACAGACACTCCATCTGAGTGAGGCCGACAAACAGACACTCCATCTGAGTGAGGCCGACAGACAAACACTCCGTCTGAGTGAGACAGACAGACAGACACTCCGTCTGAGTGAGACAAACGGACAGACACTCCGTCTGAGTGACGCAGACAGACATAAACTCCGTCTGAGTGAGACAGACAGACCAACACTCCATCTGAGTGAAACAAACAGTCTGTTTGTCTCACTCAGACGGAGGTTCGGTCTGTCTGTTTGTGTCACTCAGACGGAGTATCTGTCTGTTTGTCTCACTTAGACGGAGTGTTTGTCTGTCTGCCTCACTCGGATGGAGTGTCTGTCTGTCTGCATCACTCGGACGGAGTGTGTGTCTGTCTGCGTCATTCGGACGGAGTATGTGTCTGTCTGCGTCACTCAGACGGAGTGTCTGTCTGTCTGCGTCACTCAGACGGAGTGTCTATCTGACTGCGTCACTCAGATGGAGTGTCTGTCTGTCTGCGTCACTCAAATGGAGTGTCTGTCTGTTTGTCTCACTCAGACGGAGTGCCGGTCGGTCGGTCGGTCTCACTGCCTCACCCAGGCGGAGTGTCGGCCGGTCTGTCGGTCTCACTCAGACGGAGTGTCGGCCGGTCGGTCGGTCTCACTGTCTCACTCAGGCGGAGTGTCGGCCGATCAGTCTCACTCTGAGTGAGACAGACAGACCGACACTCCGTCTGAGTGAGACCGACCGGCCGACACTCCGTCTGAGTGAGACCAAGAGACCGGCCGACACTCCGTCCGAGTGAGACCGACAGACCGACACTCCGTCTGAGTGAGACCGACAGACAGACGCTCCGTCTGAGTGACGCAGACAGACCCTCCGTCTGAGTGACACAAACAGACAGACACTCCGTCTGAGTGAGGCCGACAGACAGACACTCCATCTGAGTGAGGCCGACAGACAGACACTCCGTCTGAGTGAGGCCGACAGACAAACACTCCGTCTGAGTGAGACAAACAGACAGACACTCCGTCTGAGTGAGACAAACGGACAGACACTCCGTCTGAGTGACGCAGACAGACATAAACTCCGTCTGAGTGAGACAGACAGACCAACACTCCATCTGAGTGAAACAAACAGTCTGTTTGTCTCACTCAGACGGAGGTTCGGTCTGTCTGGTTGTGTCACTCAGACGGAGTATCTGTCTGTTTGTCTCACTTAGACGGAGTGTTTGTCTGTCTGCCTCACTCGGATGGAGTGTCTGTCTGTCTGCATCACTCGGACGGAGTGTGTGTCTGTCTGCGTCATTCGGACGGAGTATGTGTCTGTCTGCGTCACTCAGACGGAGTGTCTGTCTGTCTGTGTCACTCAGACGGAGTGTCTATCTGACTGCGTCACTCAGATGGAGTGTCTGTCTGTCTGCGTCACTCAAATGGAGTGTCTGTCTGTTTGTCTCACTCAGATGGAGTGTCTGTCTGTTTGTCTCACTCAGACGGAGTGTCGGTCGGTCGGTCGGTCTCACTGCCTCACCCAGGCGGAGTGTCGGCCGGTCTGTCGGTCTCACTCAGACGGAGTGTCGGCCGGTCGGTCGGTCTCACTGTCTCACTCAGAGTGAGACTGACCGGCCGACACTCCGCCTGAGTGAGACCGACCGGCCGACACTCCGTCTGATTGAGACCGACAGACCGGCCGACACTCCGTCTGAGTGAGACAGACAGACACTCCGTCACTCAGACGGAGTGTCTGTCTGTCTGCGTCACACAGATGGAGTGTCTGTCTGTCTCTCTGCGTCACTCAGACGGAGTGTTTGTCTGTCTGCGTCAGTCAGACATAGCTGCAGAACCAGGGTCACAACAAAAATATCGGCTCCTTGCTGGCACAGCGGCTAAAAAAGAACAAACTGCACAACACAAATGAACAATAAGATGGCACAGCGGCCAGTTAACACAAACAGCACAACACAAGTAGCACTACCGATCGACCGGCCGACACTCTGCCTGAGTGAGACAGGCAGACAGACACACCGTTTGAGTGAGACAGGCAGACAGACCGACACTCTGCCTGAGTGAGACAGACAACCAGACCGACATTCCGCCTGAGTGAGACAGACAACTAGACCGACACTCCGCATGAGTGAGACAGACAACTAGACCGACACTCCGCCTGAGTGAGACAGACAACCAGACCGACACTCTGCCTGAGTGAGACAGCCAGACAGACAATCCGCCTTAGACAGACAACCAGACAGACACTCCGCCTGAGACAGACAACCACACAGACACTCCGCCTGAGACAGACAACCAGACAGACACTCCGCCTGAGACAGACAACCAGACAGACACTCCGCCTGAGACAGACAACCAGACAGAAACCCCGACTGAGAAAGACAACCAGACAGACACCCCGACTGAGAAAGACAACTAGACAGACACTCCGACTGAGACAGACAACCAGACATACACCCCGACTGAGACAGACAATCAGACAGACACTCCGACTGAGACAGACAACCAGACAGACACCCCGACTGAGACAGACAACTAGACAGACACTCCGACTGAGACAGACAACCAGACAGACACCCCAACTGAGACAGACAATCAGACAGACACTCCGACTGAGACAGACAACCAGACAGACACTCCGAGACAGACAACCAGACAGACACCCCCGACTGAGACAGACAACCAGACAGACACCCCGACTGAGACAGACAACCAGACAGACACCCCGACTGAGACAGACAACCAGACAGACACCCCGACTGAGACAGACAACCAGACAGACACTCCGCCTGAGACAGACAACCAGACAGACACTCCGAGACAGATAACCAGACAGACACTCCGACTGAGACAGACAACCAGACAGACACTCCGACTGAGACAGACAACCAGACAGACACTCCGCCTGAGACAGACAATCAGACAGACACTCCGACTGAGACAGACAATCAGACAGACACACCGACTGAGACAGACAACCAGACAGACACTCCGAGACAGACAACCAGACAGACACCCCCGACTGAGACAGACAACCAGACAGACACCCCGACTGAGACAGACAACCAGACAGACACCCCGACTGAGACAGACAACCAGACAGACACCCCGACTGAGACAGACAACCAGACAGACACTCCGCCTGAGACAGACAACCAGACAGACACTCCGAGACAGATAACCAGACAGACACTCCGACTGAGACAGACAACCAGACAGACACTCCGACTGAGACACACAACCAGACAGACACTCCGCCTGAGACAGACAACCAGACCGACACTCCGCCTGAGACAGACAACCAGACCGACACTCCGACTGAGACAGACAACCAGACAGACACTCCGCCTGAGACAGACAACCAGACAGACACTCCGCCTGAGACAGACAACCAGACCGACACTCCGACTGAGACAGACAACCAGACAGACACTCCGCCTGAGACAGACAACCAGACAGACACACCGACTGAGACAGACAACCAGACCGACACTTTGCCTGAGACAGACAATCAGACAGACACTCCGACTGAGACAGACAACCAGACAGACACTCCGAGACAGACAACCAGACAGACACCCCCGACTGAAACAGACAACCAGACGGACACCCCGACTGAGACAGACAACCTGACAGACACCCCGACTGAGACAGACAATCAGACAGACACTCCGACTGAGACAGACAACCAGACAGACACCCCAACTGAGACAGACAACCAGACAGACACTCCGACTGAGACAGACAACCAGACAGATACCCCGGCTGAGACAGACAACCAGACAGATACTCCGACTGAGATAGACAACCAGACAGACACCCCGACTGAGACAGACGACCAGACAGACACTCCGACTGAGACAGACGACCAGACAGACACCCCGACTGAGACAGACAACCAGACAGATCTTCCGACTGAGACAGACAACCAGACAGACACCCCAACTGAGACAGACAACCAGACAGACACTCCGACTGAGACAGACAACCAGATAGACACTCCGACTGAGACAGACAACCAGACAGACACCCCAACTGAGACAGACAACCAGACAGACACTCCGACTGAGACAGACAACCAGATAGACACTCCGGCTGAGACAGACAATCAGACAGACACCCCGCCTGAGACAGACAACCAGACAGACACCCCGCCTGAGACAGACTAATAAAACTAGCAAAAGACATCTTTCTACATAACACCACAGTCACAACAACCATATCTGCTCTGTGATTGCACGGCGGCCACAAAACACAACACAAGCACAATGCATATTAAAATAAATTGCTCTTACTGTTCGTAGCTCTTCTTCTGTGTTCAGGCTGTAGCGAGGACGTCCACGGCACTTCACAATGTATGAGGTGAAGAGGATTTCAAGCCTTCAATGTTTCACTCCTGCTGCAGGACCAGGGTCACAACAAAAATATCGGCTCCTTGATGGCACGGCGGCCAAAAAAGAACAAACTGCACAACACAAATAAACAATAAGGTGGCACAGCGGCCAGTTAACACAAGCAGCACAACACAAGCAGCACTACACAAGCAGCACTACACAACCAGTCTATAGCTGGTTCAACCAGTCTGTTAAGATGAAGGCCATGGCACAAATGGAAATCAAACAACTGAATTTAGCTTTATCAGCACATGAGTAGACCAAATCATGAATATGAAGTTCAAATCAACAACATGTGCACTTGAAGTGGAGTCATCAATAACGCCAGTCTCTTGTTCAGTCCATCTCAGTTCATGTCATGCTCAGTCACGTTGGGTTTTATCTCTCATTTTTTATGTTTGTTAAATTCTCAGTAGCAAAACTAAATGATATGCTTATTATACATATTCCAAACAAAATACTTTAAAAACTCTACAAAAATTATTTAAATTAATCATTTATTTTTTGCTTTTTTTGGTATTTTGGTCAGGCACATATTCAACGCTGAGTGCCTTGTAATATGTGTGGTATTTGTTATAAATGTACATTGGTACATAGAGGGTGATAAGAGGCTGCACAGGGAGGGACTTAGGACCCAGGGGAATGAAGGTGAAGGAAACAGGAAGAGACGCCACACAAACAGCCGTTCACCGCTGGCTGCCCGGTGTTATGATTTAAGCAATGCATCTGTTGTTGTCATAGTTACGGCAGCTGTTGCAAATTGACACATTCGGCTGAAGGTCGTCAGTTAACAGGGTCCCTGTTTAAACCATAACACATATATATATATAAAACACTCTATAAGCTGTGATATCAAATAGCTTTTTGCGGCTCCAGTTGAAATTTATTTGGTGTAAAATCCAAAATGGCTCTTTGGATAGTAAAGGTTGTCGACCCCTGGTCTAAGTGATTATTTTTCATTGATGACCCTGTTCTTCTGATCAAACTCTGTATGACATCACTAACGTTACCTGATGGCTGCTCCACAAACACATTGATGTTCTGCTTGTTTCTTACATGTTGTGATAAACTGCTGCTGCTTCCTGTCTTACTGGTGAGGGTTTTATTGTGAAAACAGATTCATGAAAAGCATGCAGACCTTATGACATGTCCTGTGATGTGAAGGGATCATTTTTATTCTACTTATTGACACCTTCATCTGTCAGCTTCTAGTAAAATAAATATCTTTAAAAACACAAATATATAGTTTCATTCTTTTAAAAAAGGCTCAGTAGTTGCTTAAAAAAAGCCGGTGGATTTAGTTTTTAATCAAACACACTTTATGTTTCATACTGATGAGTTTCATGCAGATCCAAACGTTAAAGTGCTTCAACATTGTCTATGACATTCTGTAGCAAAACACCACATAAACAGCAACATCATTACACTAAATAAATAACGGAAAAAAAGGTGTATCCTAAATCTAAACTGTAGCCAGGAAGCCTCTGTCTCTGATACTGACTGATGGGCCAGTCAGTAAATATATATTTATGCTGAGTATCATCTCCTGAGACACAGCCTTCAGTCAGATGAGGTCCAACAATGTAGATTACAGTTGGAGGTTGCCGATGACAAGAGATAGCGCTGCCAAAATACAGATTTGAAAGCCTGTGCACACCCAGAAAACACTCACTGGTGATCTAAATGATTTTAAATCCCTGGATCGGCCTCTTCTCAGGCTTGTGTCTGTGTGCACAAACCGGTAGTTTAAACTGAGCTTGATTAACAGCTCTAGTGCATCTGTTAATGTGGGACGAATTACACTTTGATCATTGTTATTAGTACATGGAGGCACATTATTTTACACCGTAGCTCTGCACATTTTTAACCTGAGCAGAGGTCTAATCAGAACAACTGTGTGAAAAGCAAGAGAACATAAAACACATGACATGATTTTAAAGGAATCAGAGTATTGATAAAATCAAATTACTTTGATATGTCGACATATAATCTGCTCTTTTTTTGGACAAAATGTGCCTGGTCGTTTCTGAGGGCACTTTCAGCATGTTATGAAAAGCTGGTGAAAAAACAAACAAAACAATTGTTAACGTTTGTCGACCTCTACTGGTGATTATTTAGAATTGCAGCAATTTCAATAAGGGTAAAATGTATTTCTGTCCCTATGGTCCTCTGTAATTCGAACTTTACCCAAAAATGTGCAATTTAACCTGACCTTTTGAGTTCATTATCCACAAGCCTACGTTTTATTTTGACGGCAAGTCCTTTTTAAAAAAGATTTATAGTGTAGCAGCAAGTGAGTGCAGGTGCACTATAAACATATATCCCTTAATGTGAAAGGTGTGTGACTTCCCTGTTTAATTGAATTGACAGGTCTGGCCGATTTTTGTATCTAGGCCTCTATAATTACCCTAATGTATTTTAAATAATTGAAGAAAAAAAAATGTATATCATCAAAGGTATCTTGACTGAGGACTTGAATTTGAAACAAATATGGGCAATAGGAGGACAACATTCTCCAACGGGCATGTTGACTCTTCAAACGTCAGCTTTTATTTGGTTACACAAACAATCATAACGTCATCAAAGCCTTTACCTGGGAAGAAAAAAACTGGATCACGCCGTGTACATACTTCAACATGTATTTGAAGCATGCACGCGGTGTGATCCATTTTTTTTACCCGGGCAAAGTTACCACTCTAAAGCATAACATTTTCTGAGAGATACTCTCACAATAACCTCATCTCATACTGAGCCACCCCTTTAATGAATGTCGCGCATTATGTCCAGAAAAGAATTGTGGCAAACATGAAAGAACTGCAGGCTGTTAAGAGTTGAATTTCTCTTTAAAGCAAACATGGATAACTTCTGTGGGTCTGATTACAACTCATTGCAGCGCATTTGGAGAAAGGCAAATCAAGACCATGACTCTGCAGTGTTTTGATGTCATTACTCAGAGGCTGCACAATAGGATCAAAGACATATTTTTTCACATCTTCAGTTTTTTCATTTCAGTATTAAAGTTAACAAATAGGTTTTTCGAAATTCTCAAGACCTTCTTCTAATGTAGATCTTACAGGATCATCTTTAGGCACAGCAGACAGTGTTCCATGCTTAACTTAGGAGTGCAGTCCAGTAGCAAGTTTTGATCCTCTTCCGTCCAGCTGTGGGTGGTAAGAGATGGAGAAGGAGCAAAACGAGGCAAAACAAGTCATTAGTATGTACTTGGAATGCACAAAGTTAACAGCACCAGCCATTTGGAATATAAACCAAGCATATCATGTTACTGGTGTGATCGTTCTCTGCGAGGTTCTCAGCAGCTGTCAGAAGTCGGCAGAGTCAGGTGTTTGGCCCTTTTTTGATAACCTTGGGCTTGAACGCTGTATCACACTTATCAAGCATCCCAGAGGCTGTTTCTGCACCAAACAGAAGCAGGAAGTTTTGATTCAGCTGTTGATCATATACAGATGCCAAAAAAGAAAATCAAGCCAATGGTGTGTGCATTGTTAACGGCTTACATCCAACCAAGTTAAAGACGAGAGTTTAAATAAAAGATATGCACAACTCACTAGTCACTCATTGATCTTATAGAAAGGGCAGTTATGGGATTGTGAATGAATGACTTTATAGCAATGTCAATCAAACTAATATATAGATATTTGTGTGTGTGTGTGTGTGTGTGTGTGTGTGTGTGTGTGTGTGTATATCCATTCTTTTGGTGTTTTGAAGAAAACTCACAAACCTCTAGTCTGTAAAAGTGGTGTGTATTCTGCAGTAATCCTTTTAAAAACGTACAAAGCCCTTTGGAGAAAAGGGAACCTTCAGCGAAGGGAAGAGTGTAAAGATTCCCAGGGCAAACTTCTCCTTCTGGTTAGGGGAAGGAATCCTCCTTTAGAGCAAAGACGATACAAAAACATTACATTCAAATGCCCCACAAATGACTATGCCCCATCTTTGTTAATTCCCTTCCCTTCATTTTAAAAATTCATGGCGTTACTTTTTAATATAAAACACAAATGTGATATCAGTGCATCACTAGTTACACCAGAGCACTCACCTGTATTGTAAATAGAATAATACACACCCTATTGATATTTGTTTAATATTTAAAAACACACAGAATTATAGTATAAATGGCCACAATACTTGTTTTTTCAAATGTTGACCGATGGAGGGCGCTGTAAACTCACTTCACCGCTGCAGCCTCATGATAGTACAGCCTGTACACATTAGAACACACCAAGAAACTCATTATATTGTACCAAGAAAGTACATAAAAAAACACATCAGTACAAAGTTTAGAGTTTAGCCATATATACTCCGAGTATTTTAACATGAGTCCTGTATTAAAGCTGAATTGAACTTATGTAAGATAGATGATTTAATAATTGATCACTCAGGTGAATGCAGGGAGCTGATTGGTCTCTCTCTCTCTCTCTCTCTCTCTCTCTCTCTCTCTCTCTCTCTCTCTCTCTCTCTCTCTCTCTCAGGCTTCAAGAAAAGTTGAAGTCGTCTGCGCTCAGAATCAGCTGTAAGAATCTATATGAAACCGCATTGTTATTTATCGTAAGATTATTCAACTGTAAGACAAAGACGCATCTTGTGGAGGATGATGACTCTGTTCTGAATCTACGGGGACAAAAAAAAAGAGAAAAGCGTCGCATCAGCTGCCTGCTCTGCTTTTATTCATTTTTAAAGATAAATCATCCGGACTGAGGCAAAATGCAGCAGCCTGAAACCCAGCGGACAACTCAGCAAACAACGACAGAAGTACTGGATCCAGCAGGTAGGCTACGACATGTCAAGTTCCACCCTGAGCTCTTAACCTGACTCTGCGTGAAGCTGCAAGTTACAGCAGTATCTTTAATACCATTAACACATTATTCAAAACATGTCTTTTCTTATAGTGTGCTTAAACTCAATGAATAGGGGACGTGGCAGGAAACGCAGGGCTCATTTAATGCTAATTAATTTGAGAAATACTTAAAAAGCTCCCAGCATAGCTCATCTCCAGAGGTGTTTACTCAAGTAGCCTAAAGCCTATACCTTTACCTAAGTGAATTATTTGAGTACTTCTTCCACCACAGGTTACTTTGCTGATTAGGATTTTAAAAAATCTATAAGAATTACCACAAAACCTTATTGATCGGTGCTCTAAAACAAAAACTATGGCAGTGAAAACCCCCCGAAATCCTACAAAATATTGATGACAAAATGAACAACAAGTATACAATAAGATGTCTTGTTATACAGGAAATTAAACCAGAACATAGCATATAAAACAGTCCCACCATAACCAGATATGAGCACTGAAAGTACTTATACTTGTGGACCTTTGAGTATTTACTTGAGCTTGAGTGAGAATATGAATGCAGGCTTTTTACTTGCTTTACATTGTTGCACTGGTACTTTAACTCAAGCAAATGATCTGGATTCTTCCACCACTGCTCAAAAGAATAATAGAGAAATGAAATAAGAAAAATCGTGAAATTATTTGAATATGTGCATGTTCTTGAGAAAAAAAGGTGGTTGGAGTTTGGGACTTTATGTTCAGAATGAGGTTGATGTCATTCAGAGAGTTCAGGACGAAATGAATGCAAAGAGGTCCTCCTGTCATCCATCCTCAGTTCACTACCTGCGTCGGAGGAAAACGGCTCTGTGGGTGACGGTGTCTCTGCTGGCTCTGGCTCTGGTGGTGCTGGCTGTGGGTCTGATCTCTGCCACTCGCACAGACAACGTGCCTGTCGCTGGATATTACGCCGGCATCACCGTGAGTGACAGACGCCTCCTGTCTCACATTCTCAATCCTTTGAATGTCTTTGTCCTAACACCCCCCCCCCCCCCATCACAATATGATTGTCAGATGGTGTGTATTTTCTTTAATCATGTCTTCCACTTTGATCTGTTTGTGCCTACAGCTGAGTTTTGGAGCTTTTCTGGGTATTGTTGGCATCCACCTGGTGGAAAACCGCAGACCCATGGTGAGTGTTCTCCTCTGACTCTCATGTCATTGTTGCAACACATTTAAAATCACATTATAATGATGATTTCAATCATTCCATCGCGTGTAACACCTTCATGGTCTTCATTTAGACCCCTCAACTATATACAATATGTACTTTGGACTTCAAGAAAAGTCTTATTGTCTTATTAGCTGCGTGGAGCATTAAGCAGCTAAACACAGTTTGGCTGACACAAAAATAGATATTAAGAGTGAATATTAGACTTCCAATCTTTGAATGAATGCTAATGTTGCTGCGTAACTGCTGGATGTGCAGATTTGCTAACAAGTACACCTTATCAAAGTTTTAAAGGTGAAAATATGTGTTAACAGTTTGTTCTGCTGCACCCAAGTGGCCAAAAATAAGATTTTGCAGATGTTAAATGATTTGGCAAATGCTTTCAACGTGGTTGTTGGCCCTTTTCTGTTTTGTTTACAACAACAGCTCGAGTTGTGTGTAGCCTTTTATTTTTTTCTTCCTCAAGGTGACTTTTTGTCAGCTTTTCAAGCTTCATAATATTTATCTTCTAAAAATGAGGCATTGTTCCTGGAATATGGGACATATATACCCCATGAATTAGAAGATTATGTTACCAACTTTGCAAATTCACTCAACCGTTTTATGGGAAATTGCTCTATTATGAGCAAGAAGCCAATCCGATTACTCGATGGCGGCCGTAATGTGTTCTTGTTCCTTCCGTCCGAGTCAGAGTACGTGACTGGGTTTGTGGTCGAGGGCAGTGAATGTGATTGGCTCTAGATTTCTATGACAGGAGGGGAAATTGCATTAGTATTGGTCAGTTACTGACAGAGCTGCATTATCATCAAAGTGCCTCTGTGTACGACAGAGACACTTTCAGGTAGACCGAAGACCTGTCGGACAAGATTGACTCTTTAAAATGTATAAAATGTATAACTTGGTAAACAAAGTAAAAGAACAAAATTAGAAACTCCGCTTTGAGACCTTCAGACTGCTCTAAATGAAATGAAACACAATAAAAGGTGAACAAAAGCTGCATGAATTGACCTCCAATCAGGTTCATTTGTGGCAACATTCAAGAGGCCGACAAACGCAAGTGCTCAAGAGCCAGTAGCAATCCGAAGCTGAAACTGTTCCCTAACGTTTAAGTCAGTATCACATTCACAGGACATGAAACCCAGCAAGGACTGAAGAAGACACCAGTGACACAGAAACTTGTGTCACTTGGACCCAGTCCTTGTTTTTCATATGGTGATTCCTCCCAATTATTATCTAATTTAGCAAAAAAGTTGAAGTTTGGAAGTTGATGAGAATACAGTGTTATTACATAATTAAAATTCTCGATGACTCATATCTCGTTTATTATTATTATTAATATTTTATTTGTCATTTCTCAATTAAGAGTTAACAGTCTATTCTCCGTAAGCATTTATTATAGACGATCTTACTTCAAATATTGGTGAAAAAGAAAAAAAAGAGTGACAAGGAAGAAATGAAAGAGAGATTTAGTTAAAGTTTCAGGACAAAACCAGGATTTTAAAGGTTCTCTACGACACGGTTCTTCATTTTCAGACTCAAAATTCCAGACTTCACGGTAGATTGTTTTTAGACCACATTTGACATCTGAGCACAAATGGCTAGATGTTTGTTTTGTAAATATAATGTTTTATAATCCAGTTGTTACAATTTCTGTTACATTATAAGCCTATATGTTGCCAACTAATTGCCAGAAGGCTGTAGCTAGGAGTTCAATTCACAGCTGTTTAAAAATACAAGCGATAAAGCATAAATGGAACCTGTTGCTTTATAAATCCTACTAGTGAGAGTTGTCGCTTTAGCTGACAAAAATCAACCGGCTAGAAATGAGAATCTGCTTTTGTCGCTTAGCATTGTGTAGCAATAGTAACAGGAGCGAAGCATTCTTGGGTAACGTAGTTAACTTAAATATATTAAGCCTTGAAATACTATTAGATTATACAACATCTCCTGTGTGTCAATTTATTGGAAGCGGTGTTCATTTTGACAAGAATTTTAAGTTTAGTTTGGGTCTTAGTCTGAAAAATGTAGTTGTAAGTCACATATAAGTCTTTTGGTTGTTTTAGTCAAGATTTAGTCAGTGGAACTCAGTTTTACTTTTAGTCCAATTTTAGTCCGTTTTCTAAGACAGATTCATGATACTGTTATGGATTTTGCTGAGGGATATTTCTCCTGGCTGTAAAGAATGCAATGAGAAGTAAGCATACCTTGAACTATATGTGTTTAGCTGTGTTACTGATTTACCATAGGCTCATTTTTTCACATCATAACAGACTTATTGCTAATGTCGACAACGATCATTATGGTTGAGCAGCAAAACCACTTAGGTTCGGAAAAAACAATCACGGTTGGACTTCAAATAAGTACGTGAGATTAGGTTTAGGCAACAAAAACACGTTGGTAGTTTTTGGAAAAATGTCACAAACATAACTTTACAATAACTCAAAAACACGAACACAAGTCTCATGGATGAAAGTCCTGTGTTCTTTGACCCATCCATTTCCATTGGCATTGTATTCGTGGTGCAGACACAAATTTGAACACATTGTGTTTACAGATCATGGCCATTTTACATATTTCAGTGAGACGGGTCGCTTTGTGGACACCACGACAAGTGGTGTATGTAATTCATGTCACAATGAAAACAATTATTTTCTCTTGCTAGTCTTTTTGCTGTTGACTATCGTACATATGTTTTTCTCAAATGGCGTCTCATGGTGGTCCACCGAAAGGGGCGGGACTTCCCCTCTCTATTTGATACAAGACTTCAGAAACCAAACAAGTCTGACAATGATGCCGAGTAAGATATACAGTTTGAAGAAACGGTGGCCGCTGATGATGGGACTCCAGCTGAAAGGAAACAAAAATATTGAGCTTTCATGATGATTTTGAATTACTTTACAGAGAGACTTAACAGACAGTTATCAGAGCACATAGAAATATTGTCTTTGCATGATAGAGATGAACCTGTCACCATGACTGGTATATCAGTGTGTGTTGTGAATTTTTAATGTGGCGTCCAGGGTGTCGCTGTCTTACGTTACGCTACAGTGTACCGTATCTAATCCGGTCTGCACAGATACCCTCCTTAGAGCTGATCACACAAGTGTCTGTGTGTGTTAATACATCCACCCCAGCTCAAAACAAAGCATAGTTTAACAAAGATAAAGACTGCTAAATAACATTTTCTGTGGGCTCTCACTCCATTTGAGTCCTTGCATTGGGTCACTTCTCGTGTTGTGTGTGTGTGTGTGTGTGTGTGTGTGTCTGTAAATGTGAGAGGGAAAGACATTGACAAAGACAATTAAATACCTGCTGTATCGGTCTGCCTCTCCGGCATGGCTCCCAGGTCTGTGCTTTAAACTTTAATGACGAGATCGCTGCCACACTAGCGCCGGTCTACGGTGTCTCTTATGAGGCACATGTGGCACAATGTTCCTCTCACACAGGTGTCTTCTTCCCATCCTGTGTCTGAAGCTCAGCACTGTAACATGAGAGCTGGCTGGCAGAGCGAGGTCGCTCATTAAAGAACAACCACTGTAACCAACGTGCCGACAATGCCACGGACATCTGAGAGCTCTTCCCTTACTTCCTAGATCTCACAGGCCTTTGCTCCTCTGGCCTCACAAAGCAGCAGATGGAGGGCATGATGCTGCTATGTCAGACAGGCGTAAGCGCGGGGAGATCATGAGTTCGGTCGTGTCTGTGTGTGTGAGTGAGTGTGGGTCTGTCTGTCCACAGCTAGTCTTTTATACCACTGGACCCATTAGCCTGATATTTTTGTATACGTTTGTATATCATCCCTTGTTGCCTTTAATTGTCTCTGAAAACGTTTTTCTTGGTTGTCAGAGAATCCCAAAACAGAGAAAAGTCTTGATGAACTGTAACGTAACAACAGCAAAACTATATGAAAACATCAGTTTACAACTAGTGCAGTATAATCCAAGTCTCATTAATCCATGTTGTATGGTCACTACTTCCCAAAAAAAACCAAACACACTTTTTGTAATTGTAATGTACTGTGTGTAGTATGCAGACAATCTAATAAGGCTGGTGATACATTACAATGATAAACTAATGCACAGCAAAAATAGAACCACATGAAAAAATGACATAACAATAAACAATAAAACACAAACAAATGCTTAATACAAGTAGAGGTAGATCATCTAGAATATTGACTTGATAGACATTTATGTTGACTTTATTATATCTTGTGTCTATTTGTTGCCATGATAACAAATCCCTTGCATTGAATTATGGACATACAGAGCAGCCTGCTTGAGTATATGTTTTATGTACAATACATGATTCTAAACAAGTCTAAACAACATGTACAAACCCATATGTATACCACATATTGCTGTTGAGTAAGTAGATGATTGTGGCTTTAATTCTGCAGAAATGACTTGATTGTAGACACCTGAGTAAGTCATTCAGCCGTTGATTGAATGCACATGTTAACACACACTAGTCAATGCTGAAGAGGGTTTGTACTGGGTTTTCTTTTGAAATATGTAAAGATTACTAGATGGATACATTCAGCTCAGGAGTCCTACAAAAAGTGAAGACCCTATTTTTCTAAATGATTTACTTTAAATAAGTATAATTATCAAATATCTACAAAATGGCTGTGACATCACTTTGGACAGGATTTGAGTCATGTTTGTTTAGGATAAAGGTTTAGTTTGTGGTTTTACTTGCCTCGACACGGACAGAAGAAATTAGTTGTACGTGTTTCAAATTGAGGCAATGTTTTGGTCATAAACACAGACAGATTGTATTTATGTCCGTGTGAGTGAACAGAAATCTACACAACTTACATATAATAAGCTCTATAGAATAAAAAAAGGCAAACTAAAAACACCACTTACAATAGAAAACTTAGTGATTGAGGAAGACAAATCTGTCACCTGTAATTTTCCACCACAGAAATCAGTGTTAAACAACCGTCTAGTTGTGTCTCTTTGCTTTATAGCTCTGGATTTTAGAGTTATAAGACATTTTGCTCCGATCAATTTATGTTCCCAAGAGACCCTTTTCATGAATGCGTGGCGTATCACACATTTGTGCTCACTGACACCTCTTGGAGAAAGCTTTTTAAAAATGTTAATGACTTGAATATCGCCACTTTTCATTTTGTCTTATCTTGTCCTCCGAAATGTTTAAAAGGATGGTGGAGCATGAAATTCTGTCTGTAAACTCGCCTCCTATCTGCACTTACCCTGCCGCTCCCTAAGACAGGCTTCACTGCCCTGGTACACTGTAGGATTTCTTTATGACTAAATGCTTCGCGTAGCTCATGTTCTTTGTTCTCTAGTCACTGCCTGTATCTCACGGACCGTCGTCCTTTTGGTCACCTTGCAGCTTGGAGAGCAGAACGGTGAAGCTTTTTAAAGGGCCGTATTTTACCCAACAAGTTTCTTATTACCAGCGTGTCCAGCTGTGGTCGTGATTGGTCACTGGACCACTGAGCAGGGGGGGGAAAAAGACCTTGCAGCGGTCAGCGACTTTAGTTACATAACCTGATGGGTATCTTTACTGAAGCCATAAAATTCCGCCTTGTGTCTTTATCTCTTTGTCACTGATATCTTCTAAAGCTTTCAGTGTGTCTCTCTGTTCTTCAGTGGCTATAATGGATATTTTAATAATAATGTATCAAATTATTTTTAATGATGAACCCAGAATTATCACCCGATTCTGAAGCTCTTATTCATTTTTACGCAGCTTTATAGCGAGTCTCAGCTCATTGTTTAGCTGTCCAGCCAACAACCTTTTGTTTCTTACAGTATCTGCTCATCACCAAACATCAGGCAGACACAGTTAACAGCTAGCTGGTGAACATATAGTACAGCATTTAGAAACAAAAAGACTAGATATTTCCCTCAGCAGCAGGTAGAGACCAAAAACGGAGCTAAAAGAAGAGTAAGCGTCGGTCTCACGTTCATTAGGTGGACACAATCCCGACTCCGAATGAATGATAATGTTACTCCACACCTGCTGGATGTGAAAATAAGCAACTGTTTGCTAACAAGTCTCGCCAAATCAACTTAAAAAGTGATGACATATCAATGTTGTGTTCACTACTTGTTTCCTCAATTGGCCATAAAAGTTATTGCAGGTTTAACAAATGGTACCAATACCGCGATATAACAAGTCTTCAAGTAAAGGTAGCTCATTTAAAAATCCTTCTGATATAAAAGTACAGAAATAAAATCAGCAAAATGTACTTTAACTATCACAAAGTAGCATTTTACAGTTGTAACTGGACTTTTATAATGCGTTGCATCTTTTTATTAATGTCAAATTTAAAAACTTGTAAACGTAGCTATCACATAAATGTAGTGGAATAAAAAGTCCAATATTTCTCCCTGAAATGTAGTGGAGTAAATGTATAAAGTAGCATAAAATGGAAATGATTGAGAAAAGCACAACTGTGGTTAAGTACAGCACTTGAGTAATTATACTTAGTTACTTTCCACCACTAGTCGTTTTAATGCTTCCTCACTGACTCGACTCCTGAGAGCAGAAAACCATCTACGGTGTGTCTGTGAGTCTTTAATCTTTTACAGCATTTGATTTTTCTCTCTGCTTCAGTTGTATCGAGGGAGATTCGGGGGGTTTTGGCGACAGAGTGTGTGTTGAGGTGTTTTATGTGTTGGCAGCTGGTGCTAAGGTAATGTGAAGTAATGCAGTTGTCAGGCTCTATTGTCTCGGCTACTGGCCTCATCTCCCACTTGCAGCCCATAAAAGCAGAGTCATTTAAACCGCTAATGAAGTGGAGAGTCTGGGCCAGAGGCAGATAAAACCCACCAGAAAAAAAAGCCTATTTTCTCAGCCAGGCTATTATTTCACTTTATTCAGGGGTATTCATTTTAAAATTCCCTTGTTATAATATTCGTTTAGTAGAGGTTTCTCAGCCCATGCTGCCACAAAACAAACCAATTCTTAAGTGCAGCCTGTGGTCGATGTTAATTGAAAACCTCACATAATTTCCAGCACAGTTCTACTCAACGTCAACCTGAACCTCAATCAGCCGCATCAAGTGAAAACACCTGGGCAGGTGTGCAGGGCCTTTAACAATTCATCCTGCTCACGTCACATTCGTCAACCTCATCTCGGAAACAATTGTTTTCATATTAAAGACAAAATCCTTTATCTATAGCACAAAATGTAAATTCAATTTTGAGATGTCATAGTAGGAAAAGCACAGGCTTTACTAATAACAACAACAATGCAGCAAAATAGAATTCAGCCATCATTCACATTATTCACGTGACATTTTCTTACTTTGACATGACGATGTGTCATAAGTGAAAAAGACTGTTGACTCCGAATATTTGATTCTCATCCTTTCTTGGGAGCAACTTTTAGTTAGACCCTCCTTTCACAAACAAGAACACTTGTTGTTAGTGGAACTTTGGGACCAAGAAAAACGTTGAAATCTGTCAAGAAAACCTTAAAGATCTTAAATGGCATTAGAAATCAAGGAAAGGGCAATGCATCAAATAAGTCACTTATGTCAATGCAGCATCATTAGTTATATAGATTATATCTAGATTATGAAAACACTACTCTACATTCTTACTTGTTTTCGCTTGTGTGGACAAACTGCTTTCTACCACCTACCATTAGATAAATAGAAAAAAAGTGTGTTTTTAATCTCCTGCTTCAATACAGCAGGTTGGGTCCTGGAGGAGCGATTGAACAGACAGTAAACGATGCTCTGTGATAAAGTTCATGATCAGACATCTGTGATCAGCCAGCTGGGTCTGCTGGTGTGAGGGGGGGGGGGGGCTGTAATATCAGAAAAGTACTTTGTCTTACAGTAAAAGCTAAATGGTGTGTGTCCCAGATTTAAGGTTATTGATCAGTGATCAGATTCTTGGGCTCAGTTTGCAGAATTGTCTGAATGTGTGAGATAAGCCACATTGTGTGTGTTCATGTGTGTGTGTGTGTGTGTGTGTGTGTGTGTGTGTGTGTGTGTGTGTGTGTATCAGATTGGGAGAATTAGATTGACCTTGCTGGTACAAAAGGCCGTCCCTCTGTCCTGTACGTCTCCTCTGTGCCCATAAATCTACCCACAAAGCACCTCTGCGTTGGCAGAGCAAGAAGCCATACATTTCCTTTATCGCTCTGCAGGACAGACGCAGGAAACCAATCAGGACACACACACACACACACACACACACACACACACACACACACACACACACACACGCAGAGTGTGTGTGTGTGTGTGTGTGTGTGTGTGTGTGTGTGTGTGTAAAGCTTATGATAAGAATGTATACTTTGTCTTTTTATATACAAATTTGGGTATATTAATGAATAACTAAGTTACTAAATAGTCAAGAAAATGACTTTACCATCTTGATCTCTTTAAGCTGGTGGCAGCGATCATCTTCATCAGCATCGGAGTCATTGCGTCTTTCTTCTGTGCCATTGTGGACGGGATCATCGCTTCAGAGTTCATCGTAAGTATAAAGTGTGTTTACATGCCTGCACTGAAAGGAAGGAAATACAAACTAATTCACCTGTTTTTTTTGTTCGAACAAACCCTCAAACACACATTCACACACCAAATGAATTCACACATGCTAGGGTCGAGAGAAACTCGGCCTACAGAAACACTTATTAAGACGGGCACAGATACATTACTGAGATCAGGAACTTTGCAGATGCAACCAGACAGGAGTGTCGGTATAGCTGCCATCACGACACCAGACAGGTAGACCAGACCAACTAATCTCAGTGCCCGGCCTGCAGAGAGCTGCTGGGAAAACATCCGGCATAGCAGGGCTGATTAAATGTGTCAAAAAGACAAGGAACTTGTGTGAAAACTCTTGTATTAAGATGCAAACAAATACACACTACAGAAAAACACAAAATATGCAATAACTAAAGATGCACACACTTTTCCAAAAATACATCTTTAACTCTATTTCAACTGAGAATTGATTTCCAGGAAACATCCTTGCAATGGTCGGATCTATACACAAACTGTATTTTTTGAAAGAAAACTTAGGAAATTAAAAGTAATTCCATAAAGATTTTTGTCTCCCTTTTATTCTCCGTCTCACTACAAACATATTCACTCTGACATTATGTCTGTATCTCGTTCTTTGTTTTCACAAGAAGTCTCAAGAAGCCTCATTAAACATTTTCATAATTGGTCAGTTCAGCGTCGTCTGTCCCCATCATGGCAGTCAGAGGACAATTACAAACTCTCTAGATTTTAAACAACTTCCAGACTAAATGACTACACGTGAAATAAAATGTGTACAAATACCTGAATTTCTTTTAAAGGAAATGAACAGAAAATGCAGAGGGGTCAAATAAGGTTAATTTGTTATTGTTGTTTCCTTGCAGGAAATCTGAGATGTTCTCCGTGTTTGGATACGCCTCAGTTTGTCACATCAGCCTAATGAATTTTAATGAGTATCTTAATGAGTATGAACCAGAGAGTTTAAAAAGCCGGCACAAAGTCCCTGATATTGATCAACAGTGCTATCAAACCCTCTGCAGATATATTTATTTTGTGCTCACGGGACAGTAAAATTCATATTTATTGCACCTTCAAGCTTTGGACAGTGAAAATGATTATAATACCTTTCACCATATATAAAGCCCGGTGAGGTTTAATGCTGTAGGGTTTGTAGTTCAGTGCAGTGGACGAGTCTGAGCCGCTGCAGTGACACAGAAACAGGATGGGCAGAATGACACGAACCAGGGTTCATGCAAAAAGTGCATCGTTATTGAAACCCTTAAATCATGGAGATTTACTCTAGAAAAGAACGGAAAAACATTTAGCTTACAGCTGTGGTGTATGACAAGTCGACCAGCGTATACGTCCTATATTAGGTTGTGTGTTTGTGTGTGACTTGTGTATTTAACAAGTCTCTTGTCTCTCTTTCTAATCTTTCTAACACACAGGATATAAGGCCCTTGCAGGAGGACATGTGTGACTTTTACGCCAGTGGAGCAGGCTACTCCTACGATAACTACTATACTGAGGTGATTCATAGACAAACTAACTATATCACAGCTTTACATTTTTGTGTCTCAGTTATTGTCTTTTAAATGTCGTAAATGATGCTTGAAATGCATTTTAGGATTATATTCTGTGTTCTTGCAGCCTTTTTGTGCTTAAATGAAAAATCCACAAAGTGTGTAGGGACATCTAGTGGTTGAATAATGTTACTGCATTTAAAGCAGTAGTTAACTGCATCTTGCTCACTTTACATCGAATTCTAAGCAAATAGAAGTTCTGGAAACGATGTGCTGACACAGACAGCAGAGACATATTTCTTCATGCATTCATTCTTTGTCCAAACTGTTCGTCCAGCTCCTCCTTATCTGACTCTTGCATCTGTTTTCATGAGGTTAATACAACTTTTATCACAAATGATTAAAAAGCTCCGAGAGCCCCTTTAACTCATCAGACCTCTCACGCTGCAGGTGACATGCCGTTCGTTTGACAAAGCGTGCAAGCTGAAGCTGAGGAGCAACACCTGCTACTGCTGCTACCTGTACAACTGTGCGAGGTGAGACGACCACCAGCTGTTGCCATTTGTTTAGGTGTCCGTGTGGGTGCACCTTAATCAGGATGAACACAGACCATACAGCGGGGTGCATGTGTTAAACTTCAATTTGCATGTGCTTTCACATTACTGCAGAATATTTTCACACATTTTATTCCAACTTTTTACTTCCGGGCAACAACAATTCATTCAACTACACTGCAGCAGTTATTGCGAAAACCTTTCTGGTGTGCGGGTGTCCATCACAGTGATAAATATATATATATATTTGTCAATAATAATGTTATAATAGAGAGATAATATAGTAAAGTAGAGAGCAGTGTAAAAACAGCATCCTCGATTTCAATGCTGGCTGCATCTACAGGCGCCACTGTTGGAAAAATCACTCTTGTGATTTTGGCGCATTAAAGAAGTTCCTATTCCACAGCCAACTTTCAAACACAGGATGTTGAGAGTTTTCCATGACCTCTCGAACACACACCAAAGAGGAAGAGCTTTCCAAGAAAGTCCCACCCTTGCTTGCAACTACGTTACCACTAAGTTATTAGCTGAGGAATAAGCTGCCTGGCAGGCTTAATAAAGTCATATGGACAATGTGAGGGATTCTTTGATTTCTTCCCTCCTTGGAAGATTTAAAAAAAACTAAAAAAAAACTGTGATGTGCTGGGGAAAATGGTTGCCATACATTAGGCCTTTTTCATGGCAAGACATTTTTGTTAAATATAGTGAGTTATTGAAATGGAACAAAGTAGATCAGTGCTTTTTCTTCTGCTGTGAAGAAGGCCTCTTGTACACACGCTTTCTGATGTATGTCCATTAACAAAAAAGCAAAGCCAGAGTCATCTTTGCCATCTTACGATGAGCACTGACTCCTCCTCTCTTCATCTTCCAGCACAGAGTTCCACACACAATACTACGCGTTCACCGGGGTCAGCAGCTGCTGGGATGTGATCCACCTGCACCGCCTGCTGTGGGCCTCAGTGGTGCTCAACGTGCTCGGCTTGTTCCTGGGCATCATCACCGCCGCCATGCTCGGAGCGTACAAGGATATGGTGAGCAGGAGAAAAATGGAGTGCATCTTCACTTTATAGACATGAAGTTCAAAAGTGTTCTTTGGAGCGAAGGGCAAAGAAAATAAAAATTGAATAGCAACTCGCTCACTGCAGCTTATTTCAAAGCTGGTAAAGGTTATATTTGTCACTCAAAGTGAAAGTGTGCTCTGTCTGAATCTGATCAACATAGTTCATGAATTACCGGAACTCATGAGATTGAACTGTCAAAAATGATGCATCAGCAGAATACTGCCCTGTGTGGAGAACTATTTCACCTTCTTTTTTAACTGTTAACTTTACCAAAGCTTTGTCTGAAATATAATATTGATTTATGTGCAGATATCTTTTTGTTTCACTGCCTCACTTATTACATTTTCAAACATTTACTGCTCACACATGAAAGGACTAAAAACTCATATTCCTATAAGTCAATGTTTCAAAGACACATGTACATATCTCTGATCGTATACATTTTACGTACTGATCATACTTCTTTACCTCTTATGTAATAAAGTGTGTGTTTTAATGTGTAGCTGCACGCTCACTCACATTTTCCTTCAAGCTTCATTCGATGATTTCCCGTCTTATTGAAAAGCGCTTTTACCGTTTCCTGCTTTCCTGCAGCAGAAGCCGACTCCTCAGGTGGCTGCCAGCCCAACACCGCCACCCCACATCCTGTACAACCCGACCCAGCACATGGTCACCTACGCTGGCTTCTGCCCTTCTGGACAAACTCTGCCCACCTACCCCAACTATCCGATGACCATGCAGGTACACCACAAAGAACCATTAATAGGTGCTTTTCACAGAAGACACATGTCCATTACGCTGCAGGAAAAAAACAGGTGTGAATAATAAAATTAGTGACGGCTGAATTTAGTTAAGCTGCCTCAGTTCAAGGGTCCTGGTATTGTGCATGTTGGTTTACTGGGACACTTGAATATAACTGAGCCATTGTTAATGTCATTTGTGCTATTCCTACTATGACAAGTCAAAACATCTGCTGTGAAAAAGGCCAATCGTCCATTCCAGTGTATTAGTTTGGCAACCAGATTTATTTTTGCTGAACTAGCACAGCCGTTTCATTCTAACATCAAAGCAGCTGATCAAAACTATTAATCTGAACTGCTGCCACGTCACATTCCTAAAAAGGACACCTGCAAAACCTCACTAAAACCATTGCAGTCTTACTGCTGCATGTCTACTGAGGGATCAACCCTGTTTTTTTTATTGCATAAAGACGATTTTTAAATACAATGGTGTCGATCGGTCGGTCTATCACTTTGGTTCAGACTGAAATATCTCAGCAATTACTTGATGGATTACTATGACATTTTTTAATTCCTGGTGCCCAGAGGATGAACCCAACAGAGTTTGGTAATCCTGACTTTTCCTTTAGCGCCACCATTAGGTTGACATTTGTGGTTTTCAGTGAAAGATCTCAACAGCTATCATATGAATCACCATGAACTGTAATACAAACATTCATGGTCCCCTCGGGATGACTTATTATTGCTTTCTTGATCCTGTAACTTTTCATCTAGCGCCATCAAGTAAAAATGTATTTGTCAAAACTTTGGATTATGATCAAATACATGCAAAACTAATGACATTCCCATCGGCCTCAGCTGTACTTTTGTTTAGTGCTAATTAGAATATTAGCATGCTAACACACTTAACTAAGCAAATAAACATACTTGCTAAACATCAGCATGTTAGCAATGCCATTATGTTAGCATGCTGACTGACGTTAGCATTCAAACCAAAGCAGCTAAACACAGTTTCACAGAGTTGCTAGCGTGTCTGTAGATTCTTCTTCTGGTATTGTTTCATGAGGTCATTTTTTGTGACGATGGTCGTCCAAGAACCTGTTAAAAACATGAGTTTCTGATTGATGCTACAAAGTAAACCGTGACAGGAGCTGTAATTCTTATGCAAGCTAATCACTAATTAGCAGAGGCATAGTTTTATTCATATTATGGTGACTTTACTGTTTTTTGCTCTTTGATTTATTACTGATTATGGCTAATATTTGCTAATAAACCTGTGACTGCTACCAAAGGACCAAACTACATAAGGAGAATAAAAACCAAGCCTCACATATAAATGTCAGGAATAATTTAGGTATCTTTGGCTCTTCTTCCACATATCGGTGCAAGCTACCACTCCCTGTCTCTTCACCTCTCCCACAGCACAACAGCAACTATCAGCCACCTGCTACTCCCCAGATGATCCCTGAGGGAGGTACTGCCTCTAATTCCTGCCTGTCTGAGGAGAACCAGAGCCAGCAGCCCTCTCAGACTCAGCCACAGCCTCAGGGAGCCACCCAGGAACCCGGGGGCTACATGCTGACACCCAACGCTCCAGTCCTCTACGGATCCGCCTACAGCCCCTTTGAGAAACCGCCGCCTTACGCCTGCTGAGCCACGAGACACAACATCTGGGGCATGATAGAGAAATAACGTCTTGATTTGGTCGGACTGAATGTAGCACAAGACATTTCATAGGTGACCTTGTAGATGGAAAACAATCAGTGAGCTTCACAACTACACTGTACTGATAGATATGCTACATTTCATGTGGCACAGACACAGATGTATAGCTATGTAGTGTGATTATACTAAATATAGACATGATTCAGTTATTTCACGTGAATTCATTCAAAGGAAACGGTTTGGGAAATATGCCTTTTTGCTTTCTTGCGTCTGTTGAGGAGATTGATACCCCTCTCATCAGCCACAGCCAGCAGCATGCTAACTTAGCTTAGCACAACGACAGGAAAGGGGGGGGGGATACAGCTAGAAACAAAATCCGCCCTCCAGAGGCCGTAAATCTCACTAATTAACACCGTATATTTCCATAGTTTAACCTGCACTGAAAATGAAGTTTAAAACTGTTTCTGACTATTTCTTGGTAGCAGATGCCATCTCACTCTCAGCAAGAAAGCAAATACGTGTATTTCCTAAAAAGCTTTTACCCAAAGCTAAGGCTGGCCTTAAGAAGCTTACATATTACATGTGAATAGGTGTATAGTCGTATACTTGACTGTGACCTGATAGTTGTTTCTATTCTAATTTGTGTAGACTGGATTAAAGGTCTTCATCGTCTCACTATATATTAACTACTGTATGAGCAATTAAAAAGGGCTTTCTTGAATAGTGAAATGGAGAGTTAACAACAATGATGTTACTGTTATTGCATTATTTAAGTGTGAATCATTTAATGTGCACTTTAAAGTCAATACACTGTATGTATTATTGATGATGCATGTTAACTGCTGTGGGATGTAGCTGCTTTAAAATACATTATGTATTAAAGAGGCACATCATGTATTAAAGAGGCACCTTTAGCAAATATATATATATTCACATATACACAAATAAATGTTGAGTAAGGGCTTCATCAAAGTCTCACATTTAAAGGAAGAGTTTGACATTTTGGGAAATATGCATATTTGCTTGCTTGCCAAGAATTTAATGAGAGGATTGACACCACTCATTATTGTGAGTGGTGTCAATCCTCTCATCTCAAGAAAGCAATAAAGTGTATTTCCTAAAATGTTGACCTTTTCCTTTCCACATTTTAAAGTTGAACTAGTACTTCTTTCACTCCAGAACCAGGTGTTTTCATAGTATTGTTTCACCTTGAAGATGAACTATACATGTAAATCACACCATTTCTTCCTCTTACAAATAAAAAGTTCAATTCATGAGAATTAAAATGATTTTGTTCAACCAAAAAGCTGTATTGGAAAAAGCCAGTTTATCAGGTAAACCTTGAACTTTAGAACATTAACAACATGTCACACACTGAGCAAGACATGAACAGTTTGTTGAAGTAACCACAGACAAATGCTTTTTTTGAAAATACAATTTTACTCTATAACGTTCATACAATTGCTTTTATTTTTGTTTTTAAATAGGATTTTCCCTGTTGAGGGAAGTTAAAACTCAAAAGGCAGACTCCTCTCAGCATTGTACACATACTGGCAGTTAAAGTGAAAAATGAAAACTAAAGACAAGTTCAATATACAACACATGATAAAAAACAAACAAAATAATAACTCGTCAAGCTCTATATTCTGGCATTCATTCATCAGAAAACTAGAAAATGATACATTAGAGGAAAGTAAAATAACACTGGAGCCCTTTTGGCATTCTCAGTCACAATGCTCCTGTAATTCTTTGTTTTTATTGTGTTTTCATTTGCTCAGCACCTATAAAATCAAATTAAAAAAACTGAGTCCCTAAAGATGTATGATACTTTGATCCCTGGCTATTGCTCACCCACCTTCTACTTCAAGAAAATAGTTTTTTTATTTGTCGCTCAAACATTTGCAGGAAGCAGAAGAAGTTCAGAGACTCAGATTGCTGTTTTGTTACAACTTAAATGTGCAGGAAACCTCAGTGAGCATAAGGTAGTGTTTTTTCTGTCTTCTACAAAGCATTGTACAGTCACATTATTTACATATTCAGTATATTACAGCGCACTCTTTTTCTCTTTCTCAGTAGCTTGTGTGGTGCGTTCAATGCAGTGCTCACTCTCTCTCCTTCGTGGTGAGGGCCCCTTCCTGTCTCCCTGTGCTTCCGAGACTAATCTATCATCCTCGGATCGGTATATGGCAGCTATTAATTATGTGTTTGGGTGATTCTGAGGGAAAGAAGGGGCCTTTGTGATGAAGTTAGTGATCGAAGATGATTGAGAATCAGACTGTAATACTCCAAAATGCACAGCTGGTAATGCATAGTGTATTAACTGCAATGAGTACAACATTTTATCAGGAGAAGCTTTAGCTCTGTTTGTGTGTTACAGCACTGCACCTTTGCGAAATGATTCACCTGTTGGGAGGGAAGCTGTTGTGAAGTTTGGGTTGGTTGTTCTTTGTAGGCACACGGTCAATTTTTAAGGTTGCAGGCAGACATGGAGCGCCGCTTTAGTCGAGAAGAAATCAAGAAGATTCACACGCAGTCCATTGCTGCCTGCAACAATGTGCAAAGTTTACTACAGAACACAAAGTTGTGCCTAATACCACGCCACCCCTGCTGCGGTGACGGAGGGGATTCAGCTTGTAAAGGAGCAAATAAGATTGATTTAGTCCCCGATCAACCCCTAAAGTCATTATGCGACAAACACTCGTGAAGATCTGAGCACCTAGTCACATTTTCTCTGAGTAGGGTAGCTGATGAGCGACTATATTTCTGGTCCCCATTTTTTTCCTTTTCATTTCATCAGATTCTACATTGATGCACTTGATTGATTTCAAGCTTTGTAACGAGGGCCTTAGGTGGACTGGGTGTAAGCAACATGACCACAACTCTATCAGCTGAGTTGCTGCAGCGAAGAGTCACAGCCTACAAAGTCCCAGTCAGACCTGCACAGGATGCTAGGCATAGTAGGCGGACCCAAGACCAACCATTGGACCGTGATCTAGATAAGGCCCTGTGTGTTCTTGTGGGCGTAAGAGGCTGTGATTCATGGGCAGTTTTTGAGGCAATGTTGTGCAGCATTTATTCCCATATCTTCTGCCTAGTACAAGGGACATTGCTCATTGGCTGACTAACTGCCTTACTGAGTCATGATACTGGGACTACTGTGAAAATCCCTGCAAATGCCTCTAGACAGCAGTGTCATCACAGTAATAGGACAGGGTGATCCTGGAATAAGGCTCCAGCTGAACCACAAACGCCTGGTCCAGCTTTTGTTATTTTAACATTCCAATCCAAAACATCTCCCCACTGGTCAAAGCTTTTATCAATATATTGGAAACAAAAAAATCCCCATTGCCTCAATGAACTGCCAATGGATCAGCTTTGGCAGACTAAATGCGCTGGTCACTGGTGAGAGTCCAGCAGGGGGCAGGAGTGTGAGCGGATGTCGTTGTGTTTGTGGATGGCCTGGTCCAAGTCCAGAGACTGTCCGTTAACACTGACCTCCATGCAGCCGCTGTAGGGCGCAGACACCAGTGTGGACACCAGGGAAACATCTGAGGGAAGGAACAACAACAACATGTGATCCAGCAGATGTGTGTTGAGACTCAGCAAACACATTAACCAACACTTTTTATCAAGAACACATGACATTTCTCATCAAGGAGAAACAAACTAAATCCTTATTTAGTTTTCTTTCCAGTTTGGGGAACACAGGATGCCGAGTTATTTAATCAGCTGCCAGTCAATGCAGAAGTGGCAACTTTGGATCTCTCCTTATCACTCCCCTGGTAAGACCTTTTTTTTGCTGACATGAGGAAGCATGAGAGTGCTGAGAGAGAGATTGGCAGAAAAACCTAATTCAATCGATCAGCTCAGTGTGGCTTTGCGATCTTAAAATCTACATGTGCCAAGTACTTGCTTTGTCTCTGGACATGTTCTAGAGCAACCATTTATCTTCACTGAAGTAAAATACATGAACAGCCGACAATAACGCGCATGCGTTTGTTAAATTACAAGCTTCTCACATTATAAATTAATTATGAATCCTTCATTTCCACCTGAGTATAGAATAATGTCTGGCAGCTTTAGATGCTTCTATTACTTTAATACTTTTAGCACTGAGCATCTCCACTAAACACTTTTACTGCACAAAAAAACCCACCCTACATACTGCATGAATCACATCCTACTAAATGTGAACGTAAATGTGCGTGTCCTCACCAGGGAGGCCTCCTATAAAGGTGCTGGACTGTGACAGGACGTCAGTAGGAATTTCAGTGTCTTCACTACGTCCAGACCGGCCATCGACCAGCAGCAGGGTCTGGTTGCCTGAGATCGTCACGTGGATTTCATGACTCTCGCCGTCACACAGGGGGGCAGGAGAGCTGGCAACGATGACATTACCTACAGATACCAGAACAAACTGTAGGCACACAAAAAAAAGGTCAGTGTTGAGATCAAACACAGGACCTCATTTTACACACACACACACACACACACACACACACACACACACACACACACACACACACACACACACACACACACACAATGTCAGGGACTGTTAAAGATGTAAAAAATTAAATAAAGAGTTGCTGCTGACGTTATTTAATGCCTCATATGTGAGGTTTCAAAATGACACAACTACAATATTTTTTTTATTGCATACTTGACCTGTTTAAGATTTACATATTCTTAAAAAAAAAAAGTTTAAAGAAACCAGAAACCGAGCGAGGTGTGATGACGCAATGTGACTCAGTTATCTCTTAGATTGAAAATGTAATATTCTCTCTCTCTCTCTCACACACACACACACACACACACACACACACACACACACACACACACACACACACACACACACACACACACACACACACACACACACACACACACACACACACTTAAGTACTCACATCTCGCCATTCATCAGTCCCGAGATGATAGTCAGCCAGAGCGATGGAGAGAGGGACTCTGTCCTGGTGAACAAGTGCAAACAGCACTCCGATCGCAGAAGTCGGACGCAGAGTCAACTGTACGCTCAAGTTCTGTGACTCTGAAGTGACGATAACAGGAAGAGAGAGAGAAAACAGCGGGTCATGAACTTTATCGACAAACAAACCGTAGGCGTTTTGACGGGAGCAAACATTCACCCAAACAAATTGAACATTGACTAACTGCTGCAAGGAGAACCCATTAGGCAAAGATATGCAATCCCGAGCTACGCTGTGCGTAACACCCCCACACATGCACACACTGCACCATAGCTGATGTTGAAGAGCGCGAAGCCTGTGCCGGGGTAATACGCTCCAGGAACCTCCGTGCTGAAGCACTGCATGTTGTCGTTGGACCGAATGGTTTCTTGTATGGACGTGTCTTCGCCCGTCAACCACCTCCAGTCCTTCATGCAGCCATCCAGACGGGGGTTCACCTATGTGATGATCACACCAGTTGAGAACTATGTAAAGAACATCTGTCTGTGGTACGTGTTTCAGGATAACACACAAGCACATACAAATAAACACCTGATTGACGAGGCCGTCCTCTCTGAAAGGGACTCCTCCCACGGTGAGGTTGAGTTCGTGCATGCCTTTCTTGAGTGTAAACAGATCACCGTTCACTGCAATCTTCATGACGGCCTCTCTGTCAATCTTTATCACTAGACTCCGCCCCTGCTCCTCCACCGAGATCTGAGAAGAAAACAAGACATTTAAAGAAGCCTTCAATCAGCTTATGTAGACAGCCACAACAAAAAAAAACTCAAACCTTTCTCCACTGGCCGTCATTGACGGTGGGTCCGCTGCTGGTGACCCTACTGACGGTGCCGTATTTAAGCTGTAGTTCCAGCTTCCCATGGTGCATTGCCAGAACGATCCAGGAGCTGTTTAGGTGACCTCCGGCGAAGAAGATCACGCCCTCAGGGTCGTAGCTGCGGAAGTCAAACTCTGCGGAAAAGCTGGGAGGTGGGAAGCAGTGACAATAAGTATGTTAGTATGACAAAGATAATTGAGAACAAACATGAAATAAAGAGAAAATTAGGAAAAAAGGGACAGGAAAAAAAGAGCAATTGACCACTTGGCAATCAAACTAACTGGGTGGCATTTTCCCAGCTAATATTAGATTTAGAATTAGCTGATAGAACTTCACAGAGTGACTATGTATGGTAAAAAAAACAACACACTTTTGCCTTTCTGACATCAAACAAAGGGACCGTTCCGCTAGCTGTATCATTTTAATACAAACAGGTCCATTAAAAACAAAATAATTATGAATCAGCTCATTGCTTGTAAAATCTAAATTACTTTATCTTATCTTCTAATACTTAAAAATCGACAAACATGCAGAAAGTCATGGCACAGCATTGGGATTGTTTGTTGCCAGAATAAGACTTCACACTTTCCTTTTGTCTTCTCATTAGTGAAACTAACAGTCTTACCAAGGTGTGATGTTTTTATGAGGTGACTACTGTTGAGCACAACAGCGTTATTTTCTCACCCAGTTTGAATCCTCCGGCGGAAACGCAGCCTCACCACTGGAACACCGCTGAACATGCGGCCGAGGTAGAGGGAACGAGAGTTCCTCTTCAGAGGCGGCGACATACAGGGAGTTATAGGCTGTGAAAACACAAACATAAAACACAAACATAAAACTAGAGATAATGCATGCTGCTGCCTCATGAGAACCATTTGTGTATGCAACACTAGACTCATTCATAATGGTTTAACAGACCGAGTGTAGTTTACAGTTCACATTTAACCATAACGGTGTGGGCTGAAGTATGAAATATGCTGGTTGATATTTGCCACAGTTAATGTATTTCACCTTACAGCTCCGGAGGTCCCGGCCCAGCTTCATGCCCTGACGACCATCACAGAAGCAACGGAAGCTCCCCGGAGTGTTCAGACACTCCTCCGCACACACCCCCGCATCGCACTCATCCACGTCTGACGAGTGATGGAGCAGGTTGAAGACGTAAGAGAGAAGGAGAGATGACAGTCATGAGTGAGGTACGGAGGGTTACAGACAACCAGAGAGGTCATGAATCATTAAGAGTCTCTGTGGAGGAATTAAAAAAAAAAAAGGATCAAAAACACATTCGTTCCACAAGCATGAAAAAAAAGATCCGATGTCTTTCCTGTCAACATATCAGAGAATGCAAACAACACTCGAGTCGAGTGGTCTTTGACGTTGACTGGGTGGTTTCTCCCCGCTCCGTGTACAGCCTTACATGGCCATGAGAACTTCGGCTATAATAAACGTTAATTCTCAGAGGAGGGACACTGAGGTTATGAAAAGTCTGGTTTCCACTGCAGAGCAAAACAGGGCACAGGAGAAAGATTAATGACCTTGGTTTAAGTTTTTGAATTCTTACTCAATGTTTCTACCAACAGGCCTGATGATGTGGTTGTTTATCTTATTATGTTATCTTATTAAATGCCAAGGCAGCATGTTTTTGGCCTTGGACATTCTTCCATTGCTTGAGTAGAACAGTGCATGTTGAGCAGTTTGCTAATGCCTCTTGGGAAACCTTAGATTCTTTTTAAATCATACATTTTTAAATTGTACACTGTGGGCTCTTAACATTACTTTATGAAAGTCCAAGGTTCCTTGAAGATCAGTGGTGATGCTGCTTTTGATTGTGTTTTGAAATCATTGCCTGTGTAAAGCAGGGTTTGGACTCTTTAAAGAGACAAACATTTATCTAACCTGTGGTATATCTTGCTGTGTGTTTGTGAATTATAACTACTGCATTTTGTCTTTACCTCATTTATGTTGCTTTAATAACCATTTCTGTCCTGTTTGAAATCAAAAAGACACTGACAATAACAGTATGTACCAAGCAAAGGTGAATCCCAGGGTCACTCTGTATTTATTTTCCCTGTGAATTTCATGTTTTCTAAAGGCATGGAGATGGTGACCTGTTACCTACTTATACAGAGTTTCTCCAAATGTCTTTGCATTCCTTTCCTGACCCCCACAACACAGCTGCATCAAGTCCTGCTGGGGCTGAAGCTGCTGCTCAGTCCGTTCTCATGAAACGATCTGTTTGCGTGTCTTCGTGTGTGTGTGCGTATACACACTTACCAACACAGCTCTTGGTTTCATTGTCGTAGACATAGCCGACATCACACAAGCAGCCGTGGCTGCCCTCCTTATTCTCACACCGTGCTGTTCCACACACACCCGGGTCGTCACACTCGTCCACATCTGAAAGAAAACAAGACGTGGTCAGCTGGACGGGTCAAAGTCTGGTGGGATTTCAACAGAACAAGGAAGACTATGAAGTCAACTCCTCAGCAGAAAGGACATGAGCCGAGGAGGTTATTTCTATACTTCATTAGTGTCAGGAAAAGACATCATAGGAAATTAAAATCAGCCGCAAGACAGATGCTAGTAAACTCGGGTCCTGCTTGACTAACCACTTCACTCAAAATGCTCATTCCAGCCCTCACTGACACTATGTCCCATTTACACTGAAATCAATATTTACACAGAAGACACTATTTTTAGAGGCTGTGCCATTCAGTCAAGTGGACATTTCAGGATGTTTTTATCGTGACTTCTGTGGGTTTAAACAATGATTGCTTGCACAACATGAGTTGTAATGTTGGACCTGGCAAAGGGTCTGAGAGGCCTAATTCATGACCGAAACCATTTATTCTTCACAAAGGAAACGAGACTAAACAGCACTAACTAAAGGGACCTCAACCATTGAAAATCCTTACAAATTAATTACAAATATTTATACATTAACAACAGAAACATTTTTTTTTATATACGACGTGGATGCACAAAAACAAGAAAAAAAAGTAGGAGTCAAACAAAGTGTTCTTTGCAGCTACAGTATTGCCATGATTCCAGCTGTTCGATGATGTACTGACCGTTACACATGTGGCGTCCTACCAACATGTAGCCTTGGTGACAGGAGCAGCGGTAACTCCCCATAGTGTTGTTGCACTCGTGGTCACACCCTCCATTTCTCTTGCTGCACTCGTCGACATCTGCAAATAGGATGACGCCACAGTCGACATGAACGCAGGGAAAGCATCATCACGGGCTGTGAGCAGCATTAGGCTCGAGTTAAGATGACCCACAGTAATTCAGGATACGGTTGTACTCAACTTAAGTGTAATTTTGAAATTCCAAATAGGAGTGCACGGTGTATGTTGCCAGTTCAGACAGTTCACTTCAATGTCCTATGAATTTCTACTTTGCTCAATGGCTCACAAATAACTGCCACACTATGTCACTGTGGCTGAGTGTTGCAGCCGAGTGTTTAGGAGGAGTGCGGTCGTCAAGTGGAAAAGGCTCGGACCGAGTCAAACTGACTCTGTTCTGGTTTCCTCTCACAGTAAGGTGGCAGGATGAGTCACAGTGGAAATGAGTGGAATGGTGGCGGTGCCATAAATCAACATGTTTCCCTCTGCCTCACAGTGTACACTTAATATTTGTTACATTTCCCTTGTGAAAGTGGGATCCTTGCTCTAACTTTCAATGCGAGCCTCCCCTCACGTCGACACAGTAAATAGCTAATGAGACAAATAGATCACCGTTGTGAGTTCCCGTACATGCAGTTCATATTGACCTGACACAGCATTAATAAAAGTAGCAGCAACTGGATATAAAAGAGGCATGTGAAACAACAACAGTTGCAATAAGATCAAGGTCAAAATAAAAAAACATTCACATCAACATGATGAGAAACAATGACAATATTTGACAGTTATATGACTAATATAAGTGATGGAAAGCCAGATCTTTGCATCAGTGTGTGAGACAGGAGTCGGCTGTCAGGAGCAAGGTCACCAAGACTCAGATGTGACAGAGTGATGGTGCAAAAATCCAGACCTCAGCTGAGCTCTATCTAGCACACAGCGTCCAACTATAGATCCTCTCCCATAGCGATGACAGTACCTTTCTCACATCTGGCTCCCGCCCAGCCTGTGAAACAGTGGCAGAGGAAGTCGCCCTTTTTGTCCTCGCAGCGCACCGTACCTCTGGCATTACAGGGAGAAGGAGAGCATTGGTCCGGAATATCTTCAAGTGAGAGGAAAAGAAATACAGACAGACACAGAGGAAGGTGAATATGGAGTCTGTGCGAACCGGATGCATACAATGAGTGTAACTGTAAATGGATACAAGACAGGGGAAGGGCATCTCTGATGTTCAATATAAATAGCCTAATGCTGGCTAAGCCCTCCTGTCGGACATGCCCTAATTCTGTCCTTCCCAGCATACCTGACCTCCAGCCCGCAAAAAAACAAAAACAAGATCAAATGGAAATTCAACGTTTCGGTTTTGTTTCTCCCACTTTTCTATTAAACATTTTCACTTGAGCTCTCTTTCCCTCTGAGCTTGTGTAAGTGAGCACATGCGTAGATCTTTTCTCTCCCCGTCCACTTTCCTTTTCCCAGCAGTGGAGTTTGACTGCTCGACAAGTCCGGGCATGTTAGCTGGAGTTCAGAGAGAGGGAACAGGACAGCGGTTGAGCTAAGCTCTCATGTGAAATGTTTTTCAGTGAACGATGCCAAATACTCTACATACAAATGCCTTAATTTCCTTAGTAAAACATCCGGTGTTTTACACATACGCACATTGAGCCAAACAATACATGTGAACTACACAGGGGTGCAGCATATAGTGGCAAGTCAGTATCAATTACATACTCCAGCTGTGAGAAGATTTGTTCAACATTTGAGTAACTCGTGCTCATCTCGTTCAGTGGCTGCAGACACTTGCAACCTTTGTTACGGACCACTAAAAATAGTACACATAAAAATCAGAGTTAAAATATCTGTATCATTATCAGTACATGTTTATTTATATTGAGTGCCTCCTTCTAAGGGCAGTATGCAATTGAATGGGACCTATTGGACCAAAGCTCCTGGTTGGGGGTCTGTGAACAAGCAGGGTTACTAACCGCAGGGGCCTCACTTGTTTCCTCTGTTTAACATTTTAGAGCCCCCTTAACAGCAAGTCAACATTTCATTTCATTTAATAAAGCAAACACTGTGGGCTACCACAATGAGCCCTCCAAAGTTTACAGAACGGCAACAATTCATGTCACTTGCAGTAGATGCTAGAGAATGAAAAGATGTGTTTTTAATGACTCCATCCTTTTCTGTGGAGCAATTTACAAAACATGTGAGTCCGCAAACTGCAGAGTAAGGGAACAGAAACAGGGAGGAGTGGGAGAATAAACGCCGTCTGCTGTGCTTCTGGTGTGTGCAAATATGAAGTTCAAACGGTATCTTTCCAGAACATGCCATGTCCTAAATATTCTATAAATGGAATTTGTGGAATGTCGTGATCTACCACCCACCACTAGACTGCACTGAGGCGGCAGACAGAGATTTGCAGTGAGAGAGAGAGAGAGAGAGAGAGAGAGAGAGAGAGAGAGAGAGAGAGAGAGAGAGATATGGATGGTGAGCTGTCGTGTCATGATGCTGCAGCTGAGTCATGGAAACCCCCCCCGAGGTTCCTCAGCCAATAGCAGTGAGGCCGGGTTGGTCTCTTGTATCCTGATGCAGCACAAATCCTGTGCTCCACTCACGTCAGACTTTTTTTTTTTTTTTTTTTCCACGTCACTCCTCCGCTGTACCAACTCACCAAGACGCTGGTGCAGTCACCCAGAGATAGTGAGCGAGCGAGAGTGTGACGACTGAAGGGGTGTGTCACTCATTCACCAACCTGCAGCATCGCTGTAGCAAAGTGCTGCAATGTTACGCACAGATACCTGGGCTCACGCGCGTACAGCACACGAAGACGCAGAAACGGTCAGGTGTGCCACGCTGCAAAAACTGTAAACGAAGCTGCCAAAGAAATTCAGCACCTTTTTCTTTATTTCTTCTTTTTTTTCTCTTCAGCTTAGAAGAGAGCGTGTGTGCCACAGTGTGATGCAGAGCAGTGATACTGCAGTGCAGCCCAACCCCATATTACAACCAGGTGCCTCTCTCTGGATGTAGTAACACTTACACAGTGAAAAGACAAAACAGAAAGGAAGGAGATGAAAACGACTCTCGTTCCGCCGGTCTACGATGCTGCCATTCACAGATAAGAGGGCAGAAGACTTACTGTGAACACATGTGATCAGATCCTGTTTCTTCTTCTCAGCATCTCCGAACTTCTCCATGCAGGCTGCACAGAAACAAAAATGTAAACAAAGAGATTAACAACATATAATCGGTCTTCATCAATCAGATGTTTTATTTAGAGCGATAACTTACCTAAATACTTGGGATAGAAGTAGTCCTAAATCAGGGAGAAGGGGTGGAAAGAGAGGGATAAAGTTACGCAGGCGTATCAAAAAAAAACCTAAAACAGAACAAGATAATCTAAATAAATGCTTTACGATTAGTAGAGGGGGTTCTGTTAATACTTGACATAAGCTAGGATTTGGTTTCGTTTCATGCCTGATCTGGGTGCTCATACTCATGGGAGTGAAAAGAGACTTGCAAACAATAACTTATCTTGACATTTAGCGTCTGTGTGTTCAATTTGCGCTGAGAGATCACATTATGAATCTCGATGTCTGTGCGCTCTCTCTAATGGGTGCGGCCCTTTGCCAAAGGCTCCCTGAGGATTCTCTGCATTCCTGATGGTAGTAGCATCCCTCCTGCCTCGTAGCTGCAGTACTCCTCCACATGTAGGTCAGAATTTGGGGACCATCTACCAGTGGGAAGGTCTGCTCTGGAGGCTTGGAGACTTTAGAGAACTGCTGCTGCTGCAGTAGGATCCAGATGCAGCAGGCTGAGGTGGAAAAACTCTCTTGCAAGAATCAGTTATCAGACAAAAGTCCCAAAAGATTATTTGTAAAAAGGTCAGTTACGTTTGTTTGAGATGCTGTGTGGTCCTAAAACTTGTTTGGGGTTATTACTAAACCTAATCCTTACATCAGTTGCGACACCTTCTTACTCTTTCACTAACACGTGAGATGCCAGAAACTCGTTGCCAAAGATAATCGTGAGTATCGAGGAACACCCCACTCTCCCCTCTCTCTGCAGAGCCACAAAGCTGCAGCAGAGGAAAATGCAGAGTCAGAGACGGGCTGTTTCAGAATGAATAATGCAGCTATGAATGAGTCCGCAGCTTTGGGATACAACGGGGTAGAAACCTGCAGACACACACACACACACACACACACACACACACACACACACACACACACACACACACACACACACACACACACACACAATGCTGTTCTGACGGGGATGCAAGTCCAGCTGATTCAAACTCAACTAAGACAGAACGTCACCTGCCTTCACCTTTTCCTCTGAACCCAGCTCAACTTCACTCTAATCCGCCCTCAGCCTCCATGTCTGCCCAATTGGCTAATCTTTGGAGTAATCTCTGAGTCATCGATTGCCTCACTCACTCCCTCGCTGCTACAATTCACGAGGGCAAAACTTCCTGAGAGAAAGAGCGTTCGTTGAAGAGCGCAGCATGACCAGCACATCGAATCTCTCACTTACAAACCAAGCAGTTGAGCAAACATTCAACAACGTCAGGATATACTGGTATCTTTTCACAGTCAGGCAAGAGTCTGCACTGTAAATGGCCCACACCATAACTTAGCTTACTAGGTAACATTCACATGTTAAACACACTGCGTACAGGTGTTGGCTTAAAAGTCCAACAGCCCACGTTCCACGTTGTTAGACACGTTACGTCATTTATATCTTTGGGGCTTGTTTGGCATATGCAGCACATGCAGTACATAATCAATAAGCTTACATATTCGCATGAATGGAAAGGCTATGGATTCTGTTTGTTGGTGAACAGTGAATTGGAAAAAGAGGGTGGGAGCATGTATACAGATTAGTGAGGCGGTGTGCACTCGCAGAGCTCTAATTGATAGGGACAAAAAAAAAAAATGTTTTAACCAAATTTTATATAATTAGGCGAAAAACAAAGACTCACAAGTGACAGTGTGTGTTTACGTGTACATACAAGAATGGCGTGGAGTGTAGGGAGCAGCGTCTTCACTGTATTTCGTAAATGAAAGATTAGTCACACGCTGACTCAATGTCTGTCACAGAAAACAAAAAGAAGAAAACATGCCAAGTCTTTGACATGGGAATATTACGTGTACTGACAGCCATCAGCACTCTGGACTTATTGGAGCATGAACACCAGCGACCCAGACAATGAATCATTAGTCTGCTGTTGCATTACAGTCATCAATTCACAGTCAATATGAACATGATGTAAACAACCGGGGTTGCAGCTTTATGTTGTTTTTTTTCAAACGAATATCGTGTGACTAGTTTTGGGTCCATTTTGAAGTGGTTTTGATTAGTTAACAGACTGCAGCTCCTCAGGGGAGAACAAGAAGGTGTGGTGTTGTGTTTCGGTTGCTGCATTCAAACCTTGGACTGAAAAACCACAACTTTAGACTCACCGTCTCCGGGTCGTTTTCGAACACTTCTCTGGCCTCCTCTTTGCTGCACTTTTCCTCCACACACTCCCTCTCTAAGTGTCCTTGCTTTGTCTCCTCGAAAACTTGATTTGCTCTCCTCTGTCTGCTCAGAAACTGGTTCGCCTCTTGGGGAGACAGCGAAACTAAAAAAAAGAGAAAAGAAAGACACCCCAAAAATACATTCATTTACCCGAAAGAACAGGAGAAGGTCAAAAAAAATCTGGATTTAAGCACTATTGTTGGCTCCCAAAAACGAAAACATTTCAGAAAAGGTTGCGAAACACCTATCGCTAATGCCGCGCTAATGACGTTAATAACACGCTTCATCATCAGCCACAACACAAATGTCAAAGGGGACTTAGCGAGCTAGCTAGCCACCTAGCATGTAACCTAATTGTTTACTTACTGCTGTCGGACCAGCGGACGACCAGCAGGATCAGCAGGGCTGCCGATGAGAGGGACGTAGTCGGGGTCAGCCGCATTGTTTCACCGCTGTGTCTGCGCCAATCTTGAGAAACTTTCTCCTGTCCCGTGCTGTAGTCTCTCTCTGCACCTCTCTGTCTCCTAGTCTCTCAATGTCACCGAGCCGAGGCTAACGTTAACGTTAGAGCGAAACACGCTGCAGGTATTCAGGTACTTCCGACCGTTGGTCGTGAACGTTTTTGATGTGAAACCACAGCAACCCTAAACTGTCGTGTGCGTCTCCCGCATGTCGTTCAGCACACTGGCAAATTAAGCGACCGTCCTCTTTTCTGTGCGGTTCAGCTCGTCCCCCATAGCGGTGTGTACTTTATTTGTTGACCCTCCTCTCTTGTACTGAGCCCTCTCTCTGGCCGGACCGAGTCCCCACTCTGCAGAGAAAGACAGCACGCCTCTGCTGCTTCAGGAGGGGGAGTACGCTTTGAAGAGCGCAGACAGGAGTTTGTAGCGATGCATCCCTCCCTCCCCTTCTTCTTTCTGCGTGTGCGTGTGTGCGTATTGACTGTGTGCGTGTGTGTGTGTAATGACTGTGGTGTGCACCCATTAACACCCTAGTAAGAAAATAAATAAGTAAATAATGATAATAATTATATATATATATATATATATATATATATATATATATATATATATATATATATATATATATATATATATATGTTGCAGTTGGTTAAGCTCACTTTAATTAGTTAATGTGTTGCTGGGTAGACAGTTAAATCAACTTGCATAATTTGCTACAGATGAAACTACCCAACAGTAAAGTAAGCAAAGTCAACATTAAAATACCGCTTGCACATGCATTAAAAGTGCTAATCTAACAATGCATATGCAATAACTGCCTGCAAAGCACTGTTTTGTATATAATATGTATGTGTTCTTTGGCTCTTTGGAATAGTGTTAAATGTTAGTAGTATCACTAAATTAATTAAGTCCTAAATAAAGGATTTGAGATCTTCTTCCACTTTATTGGGGCGATCAGAGAAGTCACCGCTTAAAAGCCTTTCTGGGCAATTTATTTTAGACGCATTTATTTTTCCAAGTAATTTTTCTTTCAGTTTTGTTTCCTCTGAATCTCTTGTATTTCTTTACAATTCAGCCCACATCAGTCCACTGCTGAGTTGCCATTATTGACTTGCCATTTGACCTGTGTGTCACATGTGTTGAACTCTTCTGTTTTTATCATACAGGGTGTTAGAATGAGATTCTATTGATAGATGTGTGATCCTCATTACACACTGCGCAATCCAGATGAAAACCCCCAAAAACAGAATTGGTAGTGTACCTGACAGGTTGTAGCATTATAATTGTTTAAAATTGTCTTTACATTACGGTTGAACAAAAAAAGCTTTTTGCAGGTTATATTGATGTATTGCCTTTTTAAATATGGACCCAAAGTCTAACATTGACTGATTTAGGAACAGCACTATTTACTAAATTGAGGGGTAATATAAACAAATATTTTGCAATACCCCTGAAACAAGTATTGCAGTGATCTCCCAAAAAATTCATGGGTGAGATGTTACTAACAATAACAACTTTTACAATGTATTACTGTAGTTTATGATTTTGACAACCTAGTTTAATGGAGTGATTGTGGCAAAGTAGAGCATGACGTTGATGACCGGGTCACACTGTGTTTTGTAAATTACTGCTATACGAGTTTGTTGTGTCACCAAGGACTTAGGAAAGAGGGCAGATAGATGCACTGATTCAAGTTTTGTTGAAATTCAACACTATTTATTAAAACAAACAACTACATTTAAGTCTTGTATTAAAGATGGCTTGTTTTATATACATGGGTGATTCTGAACACGGATCCAAACAGTAAAACCCTGGTTTTAGCTGAGATGTGTAAAACATCTGGAGAAAACCAATGTTGGGTTCTGGGAATAATCAAATGATAAACCATGTTTCTCACCGTTAGGCTCCTAACCCAGCTCAGGAAGGCAGACCTCCAGTAAGGGATGCTAATTCAAACAAAAACAATGTAACAGGGTTAAATGGAAAGCCTGGAGGCTCAGCTTTCCTTTCTGTGGTTTTCACCACCACAATTGCTAGTTGTCTCCAAGACGTTTGTCTCCCAAATAAACCACAACTGAAGGGAAGGTAGAGACAGTACCGTGATTCAACAACAGGGAAAAAGATGCAGGTGGTCTCAAAGCCTGGTCAACAGTGACCATTTGTTTATTTTTCTACACAAACAGAACCACCTCTTTTCAACACATGGTATGTGTGCTACAGAGCTCAGCTCTTTTTTTGAACGTTTCTTGGAAAGCATTTCATTCATAGCAACAAACTGCTACAACTACGTCATCCAGCAATCCAACCTCTGCTCGCTCACTGGCAAGCCAGCTTTTGTTGTGCCTCACTAAAAAAAATACTCAAAAAAAGAATGCTCCCTGGACAGGAACAATAATACTGTATGGATGAAAAGCATAACACAAAGCTTACAATGAACCCGTCGGAGAAAGTCCACAAAAATGTCTACAGTCGTCTACCTCCGTCTCCTCTTCTTGTCACTTCTTTCTCGTCCCTTCCTCCCTCCCATCTCCTCCCATCTTCTACATCTCTCTTTCCAAAATATCCCAAGATGTGGCCGCAGTGGGATGCTGCCTAGTGTGCTGGGCTTTTTAATGTGATGTTAATCAAGGTCACTTTCTGTGATGGTGCGTTGCCTCAGGGTGACTCTCAGGGGCAGACACAGGGGGACAGGAATGTGACTTAATGCTGTTATGTTTGCCGAGAGCCTTGTCGAAGTCCAGCTGCTGGCCGTTGATAGCGATGTCCATGCAGCCGTGGTAGAAGGCCGTCACAGGGGTGGCAGATAACGGGACATCATCTGAAAGAGAGACAGTCAGTGAAAATGACAAGAATGAAATTGTGGTAAATATAGCCCTTTTACTACCAAGGTTGTAACCTGCACAATAAATAAATAAAACAAAAATAAACAGATTAACAGGTAAACGGGAGGTGAGAACTGAAAAAATGTACTTTAGTTTTTGGCAAAATATGGACCAACCCACTGGATGGTGATGAGTCATAACTTCTAGACTTAAGTTTAAGTTAAAAACTATAATCTTAAAATGTAGATTTAAGATTAGGGGGAAAGGTAACTAATACATTTTTTTTAAGGGAAATATCTTCACAACCATTGCCATGAAATCTGGTACAGACAATTCATGTCTCCCTCAAGATGAACTGTCATCACATCCCTTAAGTTTTAATCTATCGCCATCATCTGGTCAAAAATGTAAATTGTGTCCATGAATGAAGAATGTCTAACAACATTCCCCTCATCCTCAGCTGTACAGTGCTAAATAGCAAATGCTAACACCCTAAAACTAAGATGTGAAAATGGTAAACATTATACCTGCTCAACGTCAGCAAGACGCATTGTCACTGTGACTATGACAGCATGCTGACATTAGCATTTAGCTCAAAGCACCATTATGCCTAAGTACAAACTCACAGAGCCGCTAGGAGAGCGGTCTACAGTGATGATGTTACATTACATTACATTACATTACAGTCATTTAGCAGACGCTTTTATCCAAAGCGACTTACAATAAGTGCATCAACATTGGTAATCAAAAGAACTACTAGTCACCAGAAGTCATAAGTACATTTCCTTTTCCAAACAAGCATCTAAGAGCATGAAGCAGAGCATAACTCAGAGCCAAAGTACAGAAACAAGAAAAACAGTTAGTGCTATAAGTAATACGAATACAATAAGTGCAACAAGCTAGTATGAAAACAATAAGCGCTAAGTGGAAGGCTCAGGGTAGCACTTCCTGAAGAGGTGGGTTTTCAGCCTGCGCCGAAAGATGGGCAGCGACTCCGCTGTCCTGACGTCAGTGGGAAGTTCATTCCACCACTGTGGGGCCAGGACAGAAAACAGCCGTGACCGGGTCGATCGGCCGCCAGGACCTCTGAGCGACGGGGCAGCCGATCGCCCCGAGGCAGCAGAGCGAAGTGGTCGGGCGGGGGTGTAAGGCTTGACCATGGCCTGGAGATAGGAAGGAGCTGTTCCTTTCACTGCCCTGTAGGCTAGCACCAGAGTCTTAAACTGGATGCGAGCTCTTACAGGTAGCCAGTGTAGAGAACGGAGAAAGGAAGTTGTGTGGGAGAACTTGGGGTGATTGAACACCAGGCGAGCTGCGGCTTTCTGGACAAGCTCCAGAGGTCTGATGGCCGACGCCGGGGCTCCGGCGAGTAGAGAGTTGCAGTAGTCCAGGCGGGAGATGACAAGAGCCTGGATGAGAACCTGCGCCGTCTCGTCAGTCAGGAAGGGACAAATCCTCCTGATGTTGTAGAGCAGGAATCTGCAGGAGCGTGTAACGGATGAAATGTTTGCCGAGAATGACAGTTGGTCATCCAGGGTCACACCCAGGTTCCTCGCAGTCCGAGTTGGCGTCACCACGGTATCATCAATGGTGATGGACAGGTCCCGGTGCGGGCAACCCTTCCCCGGGAGGAACAGTAGCTCAGTTTTGTCTAGGTTGAGCTTGAGGTGGTGTGTCTTCATCCACTTCGAGATGTCAGCCAAACACGCAGCGATGCGCGTCTCCACTTGTTACAGCACAATCAAGGGAATATTCCAATTAACTCTGCTTTGAACTTCTTTTCCAGCATGAGAACATTTCTGAGAAAGCTTTCTTAATAGATGAGGACTGAAATGATTTTAGCCAGGAAGCCACATTGGCCATTCAATAGTGACCATATATAGCTAATAAATACTGCTCATAGTTACCTTCAAAAGAGTGGCTTTTGTGCTTTTACTTAAAAACATAAACTAACCTGGTATCCCACCAATGTATGTACTGATGGGGTTCTGCATGGTGCTGTTGAGGCGCTCCAGTGCCTCCCGCAGGGCATCAGACGTCATGTAGGTAACAGTGGAGGAGTTAGCTGAGACTTGGATTTCTGTGGGAGTCACATTCAGCTGCACTGTCAGCCGGTCAGGGTAACACAACATCAGAGAGTCCAGCTTTGCCACGGAGACGCCGTCCAAGAACACTTGCAAGCTCTGGAGCATAGAGGTCAATAACAACACAAAGTTTAATCATGTGTGCTTGTGAAGACGTGCGGAGATACACGTGTTTATTTCCAACAAAAATGTAGATGAACTCACAGCATCTCCTTCTCCCTGCGTTACCACAGCCACGGACAGGGGGACTGTGTTGTTGTGGACAAGAGCAAAGAGGACACCTGTGCTGCTGGACGGACGTATGTTCATCTTTAGATCGACATTCCAACTCCCAGAATCACCTAAGTTACACACACAAACACATATATTTTGTCAGGTTGGACATTTAGGAAGGTTGTCCATTTCTATTTTTTTCACCAAAATTGAAGGCTCTCATGTTTAAAGCCACACAATACCACAAACTAAGCGATCGAGGCAGCGGTAGGCCAGCAGCTCTGTCCTGCGAGGTACGACTTTTGGAGTCTGTTGGCCTTGAAGAGAGCATTACATTTAACTAATACTATTTTGTTATAAGTACCTCATACAAACCCAACTTGGGCCTGTCTGTGTGGAACTGTATGCTCCCTTTGTTCGTGTGTTTCTAAACATGCTTGTTTAGTAAAGCTATCATTAAACATGGCACCAGGCTCAAAGCTACATTTGGTCCTGCAACGCTGTGCCGTGACCAGAGGACAAACTTTCCCAGAGGAATTAATAAAGTATAACTTAACTTACTCACTGTAGTCAATGTTGAAGTGTGCCAGTCCCGCCCCAGTGAAGAAAGACCCTCGTTCCACATTCAAAAAGCAATGTTTACTCTTCATCTCCTGGATGACCTCCTTTACCCCAGATGCTCCCTGATTCATGAGGTTCCAGCCCCGAATGCAGCCATCAAGTCGAGGGTTGATCTAATGGATCGATGGATACAGACACTGAGCACAACACTGGCTTGGAGCTGGTCCAATGTAAATCCTGATACATGCATTTCACAATGTTGTCAAGGGGATTTCATTAGATGTGGCTACGGGTTGAACAAGTATGACTCATTGTGTGTGCATGCATTCAGACCACCTGCTTACAGGTTTGATGAGGTCAGTCCGGTTGGGCAGACCAGCGATGTAGACCTTGGTCTCCAGTTTGCCGTTAACTGAAGTAAAGAGACTCTCAGGGCTGTTGATGCTCATCACAGCTTCCTTACTGATCTTCACACTGATGCTGCTCTCCAGTTCATCCACAGAGATCTGCATGTTTCACATAGAGCACAGTTACACACAACCCGCTTTTCATCAATTCAGTTTATGGATTAGCACTTCGGCTATCACTATGTTATTGAGTATGTGCAGGGGATTACTGGACTTTAAACTCATTCTTACCACATGCCACTGTCCATCATTGATGGCTTTTCCCCCGCTGGTGACCTTGAACGTGTGCTGGTTTTTAAACTGGACTTCAATGCGACCGCCTCTTAGCCCCAACATAAACCACGAGTCCTGCGAGGACTCTGCGTACAGCACAACTCCCTCTGGGTCAAATGTACGGAAGTCAAACTCCGCTGCAAACCTAACAAACAGAAAGACAGAGATTAATTTACACAGTAATCCAACTGTAGTTATGTACGAATGCAACTGCAAATCAATTGCTAGAGGCCTGGAACTTGATGGAGATGGAGCTTTAAGCTGCATTGATTGATACTCATCTACTCCCATCTTGAAAGCTACCAAAAAGATACATTTTTATGCTTTGACTCATTGTTATTTTGCACTAAATGTAGTAAAAGCCATAAAAAAACCCACTTATGATCCTTTAAGAAAATAAGTACACGAGGTGTGTAAGTGTGTTTGTGATAGATCCTCACTTTGTGTTCTCCGGCAGACGGAAGAGCAGATAGATGACATAGCCTGCGAACTGCTCTCCCAGGTAAAGCATCTCAGGGTGTGTGTGGTCATACAGGTCCACACACACAGGGATTCTTTCACAGAACCGCTCATCCTTCGCCAAATACAGACCCTGACGACCATCACAGTGGCACGCATAGCTGCCCACCGTGTTTACACAGGTCCCGTCACACACATTCAACTCGCACTCATTTATATCTGCAAAGACAGGAAAAGAAAGAATTACAGCAGTGATCTTTGGTTCAATGTCTATGGTAGCTTTTTGTCTTTTTTTTTTTAAATCTCACCGTTGCAGGTCTTGGAAATTAAGTTATATTTGAAACCCAGGGGACACTGGCACTTGTGCATGCCCGGCATGTTGACACATTTAGCCGGTTCTTTACAGATACTGGGGTACATCAGGCATTCATTGATATCTGGAAAACAGTAAATAAAGAGTGAAAATGTGAAGCTGGTCTTGTGAGTCCTAATTCAAAAATTAAATTTGCCAATGTAAACTATATGGTGTTGATTGCAAGTCTAGTTTTGGTAGGTGGATAAAATGAATAATGTGACTGAAATCACAATAACTACAATTGCTTGTACTTCCATTGTTCACGCCTTTAGACGCCATTCGTTTGTAAAAGTTGCATTTAGAAAAATTTGAAATGCAGCTGCAAACAGAGCCTATTTTGAAAACTCCTCCATGGTGGTGGATTCAAGGAAGGAGTCAGCTGCTGAAAATCATTTGCTCTCATGAGATATGTTGCTGCAAAATTAAACCTAGCAAACAAGCAATAAGCTGTGAACAGAATACAGTTGAGGTCCAACCAGCAACTCTCAAGTCTCATGCCAGTCTCCTGTTGGTACAGAAAATGACCCACAAACCAGTTTGATAATCTAATTGCTTCAATCATTTAGAAACATTCACTGGTTCAAGTTTCTCAACTGTGAATACTTTCTGATTCTGTTTTTACATTGTTTGACCAACAAAATAAGCAATTTGAGGATATATTCTAGGGTCATATCTCAATATTTGCTGACATTCTATGGACAAATATATGATTCCATTTAAAACATATTAAGTATGGGCTCCTAAATATCACAGCCAATCAAAAAAAGGGGAAAAGCAAATTGACCAAACTGAGTCAGTCCATGTTTGTGAAGACTTTGTACTGAACAAGCCTTAACACACTGAAGATAAACACTGAGTGAACTTCCCACAAATACAAATATGCATAAATGAGACAACAATCATCTACAAACTGTAAGCAAGTTCTAACAGCTCAGACATGTGAGACTGGTGGACCATCTTTTTAGATGTTAAAAACTTCTCACATTGTGTTACATAAGAGGTCACCTCAGGTCAGCTTTAGAAATAACAAATGGTTCAGGCCCTGAGCACAACAGCTGGACAGCAGAGATTTTGTTATGAAGTGTGTAGGGTTCCACAGCCCATATGAATAAATGAAAAGAAACAATACACCCTGTACAAACGTGTGTTTGCTCAGCTGCTTAGTAGCACTATATGTCCCTCTTCCATAGGGACAGTAAAAAGGCTGGATGTAGAATACACATAAAGTACATGAGAACTGTACTTTCTGTCCTTTGGTGTAACTGAAATCAAACTTTAAATGATTCATAACATTACTGCAGTTTAGCTGCACAAATTGAAATGAATGGAGTCTTACCAATGCAGTTGACTTTGTCATTGGTGAAGTAGCCTTCTTCACACATGCATTGGAAAGTACCGGGTAAGTTGTAACATTTCTGGTTACATCCCGCTGGGAATTCAGGATCTGAACACTCATCGATGTCTGCCCAGTCAACACATTACACAACAACATTCGTCAGCGGCCAGTTCAATCATTTCAAAAGGTTAAATCAATCCGTTTTTAGTTGAATCCTGAGCCTAATTTTAAGAACAAAATATCGACACAGGATGTTAGACAAAAAGCAAAGATATGCCTATTTTAAAAGTTGCACGAAAATATTTAAAATCCCAAATGACTTATCAGAACTTACCCTCCTCACAGCGCGGCCCCTTCCAGCCGGGTTTACACTCACACGTGAAGGAGGCCTGTCCGTCCACACAGCGCTTTGAACCCTCCTTGTAGCATGGCGGCGGTGTGCACTGGTCACTGATCTCTGCCGTGCAACAAAACAGTTTCAGACACACACACATATGATCTTAATGAGAGCCTTGACAAAAGCATTTCACGGGGGGGGGGGGGGGTGTAACCTTTATTAGCATTCCAGACTTCATGACATAAAAATGCATTTTATACTAGGAGGCCCTCACCCTTCACACAGGTGCGAAGATCTGATGGGATGGTATCTGAGTTTTGATTGTTAATGCCGACGCGGTGTGAACCCAGACAAACTGCAACACAGAGTTTTCTTTGTCAGAACAGACTAGTAAAGGCAAAACAGAACTGATATTAAAACATGGCAAACAAGCAAGAGACACAATACATTCTGCAAACTTACCAACATATTTGGGGTAGAAGTATTCCTGGAAAAAAAAAGGTTTAAAAGTTACATTTGACAATAAAGACAAAGCTGTGCTCTGAATAACTTCAGTTTGAAACAGAAACGTCCATATAGTAATACAATAATACAAATGTATGTAATGTATGTTTCATTTTGTCTGTATTATACTGAAGGAAAATGAAAGGTGCAAAAGAAAAATGGAATATGTCTAGATTTTGGACTGTTGGAACACAGAGTGGCCATTTTTTTGCCATTTTACAGATCAAACAAATAATCAGCAAATTCATCAATAATGAAGTGAATCATTAGGTGCAGCCCTGGTCTGATCTGTCGCTTGCATTTCACCGCTCAATCCATCTCTGAATTTATTCCTTCCGTCTGGTGCCCTCGGATCAGCTGGTTGCTGCTCTTCTCTTACCGTCTCTGGCTGGTTCTCAAAGATCTCCCTGGCCTCCTCCTTGTTGCACAGCTCCTCGATGCACTCCCTCTCCAGGTTGCCCTTCTTGCTCTCCTCAAACAGAGAGTTGGCTCTCCTGTGCCTGCTCAGGAACTGGGAGGCTGTGCTCTGGCTCAGGACTAAAGAGAGAGAGAAATAGATACATATAAACACACAGTGTGGAGCTATCGTTTTATTGTTTCATCAGTGTCGTTTTCTATCACAACAATCAGGACTAACCAAACCAGTAAGGTGCAGTGATACTCTCACATGTGTGATTAATACAACCAGGCATATGCAGCTACATTATAACAACACATGACTGATCCAAGCAAGAATCCAAGTCCTCATGACAGATGGACAAAGTGGACAATCTAATTACTCTTCTGTGAATTGGAAAAATTGCGAAACCGTTATTTCCCAGAAATTACTCCTAGTTGTTGAAACAAGCAGCTCATGTTGTCCAATCATCGTTTCACTGTGTAGAAAGGAGTTATGACCCCCCACACTTCATTTTTTTTGTCTGTTTGCTTAAAAAAGATTGTAAGAGTCCTGAAACCGTTCCCAAGTGGTCACGTATGGGCTGAAAAGCTGCTTTCAATCAGAGGCACTGGCAGGAAACAGACTAACGGGCTATTCCGTGATTTACTTCTACTACGTACGATTCAAAATGCAAACCGCAACAAAAAAAACAAAAGCACGTCCATACTTACATCGATAAGCATCGACGAGCGTCACGAGAAATACGAGACAAGCCAAGGATTCCCAAAGTCTCTTTCTCCACATAGTCGGGCCGTTCTTCCTGCTAGGCCACGGTTTGGCTGCGAGTAAAGACTGACGGAGCGCACGAAAAACTTTATTCTTTCCCGAAAGTGTTTTCGTAAAGAGAGAGAGAGAGGGGGGGGGAAGAGAGAGAGAGAGAGAGAGAGAGAGAGAGAGAGAGAGAGAGAGAGAGAGAGAGAGAGAGAGAGAGAGAGAGAGAGAGGGGGTGGGGGGGTGGAGGAGCTACCAGGGGAGCAGATACACGGGGGTATGAGCGGAGGCAGCTAGGGAGCGCTGCAACGCGCTCACCCACGCACACTGTCATTGTTTAGCGCATGCTGCTGCTGCTGCTGCTGCTGCTGCTGCTGCTGCGGGGCGGCTGCCGGTTGGATGAACTCCGGTATAGATGTGTAGTGGCATCGCCTAACTCACGACACTCATTACAAGGGACAGAAACAAGTAACAGCGAGACTACTGACATACATATTGTAGACTGGCAAAAATAATGGCATACAGTAAATTCAATACAAACTGAGACAAGGACTTGGAAGAGACGTTTTTGGCAATTTGATTCAACATTACATCCATTAAAAGCTGTTTGGGCAAACTTTAGATGATTCATTGTAACTGAAATAGCCAATTGACCACATTGGGAAATAGTCTGACATAGTAAAATAAATGATCAAAGCTCTACCAGGAACTAATATCCTCCGAATTCAAGAGTGAAACAGAGAGAGAGTAAACACAGGCAACCCTAAATATCACAATGCCATAGTCTTTAAAGGCACAACTCAGTTCAGTCCCCACAAAACGTCCGAGGGCATCTGGACACAGAGCCAGACTGTGACCATGACTCTCAGTGTGGTTCAGAGGCAGACTGCACTGTACTAAAAAAAAGACAGACGCCACATTTTCATTAATATTGGTTTCATTTAGTTATTCAGGGGAAAAAAACACATCACATTTTCACCATTCATTCAACTGTTTTATGTACACATATAACAGGCTTATTTTAATACTTTTAAAATATTTGTACAAAATACACTGTTCTCCCTTTATAACGTGTTTATCTGAAGAGGAATTTCAACTGCAAAGGGTCAGCAGATGTGCGTTGATAATTTGGCGGGCTTATTGTGGGGTTGTTGATATTATTGCATGCTGAAACATCATTATTGCTTAAGTCATTCCCGTGTGGGCTTCCGGGTGGAGTCGCCGTTACTGTAACTGGCATTACCTCACCAATTCAGCCGATGTTTTTCTGGGAAGGTTTCACTGAAAATGATAATAAATATGATTATCAAGTTAGGGATGAGAGACAGAGCTGTTTGGTGGTTTACACTTAAGTCTGAGTCTCCTCACTCTTGGCAAAAAACAAACAAACATGCAGTGCTGCAGAGTTTCATAAACCTGAGGAGAGTCAGTAACTGGTGGAAACAAACACTCACCAAAGTTCAGAGGTTACAGCAACGCTGCTCTCTTAATGTTATTACTGTGGGACATATATAAAATGAGTGGGGAGATTATATTGGCAAAGGTTCCTTGAAATGGAACAGTGGTTCTATACAAGAGGAAATAGGAGACACACTATATCAGGCCAGAGTACAGCAACAATGTTTCCACACTACAGTCTTTAGTATAATTACAGGCAGTGATTTTCTCCTTTTTTTTAACAAGTGGGACTCTGCCTTCCCTGACCTGTAACACTGGGATAGTTCAATTGGCAATACAACCCGTCATCTCAGTCACTCATGCACACCCTGACAAATGCACAAACACGCGCGTACGCACGAAACAAACACACACACCTCAGTCATTCCATTCAGTTACACAGCGAGATTTTTGTATGACAAGACATAATTAGAAAACAGAGTCAAACAGTTGAGAACTTTCCTTGTAGTTCATAGATCAACACATTTGACAGAGAAAAAGATGTCGTCGGAATAATTGCTCATCTGTTTTTAAAACAGTATAGGTTTTGAGATATATATATATATATATATATATAAAAAAAAACATATCTAAACAATGATTTTTTTTGTTTGTTTGTTTTTCAAAAAGAGAATTTTATAAAAGTGATAACTGGCACTGTTTGGGAACCTGTGATCACGGGAACACCCATGAGGCTACATAACCAGGTACTTAGTTTTGGAAAATACAAAATTTGTTGAGGTTTGTGGTCGCCCGGCAGCACAAAAGTGACTGTGGAGGCTACCATCGCTGTGACTACAACTTATACTTCACATGCACTGGTTTTGGCAAGAGTGAGTGCTGATGAATATGAATGCCGATGAGAGTGGTTGCCTTTGGGAGGCGTACAACAACACAACACAACTGGTTAACAACAATAAATCCTGTACCTGCGACCGATTCAGGGATGCTGACCGGTTAGATTCACAGCAGGCAGTTTCTCAGAGGAATGCATATAAATAGGTTTTAAACTACCGGGCGCATCTATTTGCAAAGTAAGACGGAGATAAGTCACAAAACAGAATAACTACATTATTAGGCAGCCAACAGTGCAACACAACCAGTAACACGCTATCCATTTCACAATCATAACTTTGAGACAAGACTGGTTAAAATGTTAATATATCAGTTAAAAGCTAAAAGACGTCCTTGTTTAGGAGCTGTGCTAACACGTAGTTTCTGCTTTGTGATGGGTGAAAGGATAGTTTGGCTTTACTGCCTTTTTCTCATGCAGTTTGAGGGTGTGTTGAATGGATGGTTGAATTAGTCAACTACTGGACGTCGGGGACAAATTTTGGCACCCCTTAAAAGCAGCAAAATACACTGTTTTCCACTAATGTGATCCTGTAATAGAATAACTAAATGCACTATGGATGTGTGTGTCTGTCAGCCAAGGTCGGACTACTAACTGGGCAACTGCCCAAGAGCCCCAGGCCCACAGGGGCCCAAGGGCTCTAGGTTCAGCATGTGGCAATTAGTTTGTGGTGATTTAATCTAATTACAAAATGTTTATTAATCCATTATGCACTCTATATCCTATATACACTCATTGGTCACTTCGTTATGTACATCTGAGGCAGAGTTGTTATTAGATATATAAATATAAATACAATGAACTTGACCTGTACAGTCTAATGCAATCGTACACAACTGTTCTGCCATAAAGTCTACTTTTATGATGCCAACAATATTTGGTTTTCTTGTTTTTACACTGTTAAAGGTGTTAATTAAGTTATATGTTTATAACTGAGGTGATAGTGATTGGACTGTTCTGGACTGCATTATATTCAACCCTTTCTGATATTCTGTCCATCTCATGTACTGCTGTACTGTAAATAAGAAGGACAAAAACGTTAGAAACACCTCTCAATGTCGTCCAGAACAACACCACCTTTAACTGAACTACACATTTCCCACAATGTCTGTGAAAAACAGATCATTATAAACGTAAAAGCTGAATTTATGGCAGAGCTGAATTTCAACAGAATGTACCGGTGCACCTAATAAAGTGGCCATTGAGTGTATATTGGCTAGCACACTGTTACTTCAGTTTACATTGTGGTTACACTATGCATTCTACCGAATATGTTTGTGCTAATGCACAATTCACAGATTGTGGGAGTCAACAGGGGCCAACAGCACGCAGCCCTGATATCGACAGAAACTGGGTCTGTTTTTTCAGATGGAGTTGAACTAAATAGCCACCCAGTGTATTTTGTCTTACTTAAAAGAGAAGCTGCAACTTGACACCCATAGAGATACAAAAAAGGCATCTATGGGTTTTTCTGACACTCCAAAAAAAAAGAGCTATTCCTTCAACCCAGGTACTGGTAACACAAGAGCCTGATATCCAACCATAACAGAACAAGGCTTCAAATGACACGTGACAACTTGATCCTAAACATCGAAGGTGAGGATTAAAAATGAAGGGATGAAATTGAAAGATAACATTGATAACATCAAGCTGCTCTCGGCTGTGCTTGGTCCCGACAATCCTTTCTTCTTCTGTGCCCTCCACCATCACAGCCTTCCTGAGGAGGTTAAGGACAAAGAAACAACAAAAACATGGGGGCAACACCACCCAAAGAGGGAAAAGTACAGTCCTTCCTTCCTTCTGGAGTGAAATACAATGGAACATCTCAACATGTCAACCATCATAACAACCAAATACAAATCAAACTGATAAAATAAGCTTTTGAACGTGTGCTGCGATGCTTGTTCATCCGTAGACGTGGAGGCAATTAAAGTGCGTGTTGGTCACTGTCAGAACTGTCCAGTGAAAACGTTGGCTTGTTCTCTCGTCACATCACAGACAGGAGACCCACGTAGATGTACGGTATGATTATGTCTTAATTCGTATCCCTCCTTTCCTCCACAACTGTTCCTCTATTTTTCATGCTGGTCTGAGGTCTGTTCTCCCAATTTGGAGTGATGCATCTTGAGACACTGCGGAAAAAAAGTCCATCTACACAGCTCGTCCAGTCTGGTACGGACAATTAAAACTCTTATTTTCCTAAAACTGGACAAATACGCCAGTCAGGTGACACTTATTTCCAAAACAGCATGCTGCTCCCTGAAAAGTCTTTAAAAAAGTGAAGCATGGATACTTTGCTTTGGAAATAAGTAAAATGATCTCACATTGATGCCTTTCTTTATCTTGTTTTGAGGAAAAATAAAGCTTTAAAACTCAATACTAGACACGGGGCATTGCCAAGATGAAAGACTTTCCAGTAAAGAAAAATCTGCTGGTTCTAGGCATCGTAGAAACAGTACACAGGGCTAGATGGAGTAGGTGGAGCTCTCGGACTGCTGGCGAATGTAGCACTGAAAACTCTTGTCTCCAATCGGATGCTCCCTGAGGAAACAAAGAGAAAGATGGTGTTTATGTGTTGGCAGGAGGTTCTAGAGTGGTTTTTAGAGCTAAAAATAGAACATGAATAAAATAAATTTTCTGGGCAGATTATAAGGGGCTAAGAGGAGCTGGAGGCCAATATTATGATGCCGATGTCATGTTATTTGAACTGTTAAAAGTGCTTCATTTAATCTCCAACATGCTTTGTGCAATTGTGGACTGTACAACTGCAACACCTGCTGGCCAAAAAAGGGGAAGTTGCTCGGTATTGAACTACTTTTTACACAGAACATTTTTCCAGCAGTTCTCAGTCTCCATTGCATTGAATATACAATAACTGTAATTTCTAACAAAACATAATCTGAGCTACAAGCGTAGATAAACAACAAACCACATACTGGCTGCCTATCTTTGTCTTCTTGAACTTGTCACGTTTGTACTTGGTGTGCTGCTGCTCCAAGGTCTGCACGGCTGAAACAATCAGCTTCAGGGTTTTGTAGGTCTCCTGGGGGTCATCGATGACAAAGCTAGAGTACTCCTCCTGTTCGGGCCCGTCGTACACTGATTTACTGCCGCAGGCCTCTGCAGGCAAAGACAGACCAGCAGCAGAGTGAGAGACAGCACAAAAGGGACAATGTGAAAAAAAAAGAAACATGGAAAATGTGCTCACAAACATTTAAAACACTCTTGTCAGCGTCTGACCTTGCATCTTGATCAGTTTGGTCATGTATGTGCTGAACAGGGAATAAATCCTCTCGGTCTCTCTGTCTCCATCTACGTCCAGCTGGATGTTTGCCGGGAGGCCGCTGAGGACAGATGCATACAAGAGGATGAGAGAGTGTACACAGAGGAAAAGGAACCTGACGCTGGGCAGATTTTGGACAACTTTACGTACCCAGTGCAGGGCGTACACCCAGAGGCTGTGTCCGCTGAGAGCTTGCAGCAGAGCCAGTGGCCGTTGAGGTAGGCTGAAGGATGGTAGGTGCTTAGGCGTTTGCGGTTGCACTGGCTGACTTTGGTCAGGATGTCGATCCAATCGCGAGCCTCGACGCAGTTGTTAGCCTGGATGTAGAGCGCCCGCTCCGGCTGAATGACCTGGAACATCTGGAGGAGGGAAGATAGGGACAGCGAGTGAGGGAAGAATCTGGTAGGAAACACTTTTAGGAGTGATTTAAGGTCAAATGCTCAAAGCTCTAAAGAGTTCATGGCTGTGTGGGGTCCTTACATTTTTCATCTTGAAAGACTCCTCCTCCAGCCTCTCTACAGCCAGAATGTTCTCTATAGGAATGCTGCAGAGAGCGCTCTCACCTGGACATAGAAGGAAACACATCAGACATGAGAGAGGACAAACAAACAGCACAATAAAACAAGAACTACTTTTTTTTAGTCTGCTTACTGACTAATTTGAGCATGCATGGAAACCTGTTATGTAGTATGTCACTTAGAAACAGCTTACGTGTACTTTTTTGGCCCGAGATTGTTTGGATGCAGCACAAATGTATCGTGTGCTCAGTAACTTAATCTCCACCACATGTGTTGAATGCACATTGTGTGCAGACTAACTGTACATTCAGCAGATTCTCTCCCTCCTGCTGATTCTTACAAAAGCACACACAGCGACAGAAGCAGACGAGGGAACAATGCAACTGCAGGGAGATCCTGAGAGACCTTTGACCTCACCTTTCGTTTTGTGGTAGGTAAACTCGTGATTGGTGAGGCGAAACCATCTCTTCTTGAAGTTCTTCATTCCAAACCGGTTTCTCCCTTGTGCCCTCTTTATCATAAATCTGAGGAACAAATGGAAACACCACTGAAAGCGTTGACAGATGAGCTTTTGACTGAATTGTTTTTTATTTTTCACAATATTTTGTATGTATCTGGCACAATGCATCCCTTTTATATGTATGCAGTGCTAAATGTAAAAGAGTGTAAATGAATGATTTTGCATAAAACCATTAGTAACCAGCATTTCATTGTGGTTAAAGGAATCCTGTGCACTATCATCATTCCGTTTGCATGCTTGCAGTTTCTTGTATTCATCGCTGCTGTTCATGTAAAAAGCACTCATAGATTTAACAGTCTATGAGTATGAAAAGAAGATGGGTCAGCAGATCAAAGGTACCCCCATTATCTAAAGTGTTACTACATTGTGAATAACTCCCCACTTGACTTTTTGCCAAATCGTAACACAATATTTCAGAGTGATTTCCTTCCAAACAGTCAGTGGCTTCCATTTTGTGTCAGTGCATTATGAAAATCAGCTTGCAGTATCTTGAAACTTGAAAAAGCTAATCCATCATGTCATCCATCCATCATGTTTATTATTTAAATCAATGATATTGATCAGTTGTTATACAAAAGGACAATGTAAAACTATTTTGACCTCATTTATTGATTGTTTAGTCACTTTTAAAAGAATTCTTGGCAAAAATATCAAGAATTGTCTTTGTTTTCTGGACTGCTGGTTGGACAAAACAATACTTTTGAAGTCATCACATTGATAAGTCAAGAAAATGATCAGCAGATTAATCAGTAATGAAAATAAGTGTTTATTGCAGCCCTACAATAAATTCACAATAAACTCTTGACAAGGATGTTTATTATTTCTCACTGGGCTGATATCCAAATGCTCATGAATGCAGCGTTTCTGAGCTGGCAACTTATTTACCAATAAATCAATGAATACATGCACAGAACCACTATGATGGATTATCAATCTCAAGGAAATTTCTGTGCAAGTACACTGTAGTAAAATAAAGGGAACCACTGGATGCCACTTGTCTGACAGTGATGTGAGGTGCAGCCTACACTATTTGTTGTCAATGGACTAAAACATGTAAAACCACCAGCACGGTCCTTTAAGGGAGAGTAAACACCAGGATGTCTTTGTTTATAGAGTTTGAAGGCCAGCGCATACATGAAATATGAAGCACACGGGTTCTAAACACCAAAGTCACAACTCTCCCACAGGAAGACTTGTTCTCTTTTGACACTACTGCGCCAAGAACGTGCTGGTTTCACATCTGCCATAACGCCGGGAGCTGTGCGGGAAACTCTACTGTGTGTGGTGGTGATATGGTCACTGGACAAAGGGTGCAAAGGGTCAAGATGCGGGCAGATATGAGATCCCAGAAATGTTTGTACAGTAACCAACCCTTGCTGTCACTGTCACACCAAGCATGTCTGGCATGGCCAGGATTGAGAAGGGCTATCAGCGCTAGTGAGGGCTTACAGGCGTAAAGGTTAACACTTTACTTTATACCATTACAGTCTGTGTGTGCACCAGTCTACTGCCATGGAAATGCAGAAAGACTCAAATCCATCACACAGTGTCAGACAGTATCAGATCGGTTGCTTATGTGTCGGCCAGATATAAAGTAAAGTGCAGCAGCATCTACAGCAGCGCATGATGTTGGTGGGAGAGAATATGGCCGGCTTGGTTCGGGGGGGGGGGGGGGGTTGCAGTGCACACACAGGGGGTCACAAGGGCAATGCCTTTATATAGAGAAGCTCTTACCTGCCCTTCGTGCCTTTTGACCCCTTCCCATCAACCCTCTTTATAGTGAGTTTTACACTCCTACGCCCGGTAGCAGAAACAAAAGAGGGTGAGGATGTTGGTGAGCGAGGCGCTGGCACAACTACCGTCAACTGAAAACTGTCCTCGCCTTTACAGCCTCATTAGAAATATCATGAAAACAACGGCCTGTGTGTTGGTAGAGCGGGCTCAGTTTACAGCCTCGAGTACATCTGTGACGTCACTGTTCAGACTGTGAGGGCTGAAACATGTAAAGGTATAATCCACTTTTGTGACAATTTGGGAAATCTTCTTATTCGTTTCTTAGCAGAGAGTTGGATGACAAGATTGATACAACTCTTGTGTATGTATGATAAATATGAAGCTACAGCCAGCAGCAGGTTATCTTAGCTTAGCATAAACCGGAAAGAGCCAGTGCGTCTCTGTCCAATGGCAACACAAATCCTGCTGCCAGCACCTCTAAAGCTCACTAATAAACACGTCATATATTTCTTTCTCTAAGTCCTACAAACACCAGCGTGTAAAATTGACAATTCACCTAAAAGGAAGTTGTGTGCCAGACTATTTCTTCTTGCTTCGGGCAACTGGCGGAGTCTCCAGTAGGTTATTTGTTTCGGGCCAGTCAAGAAATAGTACCTCGTAAAAACGAGAGTAACTTTTTTTACAGTCTAGTTGTACGGATTAAACCAGCAATAAATAATGTGTGTAATTAGTGTTATTAGTTACCCTTGCACAGAGCCGGGCTAGCTGTTTCCCCCTGCTTCCAGTTATGCGCAATAGCTTCATATCAACATACAGACACGTGAGTTTTATCAATCTTCTCATCCAACTCTCCGGCAGGAAGTGAAGAATTCCCAAAATGTCAAAACTATTCCTTTAAGTTAGTCTGGACTGTTGAGCCTTAATAGTCAACCCAACAGCTAGAAACAATTGCCAATAAGGTGGTAAAAAGACAAACACTGAAGCTGCTTAATTGGCAGTGAACAGGTTACTGCCACAGAGCATAAAAGAGTTAGGATTACAAAATCTCAAATTAGCGTTCCATAAATTCTCTAAATGAATCAAATATAACATATTTAGGACTCTTTAGCAGTGGTATTGAGAGAGCTGTTTATGGAATTTCTTTTCTTTCCATGAGTATCAGTTTCACAATAAGCTGGCTCCTTACCCCTCTTTGAGCATGATCGGTGTTTCAATACTCCTCTGATCCCATTTGCCTGAGGTGGAGATCAGGTCCAGGAACTGTGAAGGGAAGTAAAGGATGTCATATTTCAACATATTTGTTGTGGTGGTAACTTTCGTTCCCTCTCATCCAAGTAACTCCAACCATGAAAGCCATGCTTTGACACCCGCTCCACTTTTTCATTTGTTTTCAAATGTCTCCTCTCGTTCATTACTCATTTATCTGAGTTTGTCTTCTGACATACAAGACAAAGAGAATATCTGATCCTGCGTCTACCAACTGGAGATTTATAGCATGTAACAAGGAAAGAAGCGAACACTCACATTCTTCACAGCGTCCGCATATTTCTGCTCATTGAAGTAGTCGTAAAATGCAGCCATGTAAGACTCTTTGAAATTGGCCTTGAAAGGAATAGAAGTATGGAAAGAAAGAGTGACAGAGAGAGGAAGATTAGAACGTTCTTACACTGAAATACAAATGAAGTCTAGGACGGTCACAGGAATGAAAATAGAAAAATACACTTTACTCAGAGAAACTCACAGATTTTGACTTGGCGAGACTTCCCAGGGTCTGGATCGTCTTGGAGATGAGGGTGAGAGTTCGAGAGGTGGCGGGATCCTAGGGAGACAAAAATACATGAAATCCAATCTTGAAAAGCTATCACACATGACCACATCATAAGCACACTGGTTGGACCAGAAAAAACAAAGAAATGTAGTGTCTTCAAAGTCAAGAATGAACTTTGAGCTTTTCTGCCAACCGGCACGAGATTCCTTAAAACAAACTCTGCTTTCATAAATCAAATCTAAATCATTTTACGCCACATATTTTCAGGAGCAGTTATTTTCAGAGGTATATGTACATGTGTTTATACGTTTGTTTAGCACATCAGACTCACTGGATGGTGCGGCCGTAGATGGAACAAGTTGGGGGAGAGGATGGCTGGAGCGAAGAAACGCAGGAAAATAAAACTGCTCACTGCTGTGTATCGGACATCTTGGTCAACTAGAGAGCAGAAAGGAGAAAAAAGTATGATAGTGATGATTTATCCCACTATACTTGCTTAAATTATATAAATTTTTTTCTATAATTTCACATATACGGTCAGTCTGGAACAAGAAAAGCATATTTGTTCAATGTGCTGTCTGAATCATATAGAAAGTTCCAAAATTGAAAATTGAAACAGCTTGTTCCTCTTGTGACTGCAGTGCCCTGTGGCAGCCAACAGGAGGAAGCACAGCACGTGACACTGGGTGAACATACTCTATACTCCACACATGACCATAATGAGTGTGTGGGAGGCTTAAGTGTTTTCAGGTTTTGACACAAATAGCAGAGCACAAGAAGAAGAAAGTGTCCTTGGACGCCTTGCACATCCCGTTCTTTATTGTCTATTTCCTGTTACTTAATAGCAGCTTGCTTTGTTTGCTCCATCGCTTGTAAGTCATTCAGAGGGTGAGTTACCTTGGAAACGGGTGGCAGCGGACTCTCTCAAAGAGAAGAAGATATCACACATGACGGTGGGACAGCGAACGCCGGAGGTGGTGATAACGTTGAAGATACGGTCCACATACTGACGAAGATTCTCCTGGAGAGGGCAGGCAGAGCAGATACGTGTCAGATAACACTGACCGCACGCACACACACACACACACACACACACACACACACACACACACACACTTGTGTTCTTACCCTGTTCGTATCCAGGTTCTCCGATTCTTTGAGCTTGACCGGGTCGATTTCACAGGATTTGTGTTCTGTGCAGATCTGTGAAGATTTACGAAGGTATTAAAATAACCATTGATATCTCATTTAGCAAAAATATTCTGAGGGGTGCTACAGAGAGAGACATGAATGAAATCAAGAAATGAAAAGACAAACCAACATTTGTGCCATACCTCATCAATGATGGGTTTGAGTGTCACTTGCAGATAGTGCATTCCTGCCAGCTTCATGGTCTCGTCAATGCACTTGGAAGTCAGCGAGTTTCCCCGGAAAATGGTGTTAGGATCCCTACGCAGAGAGACAGGGTGTGCTTTTTTGCTTACAAATCAAAACCGCTGCCTAATAAACAACATGATTTTTGAGAGCTATTAAATATCCATAATAAATTACATTACTGCGGCTGCCTATATGGTCACAGTCAAATCAAAATGCTAAGCTATTTGATTTTCACATACAACCTGATGACCTCATTTCCACAATCACTTTAATTGATACGATTCAAGAATAAATCTGCACCTGATTTAGAAGTGGAATTAATTCCAACTCCCAAAAAATACAACAGTCAGCTGGCTTATGTTGAAGAAATGTACTCGTATTAGTACTGAGAATGATTTGCTACAGTTTATATCTGCTAATACGACAAAGTTCAAAGGAAATTCTCCAACATCTGATTCGTCTTCCTGCGACGAGACACTCACTGTGTGCGGTTGACTTCGGCGTGAGCGATGGTGCTGATGAAAGGCACAATCTTGCCGTAGTGAAGAAACAAGCGCACCAGGGGAATGGCGGCTTCTTGTTTCTCTCGACACACCTCCCCCAGGGTGTGGGCTGGGGACGCCGACACCGGCTGAACAGAGAGGTGTGCTCAGTCAACATGCAGCATTCAGACAGTGGTGTGTTATAAGCGGTAATAAGCACAAGATGCCGCAGGACACCAAATATGTATGAGCAGAGCAGAGGCACATTCACATACGCTCACCGCTACATTAGCAGAGTGCAGCAGTAGATCTCTGAGGGGAGTGTAGTGTTCAGAGGGGAAGACGTGGTCCTCGGTGTAAACGATGTTCAGACGCAGAGAGCCGAGCTCTTCTACCTTCACTGACTTCCCCCCGTTCTCCCTGGGCTGGAGAAAGTACCTGAGGAAGGAAAAAGATCAGATCTCAGAACATAAACCGCCTACATGATGTACATCCTACCGCTCTTTACGCACTTTAAATAAATGGAAGCCTCTGTACACCTGCATAGGTGTTTTTAGTTATTCTGGCTGATTAGACCTCTACTCAGGTTGACGGATGGTTGGATCTTTGATTTTATTAGGTCACAAATCTACTTATAAGAATGATAAAGATGTCATTTGTTCCATCTTAACAGGTTCAACAAAGCCAACAGGAGATGTCACTCATTGAGTCTGGACACACCCACAGTACAGAGGCTTTCAATTTTGTCTTTTTTTTTTCATTATGCTTAAAAGTAGATGTCTTTCTCCCTCCGAACAGAATTGTGAACTTTTCTTTCGGGCATGCATCTCCAGTCCAGCCTTGCAAACTGTTGGCTAGTGGATTTGTGTGCAACGCACAGAACTGGCCTTAAAACAGTCAAGAGGCCGTGTGTCTCCAACTGCAGTAAAACACATTTTGCAAATGTGCTGTGTACATGTCCAAAATATTTGCATAAACCTCTAAAAATAACCGCGTATCCAACATGTCTTAATTGAAAAATGCTACATTCGGAATAAGAAATTTCACACGACTCTGTCTTTTCCCTCAGCTCTACAGAGCTTTTTAGCATCTCTTAGCATATTGTTTGGTTTTTACAAAAAAAACAACCTTTATTTTATTAGTTAACTCTCACTTCCACCAGATATTTCCTTCAGGAGTTGGTGGAGACAAAAAACGAGCTAAAAAAGAGAATATTGGAGTTACATTCCTCAGTTGGCCACAATCAGGACTCTAAGTAAATGCTGATGTTGCTTGAAAGTGTAGAAAATGTAGTTATTAAATTAATTCTGATTACATGTAAGGAGGTGATTATTCCACTCTGTATTGGACTACACTGAAAACTCAATTTTTATTCTCTTTGTTCATATTTCCAAAGCAGCGCTCCCATCACTCATGAAGGCAAAGAAATACAATTTAGAAACAGGCTCTGTTGGGTCAGCAATGTTGGAATGCCTTCATGCTCAGTGAAGTCGACCCTGGTTAATAAGAACTTTAACTGTTGTCAATGTTGATACTTGTTGCTATGGCTCTGCTGTTGCTGTGGCAACAAATACTTAGAATGTCAACTGACAATTATGACGAAATCAAACCCACCCGGGTCCAGTAGGGTACAGTACAGTACTTGTTCAGTGGGAAAAAAAACAATCTAAAAAAGACTGATTGAAAGAGTGCGTGTGAAAGGGGATTATGTTACGTGTGAGTGACGTTCCTCTCACCATGCGTCATGGACACCAGCCTGACCCAACGCCCGCAGAGGAACTCGCACCCCTCCCAGGAACTCATCCCCGAACTTCAGGTTGCTGGCGTTCCACAGATCCACCCTGAACACAAACCACAATGCACAGTTCAACCCGGGGAGACGCTTTAAGTTCAGCACTGGTACCAACACAGAATCCTCTACGGGCTCACCTCAGTGCCAGCTTGTCAACATCCTCTTCTTCAACATCAAACTGACGCTTTGTGTAGCTTAATGGCCGCGTCACCTAGAAATGGAGGCAGAGTGAACATTTAGCATAAACCATGTGGAAGTCGGTATTTCCTCCTGGTCAGCTGAAGGGTCATCTACATCCAGAAAAACCGGCTGGTGGAAGCGGAGACAGAACATTGAGACTCAAACAATTAGTTGATTAAACAATCAAAACAAAATTTGTCTACAACTATTTTTATAATCGACTGTTCGTTTCCATCATGGTTTCAGCTTCTCTCAGCTCCTTTAGATCCAGACTGAAGACTTTTCTGTTTGCTGCTGCCTTTGATTGAACCACATTCAAGGATATTAATCAATTTCTGCATTTTACTACTGCATTTTATTTCTTAAACTGCACTGCAACTATTATTCTGTTTTTAGCTTTTTAGTGTTTTAATGACTGTTTTTAATGTTTCAATGAATGTTCTTAATTGTTTTTAAATCTCCTTTTCTTTTGCCTTATGTTTGATGCTTTTAATGGTTTTATGTGAAGCACTTTGAATTGCCTTGTTGTTGAAATTTGCTATACAAATAAACTTGCCTTGCCTTGCCTTCTCAAATGTGAGGATTTTATGTTTTTCTTTGTCAAAGATGATGTTAAATTTAATATCTTCTTTATGTTTTTATGCTTTTATATGTCACAATGTCACTATTTTCCAACATTTATAGACAAAACTATTTAGCCACAAGATAATTGGCAGAATTATAAATCATGAAAATAACTGTAAGTTGCAGTCCTAATTGAGACATCAGGTGCTTTACTATTACATTGCAAAGCATAAGATGCTCTTTGGCAGTGGGGAAAACATGCTTTTTCATTATTTCGTTGAAATGAGTCATTCTGTTTTAAATTAGGCCAAAATAACCTAAAAACAACTTTAAGCTCAATATCTGGCCGATTTGGATCAAAATGGTATCTATCAGAGATCAGAATGTGACAGGGTGCATGTAAGTTTGAAGCGATGAGAAACAAAAATCCAAAAAAAAAAAAAAAAAAGGACAACCACATGACAGAGACATGATAAATGGACCGCGTTTGCGTGAGGATTGGGGCCTCAGAAGGGGGGCTGCATGCAAAAAGCCCCACAGGGCATGAGTCCTGTTCATGTGGTGGTCGGGAATAAATGAGACGGTCTTGTCGGATAGAAATCAATGGACCAGATTGTTTGGTGGTGGTTTGTCCGAATCAATCATACTCTTGTCCTGCTGTCTTCTAGTGCTGCAGCGGGGAGGCCACAGGGAGGAGCGACACAAAAATGTCAGAGCAGAGCGGCTGGTGAGCGAGGGTTAACGGGGGCAGTGTGAAAGGAAGTTTGCGTGTGTATGAAAAATATCTATAAATATATATAATCATGAATAGAAGTAAATGTGAACCATGACAAGTTTTTGAAAAAATACTACAAACGTGTTTCCAGTCGCTTTTGCAACACACCAATCCCAGAAATGACAGAAGTAATGGTATGAAAAGGACTTTGTAAGTGTGTCTGTACAAAAATATCTATAAATATTAACTAATGATAGATATTTGAACTGAGAATTATTTTGGAAAGTTTTTCTGAACTTTTTTTTTTTTTACATAAAAACTTGGTATGGTACAATTATAATATGAAACAAATATATATATATTTATATATATTTACATATATATGTATATCTGTTTATCTTTATAAAGAAGATTTTTTACCATTTAGCTAATGTTATTATGCTAGCTTGCTGATTGTTAATTACTTGTTAATTACACAGCACATGTTAACGTTTGTTTATTAGCAAGAATTAATGTTATGTTTAGTAACTCAAGGTTACTGTGACTACTTTAGAGGTAAAAGCAATGAAAGCCAATGTTTTAATATCTAGGAACCTGAGCCTTTAGCTTGTTAATTGCAGAACATTTTAGTGGCTAACTACAGTGTGATGCTAACTGAGTATAGCCTTATAACTTGTGCACTGCAGCCTGTGAAGATGATTACATTACAGCTTGCTCAGTTTAAAAGGAGAAGTACATTTGAAGTAGAAAACAGACCCATGGAGCAACAAAAAGGACACCAGGGGGAGAGATTTTTTTTTGTTAGTAATTCTATGGTCAGTTGAAATTTGTCAGCGAAAATCTTTGAACAAATGTTTTAGTATCCAAATTTCAAACATGTTGCGGAATTGTTGTCTGTGTCCAAATATCATATTTCATAACCCTACTCAATTATGAATACATTTTTCTTTAATTAATACGAAGGTTATTATGGGTGGTTATCAAAGGCCCTGTACATCCACACACATGTTTCCCAACTTATTCTGGTGACTTGTACCTCTGCTCAGATTGAAGTTGGGTAGAGCTGTGCTGGAATTACATCACCAAACGTCGTTAACCAATAATAAAGATAAAAGTGTCACAACCCACCCAGAACAGGTGCAATACAATTATCAGGATGGACAGAGAGATGAGAGATGAAGCCCGGTTTGAGCACCAACATGCTAATTAGAAGAAGTCTAACTAGGCCATGGGTGTGTAAGACACTTACATTAAACAAATCAACAATTACATATAGCTGGTTTGCTCAGGTGTCCACATACGTTTTAAACCCTCACTATATCTCTAGCTTTGACTGATACCCAACATGAAGACACAAATTACTGTTCAACAACTCACAAGCAGATATAATTACCTCAAAATAGAAAACCTCCTCAAACTGTGGATTGTTGGTTTTCCTCTTCACTTTGGTCTTCTTGGCTTCTGACCTGAGAGAAGCAGAGGGGCAGAGTGAGATAAAACCACATGTTTATCAAAAGTTAACATGATAAACAAAGGTGTGTCAGGTGAAATCACGTCCAATCGTGTGAGCAATCTGACCTTGAAGGTCCTAGTAAGGAGACGGCAGCATAGGGATCACATTGGCCGTTGACGATTGGAAGACCTTGGCACTCCAAAACGCTGTTTAGAAACACACACAAAACATTAATGAATAAGCACACTACTGTACAAGCATAGGCACACACACACACACACACACACACACACACACACACACACACACACACACACCTGTAACACATTAACGTGATGCTAATTAGAACTGTGTGATCTCGTCCAATGCTCTACTCATTCATTTGAATGGACTAATATATAAAATCTAATAATAGACAAAAGCTTTTTACAAGGTGCAATGGCAGTATCTTTATTATGCTATGGTATGTTTTACAATGCTAACATAGCTTTACTATGCTAAGTTAGGAGAAGCTAGCTTAGCTCTTTTTTCTTTTGGCAGCACCAAAAAAATAAGAAACAAGAAAAATGATCTCCAAATGCCAAGAGCTAGGGGCCCTACAGAGTATGGAGAATATGAGACTACTCTCAGAGGACTCTTAAAGCTCCATTAAGTTATCACTAAATCAAATGACAAATGTAAAAAGGGTCACCGGTCGTCCTGCCCAGACCACCGACAATTGACACCCAATCCTCTGCCCACACAGGCCGCAGGAATCTCATTTCTAGTAAAGAAGAAGATATGCTACCTGGCCAGCATGATACAGCAGAATAGACGTTGAAACATCTAGCAGCTTAAGACAGATATGTTCCTCTGGTGTTTGTGGAGACCAAAGAGCTAAAAGACCACTATTGGACCTTGATTATCAGGTGACCAGAAACACGATCCATTGGGATGATAATTCTGATACTATCAGTTTGTTTTGGAGGCTTTCATCCCCCCAATTGATGAAAAAGTGGCTTAATGCAGCTTTAACTTAACTTAAAAAATCCTAATTTGAAGTCCGAGCTCTGAAATGATTTTAGAAAGTTCTCAGTAACACATCAGAGCTGGTAAACGAAAAGAAAACATGACACCCGTGACACTTGAAGCTTTTGTGTGGATACAACTTTACTGCTGCTATCCAATAGACCTTTTTCACAGCATATCCACATCATATGTGAACATTTACAAATAAATCTATATTTGTGACATGGGTACTAAACACATGAGTATGCACTTAATTGTTTAAGTGTTTGAGTGACAGAAAGAAAGCATTTTATTTTTTAGTTGACCAAATACTACATCTAAAGAAAGCATCATATCAAGCAATCCACTCAACCGCCCCCTTTGCTCAGACATAAAACATCTGGTCCATTCATACTGCAGCTCCCTCCTACGCTGGGAGTCCTTGCTAGTAAAGAGTTCACTGAGAGATTTCTCAGCATGTGAATACAGTCTCTGGTGTCAGTGTTAGGTGTGTCTGTAAGAACTGCAGAAACAAAGAGAGAGAGGACAGATGAAAAGAGACGGAGGGAAGTAATTCCATTTGAGCATCACGCAGGATTTAAAATTGGCACAACTCTTCGCCAATTTTAAATCCTGTGTGATCCAGCAACTACAAACACAGCACAAAGACCACTTGAGAGCGGCCGGAGAAAAAATCAAACGAAAAAGCATCGGAGAGCATATCTTCAGACTTGTGACTCTACAACAGAGGAATCAGACTGAGAACAAGGGAGATATAGGAAACAAAGCTCAGAAGTGGAAACAAAGGAAGAGAGAAAGCAGCAAAACGTCTTTCTTTTCCAGTTCTGCAGAAACTCATGTTTCCAAATCAAATCACACACATTCATGCATATGCATGTATTCAATTCAATTCAACTTTGTTTGCTTTCTAATTGCCTACAACATAAAACAGTCTTGTTGTTCCAAGGTAATTTTAATTTGGCCGCTGTTTTATACACAATTAACATACAAGCAGACAGATATGTGCATTTTGTTTCACCAGAACATCTGTCTGTCTGTCTGTCTGTCCATCCATTCATCCATTCATCTATCCATTCCTGTGTCCTGTGTCCAATGACATCATGCTGTAAGGGGATTAGAAAACATTACAGGACACCCAGTGGGACGAATCACTTCCTGTGTGTCACGATGATGCACCACTACTCACACCGCATGATGAATTACACAGCAAATCGCAGCGCTGCCCACAACCGAACCGACTACACACACACACACACACACACACACACACTGGTTCCTAATAAGAAATAAGGAGAGGGCTGGGTTAAGCATCACTAATGCCAGAGCGCTTCCTGTCCAATAAGCTTGTTTATATAACCCCTGCTTGGCCTACTATCCAGCCCCCTCCTCTCCGTCTCTCTCCCTCTCTCACCACTGTGAGCTCTGACATGCCAGACAGTGGTGGTGAAGCAGACTTATTTGTTTTAGTCGACATTACTCATATTAGGTTAATGTGCTTCTCTATTGCGAACACATAACCTGTCAAAAACAATTTGGCACAAATAAGAGGGACATGAATAACATCGTGGTGCCAAAACCACAGACAAAAAAAGCGGATGTGATTTTTGAGTTTGTGTCTCTGACGGGTGCACTATTGCAAACTATTAAGTTAAAACAGAACCGGGACTTGCGTATCTTCCATGAGAAAGTAATGTTTGTTGTAAGATGTTTCTTGTTCTCAGATGTCATTCGTGGTACAAAACCACAAGTTAACCACAACGTAACAATTAAAAATGACAAGTGAAACACTTATATTCAAAACATTACTTCAAGGGGAACTCGATATTCACACATCCAAGTCTGTTTACAGGTTTTTGGATAGTTTTGTAGCCCCGGACCAAATCTGAGTCAGCGTCAGTTGGGGCTGAAAACAGGTGTGACATTAGAAAGAAGTGAGTCCTCCTTAGCCGCGCCTCATCTCTGCTTGAGGCTTGCGGTTTGAGGCTACATAGAATAACACACCCGAATGTTACACCAAACTGTCGTTGGTCGAGTTGCATTGAGGGTAATGTGGGCACCATGTTTTGACAAGGAAGAATGTGTGGAATAAAAAAGACATCAATTTTGTTATTATTAAGCAAAGGTACAGTACTAGTATAAAGTAGAAGAAAAACTGGCCCCGGAGAGTTATATCATTATACATTGTATTATTTGGTTATTATTACTGATGCATTATTCTTTAAGTAGTATTTCATCGTTGTAGTTGTTTGAAGAAGTGCTGAATTTTGCTCATGTATTTTATATATTGTATTATTATGTACATGTTACTTGAGGCTAAATGCATTGAATGTACACTCAGTTGACCTGCAATAAAACATGCTATGATAAATAACATTACTTCTCTTTGTCTAAAGACGATTTCTGTCAATCGGTTAGTTTGATCTGTAGAGCTGAATGGACGCAGCTCTCTCTCCGTCCCTCTGGTACACGTGTCTTCCTAGAGAAATCTGACCAGATGACCGGCTGCTCTAAGCTCCTTACCCACATTGGGCTCTGGGAACGGAGCCACGCTGGCTCGTCATTGGACTTTACTGCTGCATGTTACAGAAGAAGAGCTGGAGAGCAAACAAGCACACACAAACATTCACACACAGAATAATCCATCCACACCATAAGCATATCATTGATCCCAAACACTTAAGTTCACACATCACATGCGTGTACAAGAAGTATGTTTTAAACACACACTGACACAATGAAAAACGGCAGATTTATGAGTCAATGACATCCACAACGTTTTGATTCACATGTAAAAAAACTGATTTGTTCTAAACAACAAGTTCTAACCTCCAACCATCTCACTGCCTGTCAAAAACTGTTGTCGGGCAACAAGCCATGCACCTTATGATGAGAGTGAAGTGTGTTGCACTGGCTATATGTATCCACTAAATAGTGCCCTAGAAAATCCATGCCATTTAAACTACTACCTTCCTGATTCAACAGCAGGTAAGTGTCCAAAATCTCACTTGAGTAAACAAGGAAGTGATTTCCACAGTTTGATCTTCGGTATTATGTACAACAGCAGCACAATGTATCAAAAACAGATAGAGACAGACCACATGCATGTACACTGCGCTTGAATACAGTTTTACATTAACACCAGTCCACATCCTGGTAACCATGCTCTACAGAGTGTGAGGCCAACCTCTGTGAGACTGTATGTGCTGTATGTTCTAACATGCAGATGTTTAGCGGGTATAATGTGTGCCATGTTCACCAGCTTAGCTTAGCGTGTTAGCTTTAATTAGCACTAAACACAAAGTACAGCTGCGGCTGATGGGAATGTAAATAAAGTCACATTTTGACTTCATGGTGGCGCTAGAGGAAAAGTCAGGGGACCCGCCAAAGTCTGCAGGATACATCCTCTGGGGACCATGAATGTCTCTGCAAAACGTTGTGGCATCCATCCAGGAGTTTCTGAGATATTTCAGTTTGGACCAAAGTGGTGGACCAACTGACATTGCAGTCCCTAGAGCCTCATTGCCAGCGTGGCTAAAAATAAACGGCATCAGCAGACAGTAACAGTGACTAAAGCTTTGACAGAAAACGGGTATTTTTCTGTAAACAGCAGGAAAGCAATCTTTGTGACTTATTTTCTTCTGTTTACATATATTTTTTATAAAACTGCACAAGTGTGTGTGTGTGTGTGTGTGTGTGTGCAGTCTCACCGTGTTGCTAGTTTATGGTTGATGACCCCACTGTCTGTGATGACTTCACTCAGACGCAGCTCCAGGTGCACTTTTCCCTGCATAAGACAAAACAAATGGATCCTTTTTATGCGCACACATTTGAATTTAAATGTTCAACGTTCTGCAGCGCGCTCATGAGCACTTCAGCGCCTGTACAACACCGGCGTCCACCACACAGCCAGGTGCCCAGTGACAGGTGTAAACCATGCATTCGTCGTTTTGTTTGTGTGCGTGTGAAATAGAGCTGGCTTGTGACGCAAGACAAACTTCTGCTGACAACAACACAATCAAAAAAATGACAGTTTTTAAGCTTGTTTTAGGCTTGGTGACAATCCATCTCTCACAATGAATAATCCAACAGGTTCAGCCATTGGTTTCAACTAAAAATAAGTAATCCTTTCTTTCATCTGAAAACACATCTGGTGGAGATCCCTGGTTTTGATTGGACACTGTCTGGTCCAGCTGCTTCACTCTTAGATTGAATTGCCAGTTTATGAGCTCTCCCAGTACTACCTTTACACTGGCTTCCTGTCCAACAAAGAATTGACTTTAAAATCCTGCTGTTGGTTTATAAAGCACTGAATGGTTTAGGGACAAAATACATCTCTGATCTGCTGCTACCCTATGAACCATGCCGACCCCTTAGGTCGTCTGGGACCGGTCTACTTTCTGTTCCCAGAGTCAGAACTAAACATGGAGAAGCAGCGTTCAGTTCTTCTGCTCCACATATCTGGAACAAAGTCCCAGAAAGCTGCAGGTCTGCAGAGACCCTCAGCTCCTTTAAATCCAGACTGAAGACTTTTCTGTTTGCTGCTGCCTTTAATTGAACCACATTCAAGGATATTAATCAATGCCTGCATTTTACTACAGTATTTTATTTCTTACACTTTCTTACTTTAGTGTTTTAATGACTGTTTTTAATGTTTCAATGAATGTTCTTAATTGTTTTTAAATCTCCTTTTCTTTTGCCTTATGTTTTGATGTTTTTAATAGTTTTATGTGAAGCAATTTGAATTACCTTGTTGTTGAAATGTGCTATACACGCATCATATAGTATCATATTCCAGTATGAGGCTGGAATTGGTTGAAACAGTTTTTCAGAAAACGCCTGATTCATAGATGGTAAGTATTAGCCAAGTAAACAGTCAACTAATAATTATTCTTTGATAAATCCCCATACAACACAAAAAAATCCACAAACGTGGAAAAAGTGGCATTCCTCCAGCAACAGAGACACTGTATGTAAATAGCTGCGAGTCTGAACGTCATGCTGAAGTTATTTTCCCTCTCTGAAGTGATTGGATTAATGACATAATGACAGTGTAGTGGTCCAGCTGTCTAGAAAAGCTCCATTAATTAACAGCATCAGTATGCAAACTCACAAGCAGAGGGAACAAACACACGCACTTACACATGTGCGCACAGGCCAAACAATGTGTCCTCTATTGAAAAGAGAAGAGAGACACTCTATCTTCCTACTTCATTTGATCCATCTCCCTCGCTTTCTCTCTTTTCTCTCATTCTCTCACACATCCTTCCTCTCCCCGGCTCCACGGATGAATGTGTCTCTGTTTCAGATCGCTGCTCCAGGGCTACACACACCCATCTGTCTGCAGATGTTACTGTTCACTGTGCCTCCGACTGTGTGTGCAGTGCCATGTGCCGGGTGTGTGCGTGCATGCGTGTGTGTAACCATGCGTGTGGGTGAGTGAGGCTGCTGAAATACCGAATAGTAGAAAATGTTGCACATGTGTCAAATGAGCATGTAGGACAAGTGAGGGAAACACGCAACAGCTCACAGCTGGGTTAATAGAAGAAAAACAAAGCTAGTTTTCACTGTCTTTAAGGCATTTCCCCAAACATGGGTCAACTATTCATAAGTGTGTAAAATGACATTGACTACTTGTTGAGAATACCCAAAGAGAGGCGCTAACTGCATGGCAAATAAAACTGCTGTCTCAAAAAACACTTTTAAATGCTGCCATGAATTGTGCAGACTTTCCTCCACTTGTCACAAACAGCAGCAGACTGGAAACCTGTCGGTTTTTCTTAGAGATCGACACACTCTATTATTTGTGTTGTTCTCAATCAACAATTTAAAAGTTAAACATTTCAGTCAATATTTCCCAAAAATAAAGGAGTGATTTGCTTTGATGTGCTTTTATTTCCTCCATCATGCATGAACCATGAACATATTTCCTAAACATTCAGTGATATTCTATTATTATTCTCAACAGCCAATCTGAACCACAACCATATGCGACCCAAACACACACTTTACTTTTGTATCACAGACATTAAAAAAAGTGAGAATGTGAAAAATATAGTGATCTTGATCAAACTGCGTGTTCACTCGTTCACCAGCTGATCACAAACTGAGCGAATTGGATCTAGAGTCCACACAGAGAGCCAGGTGACTTTGACCCTGCAGGCTCAGGTGTTTCAGGTGCACACACGCTGTGTTTGTTTGGGTTCTGCCCTGCTTCAAACATTAACATGCAGAAACACTATCACACATCAATGCACATACGGTATGCTGGTGTCTAAGGCTGGGTGTTGCATGAAACCCCCAAAATACATTTTTCATACCTTAATTTAAGAAATACAAGCAGGTTTTTCTTCAAAAACATTTTCTTTTGAATAAAAGGAGCCAAATTTCTCTCCAAATGTAAAGCATTTTGATGTATCTCTTGCTGAACAGCACCTACTGTGGCCACAAGTGACAGTAAAGGGTTAAAATGCTAAAATGTAGAATAAGTACAGCAAGGTCATGTAAGCAAACCAGCTTAGTGATGTTGCCATCAACTAAATAATCTCTATCCAAAACTTGCTAAGATTAGCTAACACTTATACCAGACTATGGAAGGTTGTATTAGCAAAACCCACAAGTGTATTGAAATTAGCAAGAGTGTGTTACTAATATCATCAGTACAGAGTCATATTATACTCACCATTCTGCTATCTGAGTTTATATAAAGGGAAAGGCTGCAATTCATGGCAGTTTATGGTCGTTCGGGGTAAAAGACAAAGCAGAACAAGTGACGTGACTCTGTTGTCGTACAGATGGAATTAGTGCATTGATGGGAGAACGGTGGAAATTAGAAAGAAAAAAAAAATCTAGTCTCTAATATAAGCCTGTCCCAAATAAAGGCCTGGCTCTTTCAGCCACTAACCCCGCCACTGAGGTATCTATTGAGAATGTGTGGAAGTCTAAATGTTGTCTAAACTAAGGCAGTACTACAAAAAGCTTCATAGATCAAAGAATCAAACTAATCTGAGCAAGCGACCGACACCAGCACATGTTGGTCAATACCAAAACGTATCCAGCCCAAAGACTAAGTGTCATTTGGTTTCTGTGGAAAAGCTGAGAAACAACAACAACTGGAGGATCTGTGAGAGAAGAGGAAGAAAAAGAACAGAGAGGAGTGCTTTATTTTTAAAATGTGTGTGTGTGTGTGTGTGTGTGTGTGTGTGTGTGTGTGCGTGTGCGTGTTTTCTCTCTCTGTACTGACCTGCACTTCTGAGTCAGCGCTGACAGGTTGTAGCTGGAACCAGGTGTCTTTGCCGTGATATTTCTGCAGGTCCTCTTTCTTCACAGCAACCTTGCCTACGCACACACACACACACACACACACACACACACACACACACACACACACACACACACACACATACACACAAACACATTAAAACACAAAGACAAATGAGCTCAAAACATAACTCACTTTATTAAAAAGATCTACGTGCTTCGATGCAAGCTTCAACAAACACTGGATGGATCGCACACCTGCTGTCAATCCACACGCCACATGTCTTCTTAATGCATGCAGGCACCTGTTGAAGAAATACTCACAAAGTGTACTGTTGGTGGCCTGGATATGACCCTGTCATTTCTACCCTGAAACTAAAAAGTTAATTATCTGTAAACAACACCCATGAACACACACACACACACACACACAGGAGCTGTTGATACAAATCACATCCTGAGAACGATTTTTCAGTTTGTTTTTGGTCACACGCACACAAACACAAACCCACCAATATGCACACTGACACACCCAATGACACTGACAAAAACATCCGCCCTCACACAAACAGTGTTAATTACACTAAACATTTACATTCATTTTTAACAGCGTTATTACTTAGCAGACACATTGTTTTGTTGCTGGGAAAACACTTAATTGCTTTGCTATATTTTAGCACTAAGCTGATATTTTCAACATCAATTAATCAAATCCCTTGGTCTATGAAATTTTTTAAAATAGTGAAAAGCCCCTGCCACAATTTCCACAGTGCAAGTTACAGTAATATATAATACAGAAAAACAGCACATTCTCAACATTTGTTCCTGATAAAATACTAAAATTGTTTCCTTATTTCTGTCGATCATGATATTGGAAACCGTGTTTTATACATGAACTTATTTTTTATTGTTCGAACTAAGGTTCATGCTGAAATTTTAAAGGTGTTAAATTCCAAATTCAAAGCATGTCTATGGCTGAGAGGTTGCCTCCACACGGCTCTCAACATGGCTGAGGCTGAGCGGCTGATGCACGATGTAAACAAAGCACAGAGAAGTTCAGATAACAACACAAACTGCTGTTTACGCACCGATACTGGAGTCCCTCCTGAAGACGTCCCTGTCGAAGATGTAGAAGGAGAGGTGTCTGAAGCTACGTGGAATCTCACAGTAAAAGTCCTCCCCGTAGAATGGACTGCAGGCGAGAGGAGACACAAGGCAAGCTGTGATTAGAGGCTCCTCTTGTCTGATTGAGCAAGTTTCACCACAAAAGCATGTTGTGAGGGAAAAAAGAGGGAATTGACTTGGGAAAACAAAATCTCCTGTAGAAATGAAGTGGAGAATTTTATATAAATAATTGTCTTAAAGGAAAAACAAAACTGTATAAACTTTTTTTTTTTTTAAATAAGGAGATGCCCTGTCCAGCCAGCAAGATACAGTTTCTATAAGGAACTTATAACGGGTTATCAAACAATCTCAAAGTAATACTGATGCCTCTTTATCTTTATGATCTAAGTAAACAAGACCATCAGTGAGAAGATTGTCTATTTCTGTATAGTTATACTAAATGCTCGTCATTGGTGCTACCGGGTCCAATTCTGGTAAAATCAGACGAATTCATTCAAGTTCACCAGCAACTCCAAGAGCTCAGACCCCAGCGGGGCCTCCAGTGGGGCCTCCAGAGGGGCCTCCAGAGGGGCCTCCAGAGGGGCCTCCAGCGGGGCCTCCAGAGGGGCCTCCAGAGGGGCCTCCAGCAGCGACCCCAGCAGGACGGGCCCAGATCCGGCTTCGCTGCAGCCTTCGCTCGGCAGCTGCTGGAGGCCCGAGACGTATTGCTGGGCCGGCTGGAGTTAAGGGAGACACGGGACAACCAGAACCAGGACCAAGCAGGGCAGACTGTCAGACCCTGCTGCGGTTAAACAAGAGGTTTTCTAAAGGGAATCTGGTGCTCGGAAAAACTACAGCTTTTGTCCACAGGGACGGCCAAAAACAACAGAAAATGAAAATTCCTCAAAGCAGCTTTAAAGTGCGATAATCAGATGTGAATATGTTGTGTGAACAACCTCTAATTCTCATGCTCTCACTCATTCTTTATCCACTAACTAAGTTAACTGATTGGTTGGTTAATCTGTAAACTATTCCTGCCTCTACCATAATAGTTTTCAGTGTTTCTGTCTGACTATGTGTGTCATTGAGGACTTGCACTTGAACCTACAAACATCAAAAACAACATTCTTTCATCATTCTTGGCCAAAGATGATTGATTTTGTCCCTTGGCCAGACATTAGAAAAAGATCACATGCATTTACATCTTGCCATGAGTCATGTGGACTCTCCAGCTCGCCTGCCTAAAACAATAGGCCTGTTTGTGACCATTGGCTGGAAGGTACATCAACTGCCATGCTCTGCCTTACCTAAACAACGGTCATAGATGAATTACTGCAATGAGAATCTCGTGAGCTGAGCCCTCAGGGTCGCTGCTGACAATTACTGACTTCATCTGTAACTCCTCAGACATTAAGACATTAAGACATACAGCGGGCTGGTGGATGGATAGGCAGAGGAATCCTACAAATACAGGACCCTTAAATAAATGTAAATCAATTTTGTCAACTCTGTGAGTGAAAAATTCCCCTTGTAATAAAGTACTTCATCATTCTAGCATTTTCTCTTTAGTCTGGTTTGATATATGACATATTTATACTATTTATACAGAAGTCTGCTGTGTTTATAATAACACCTTGAAACAGAGTTATTCTGTGGCCCAACAATGTACAGAATTTATATACATACAGAATTATTTCATGGGAGAGATCAAGCTTGTAAAGAATTTACATTTTTTTTCATCTTAATTAAATACTATTGAAGTCCAATAGCATCACTTCCGTCAACATAAAATTAACTTATTACTAAAACTACAGCACTAACCTGGTGAATTAAATGTTTAATCATCCACTTCATAAAGACAGGGAGTTACTGTTTGTGAATAAAATGTGTTTTTATTTTTGTACCGTCTCAACCTTAAGCTTTGACCGACGAGAAAGTGATTATAATTGGACATTCACGATCGCGCCTCCCTCTGACCCTAACCCTGAACGTACCAAAGTGACTTCTCTATGATCTTGGTCCTGAAGACCTCTTCTTGGTCCAGGTTGACGGTGCAGTAGCAGTCCCTCATCCTGTTTGGCCCCGGGTACGGAGGGATGTTTTTTGCTTCTCCTGCACAAAGAGAAAGGAGAGGGGAGAGCGGGCAGTTATTATTTAGAAACGCTGCCGTAAGCAGTAACAATGTGTTTATTCAGGCACACCGCTGTATGTGATTACTTATTTATTAACACTGAAAGCATGCACGCAAAGTTTAAAAAGGAATGGTATTATGTAAGTTCACACCTGTTTTAGCTTTGAATTATCTGACCGCTGCACACATAATGATCCTAGCTCTGCCAGGTAGACTTACTTCTTCTAAAGTGGACGGGGAAATATTACAAACATGTGTGTTGTGTTGAGTGTGCTGAGTGTGTTGAGTGTGTGAGTGTGTTGAGTGTGTGAGTGTGTGTGTGTACATGTGTGTTGTCAGATCTGTGAATGAAAGAATCTGCGTGGGACATTTCCTGAATCCCGCTGAAGCTCAATCTGTTCTTAAACATGTGTGACAGATAGCACTCCCTTTGACAAGAATGTGATCCGACCACCCACGAGACACACACACACACACACACACACACACACACACACACACACACACGCAGAAAGGTGGTGCTCCACTCAGTCCCGCAGGAGCAATACATACATTCTCCTTTATAAAGCTGTTGATTCATGTTAGCCAGTACTCTGTTCACTTATTGGGTTTCTCTTCACCCTGAGGACCAACAAGACTCTGGAGTCTAAAGTTATACATGTGTGTCAGTGCAACGCTGTCATTGTTTGCTCCGATAACTCTCCATTATCTGCATGAGAATCACATGCCGCCGTTCAGCTGACATCTCGCACAGCTATTTCTGGCCTTAAAGGAGTAACTTCTTCACAATGGCAGCTTGAGTCTGCGGCTGGGTTACGATGTTCGCAAATTGACACTTTCTCTTTAAAATTTGATCCTCAACAACAGAGGCTCCCAACATCTTTGGGCTTGGGACGCCATAAAATCAAGCAGTGTCTACTTATGATTTTTCCCTTTTGTTTAATTGTTTAATTTTAAAAAGGGAAAAAGTGTCCACTGTCTTGCCTTTACCAAGAACAAAAACATTATAACAAAAGAAAGTTTATAACAATACTGTCCTCTTGTGACCCTTATGTATCTTTGGGAACAAGAGCTTTAGAAAAACTGTACGTAATGCAGTGAAAATCTAAGCTGGTGTAGCTTTTTTTTTCTTGGTCCTTTGTTTTGGGGTGTTAACACTTAAACATATTAACTTTAGAAACAGCCAATCCTCCTTTCCACAGTCGGTTCAATAAGAAAAGTCTATGTTGCTGCACTAGGAAACAAGTCAGATAAACTATAGAAATCCTGAGCTTTTTGATTCTGCCACCTTAAATGAATTCTGTGAAAGGTAAACACTACACTGCAGCCATCCAGCTCTGACGCCTCATGTTTGGGATTACGCAAGAACTGAATCCTAACACAGAACCAGTTTCCTCAAAACCTAGAAAAGGAAAAAGTTAGTGTTGCAACAATGAAAAGGAGTGAGGGAAAAAAAATAACATGGTGAGTAAATCACATTCACGTCACGTCATGACGCACTCAATAACATGCAATTACACTGTTTGGATAAAACCTGTGATTTATTTACACACTGGTAGGTTTGTTCTGCAGGCATGAGACCAATCAGTTAAGCAAAGGTCCTGCACTGAAATGTCACTATTTAAAGGCTACGTCTTGTGATATTCTATATTTGTCTTATTGTAAACCATGAAAAGCTGTTGTTGAAATCAATTGTTTTCTTTGTAGCGTGATCGAGCTTATTCCTCTGTGCCATAGAGCTCCACTGTCCAAAAACTGTAAAACCCATATATGAGCAACACCATATCACTGGGTGTCATGTTCCCTGGTTATGAACATGGGCACTGTAGTTTATTTTGAGTCAATCCCACACACACACACACACCGACCTGCTGCCATAAATACTCACTCGTGCACTAAAGGTGTATAAATCCACAACTAAAAGTAGTCCCCAACAAATGCACTATCTACTCATGTTTGAGTAATAATTGTTAAAAACTACTGAGCTCGGCTGTTTTAGGAAATTACTTAGCTACTTTTAAAAATGAATCTATGTATTTGCGACGCTTTGTTTTACAGATTTACATTTCAAGTGAAGTGGCGGTTTTGGAAAGTTGGAGAAATCGGTGGCCAGGTGTATCTTTTTAGCTCTTCTACACGTTGGGCTACTGCTACTAGAAAGTCTTTTGTCAGATACATAATTTCAATATGCAGTAAGAGTGACAAATGGCCAGTTGTGAAAGAGAGCTTATCTGGTACACCTCTGCCTCTGATTCATAATTCTACAAAGAGGATGACCGTAAAACTGAGACAAACAGAGGTGATTAAGTGTCTCTCTGTGGGGTTTGCGGCCCGACACTGTGTTATGACTTGTTCTCTGGAGGCTGATTCATACAGTATGTGGACCTTTACACAACAACATTCATTCACAAATTAAATAGACACCCGAGCTATAAAACAACACGCGCACTCCGCTGCTTCGATTTGTTGTTACAGAATCCGACTCTGTTTGTGTTTATGTGCGAGAGCAGAGCGATGACGCAAGTCTCTCGTATCTCCGTCTTTATCCCTCATCTCCCCCGTTGTCTCCGATTCTCTCTCGTTTATTCTCGTTTATTTACTTTATCTCCCTCCTGTAATCCTCCTCATTCACCTCTGCTGCTCCTGAATTTCCTCCAATCTCTTTTTTTTCCCTCCAGCTCTCATTCATGACCTGTGAGGTCCCTTGAGTGGATTGCACCATCCAAGTCATCCTAGAAACCAAAACATCATGGGATTACCACAGCTTCCTCAGCTCTTTATGAGTGTGTGCGTGTGTTTAATGACTCAACCTGCAGCGTAAAAACGAATCTCTGTGCCAAAATCGGAGCTACAGGAGAAAGTGTATATATTGAAAGGTGTCTATAGGTACATCACATACACAGTTCAAACACTGTTCCAGCGGTTAAACATGTATAAGCACATTTCTACTCCAACTATTGTATTTATTTTTGCATTACTGCTGACCTTTCTACAAACCCTCTTAGATTGATGAGTGCATTTTTTCTGCTTTTTTTTTTCTCCAGCAGCCAGAGGATTCAACTCTAATACGGCATAAAAATCAACTTGCGGAGACTTGAAACTTGCTTGAGATAAGTAATCCATCACAGTGAACATCTATTTGTCATTGGTTAAACGTACTCTGGGTAGGTGGAGCCGGGTGCAACATCTGAGAATTACAGACCGACCGGGGCAATATTATTGGACGATTAAATGTCATCACAGACAGATTGTTATCGGCGTTAAACTGACAGATGCAGTGAGAAAAAACAAAAACAAAGAGAAAAGAAGATAGATTTGAGGTTATTCATACGCAGTGTCACATTACATTGTTTGTTCACCAATGAGCGGTTAGAAGTTTATGTTTCCACCGAAAAATGTCTCCCTCAATACATATGCTAGTCACAATATTTTGATTACCACCTGAAGGGATCCTTAGTAAATCAATACGCCCATAAAGACAGCTGGATGGGAGCGCTTTAAACTGTGGGACAGTCTGCGCATCGATAAAAGCAAAATGCAACACGGTGGAATAGAAACCGATTTAGAGAATAAATCATAACGTACATGAAGCATTGCGACATCCGCTGAACAGATGAAAAATGGCGGCAAATGAAACCATCGTCCGTGTGGACCGATGATGAGACTGTAACGTCCTTCAAATGAAAACGCCAAACAGAAATGCCATGAGTTCCACATCGTTTTCATTGTTTGGGGTTTGACAAAATGTCAATAACATGGGATTAGTAATCCCTGTAATCCCTTTCACTACTTCCAAATGCATTACCATGCAATGTCAACATCACTTTGACTTACAGTGCAGTCTGTAGTTATCGGGCTAAAAAGATGCAAACGCCTCCAGTAACGTCTCCTGAGCAGAAAACAATAACCACAGTTACAGACTCAGAGTAACATCTTGCTGCTTCCTGTTTAGGGGGAGAAGGAAGTGGAGAAGTCGTCTTTCTGGATGAGTCGATAAGCAGCAGAGTTCGTCGGTTTGAGGGAAGTTTATTACAACGGTGATACTGCATGTGTGTGTTTATGTTTGATGGAGAGTGAGTCTGTTACAAAGGAAAGGATAAGCCTCTCCAGTGACCTGACGTTCAACACGTTAGATTAAAGACTTTATTATGGAACCAGAGGGTGTAATCCTCTGTCTCAGCACGTCTCTATGTTTCTCTCTTACTTTCTTTTCATCCTGGTTCATGTCCTGCAGTTTTCTTCTTTTTCCTTTTTGTCTGAATCCACTTTTTCTTGGGGGGGGGGGGGGGGGGGTTATCTATGTCGGGTTTGTGTTACATTGTCCCTTTCACTTTCCTTTTCAAAATTAGCTTGATCCTGATTTCACTTTCCTCTATTTCTGGTTGCATCCTCTTTTTCATCTCTTTCTCGTTTACTTTCTCCAGAGGCGGAATCCTCAAGATTCAAAATAAGCAGTAAATTTAAAAAAAACAACAATAGCAGCCGCTTTCTCTTTTCATCACTGCAGCTGCCCTTGGAGAATATCTTGCCCTAATATCATGAGCAAAAACAGTGTAAAGACATACACACTTTGTAGGCACGCGTGTGTGAGTGTGCTGAGGTGGTGCGTACGCTAAATTCGGGGGCTGCAGAGAAATAATGACGACAGGGCGCTTCGACACATCAAAAAAAAAAGGTTGACTCCTCCGCCTCATTCCTGCAGAGGAAAGTGAAGAAAAGGGAGGCGAAGACGGAAGAAATGAGGAAGCACAAGTGATTGAAGCAATGTAACGGACGCACTGAACGCGTAGCTTTGTTCCTCTTCCTCTGTTGGCTAGTCTCAGTTGGACACGCTGGTGTGTACAGTTACAGCTCGACTCGTCCGTTCTGATCTCCTCTGACATGAACACATTCGAGGATACGCAGACGTGAACGCTTTCAGTGGCTGTGCGCTCGACTAGCAGGCCTGGGAAACACAGGCTTTGAGGAAAGGAAAGAAGAAGGGAGGGGGGCTGTTAGTGAGGAAAATACAAGCAGTATACTCAATCAAGGGCGAGAGAGAGAGAGAGAGGGGGAGAGAGAGAGAGAGAGAGAGAGAGAGAGAGAGAGAGAGAGAGAGAGAGAGAGAGAGAGAGAGAGAGAAGTCAGTCAGATAGAAAACTGGAGAGTGGTTAGCTACAACAGGAAATGAGATGAGGGGAAAGGAATTCCAACTGAATCCAAGATGTAGTTTAAAGGCAGTGAACAACCCCGTTACCCCTGAGTGTGTGTGTGTGTGTGTGTGTGTGTGTGTGTGTGTGTGTGTGTGTGTGTCTGTGTAAGAGAGAGAGACACCGTGAGAATGGAAAGAAGGACTGAAACTCGTAAGAGGACAATTTATTATCCCACAGTTAATACTCAGTTCCTTTGATGGTCCTAATTAGAGACTCAAAACAATAACTGAAATAAAACTGTAAGTCATTAGTGTCTTTCTGAAAATGACTAAACATAAAAACATTACACACACACACACACACACACACACACACACACACAGACCCCTACACTGTGGATATATAGAGCAGTAGCTTTGATGCCACAGTAAACAATTCCTGTATCATTGAAACTAGGGCTGCAACTTGCATTTAGTTTCAATATTAGACAACAACACTCATTAACAGCGTTCAGATCCCCAAGTCAGGTCTTAGAATGTTCCTCCTGCGATTTAGTAATACAATTTTTATAAAGCTGGAGCCGTGTGAGAGACAGATTAAAACAAGAATGGTTTAAGAAACAACCACATATCCTGACTTTTAGTCCCTACTGTGGGTCAGACTCCAAAACCCTGGATCCTACACTTCCCATGATGCAAGTAGATAGTGTGTTTGTTTTAGGCCTCCACGGCCTAAATCTTTCAAACGCAGACTTAAACCCACAATAATGCTGGGCTGTGATGCAAGTTTGGCGTAGTGGTCGCAATCACAATTGCAGATCGTGTGAGCTCCAGTGGCTCTTTTCTTATGGACAGATACAAAGTACAAAAAGTAAATAAACTTTTAGAAGAGTCAAAAACACTTTAACGTGATTCTTAGTATTGTCAAAATTAGTTATTTTAGCCATTTTTTGGTTAAAATAACTAAGATATTATTGAGCCATTAAAATAATTATAAAATGAATGCTTGTACTGAATAAGAGTCCACAAATGCAGAAGACTGAAAAACATCTTCAGCAAAAAACGCAAATTAACTTTTTAATTAACCACTGAAAATAAAATAAGCAACACCATCACCGACAGGCAGCCACATACTTTGAACCCACCAATGAAAACCTGTTAACCACTGAAACCCTGGTTTCCCTCCACCTGCATCTTTTCAATACTCAAGGGTTAAGCTTGTCGCGAATCGTCCACCAGCTGTGCTGAAGTTGTTGAGCAGCTTGAAGTGGAAAAAAAGCTTACAGTTAAAGACCGCACGCCCCGGTCTCTGTGATAAACCACCTTTCAGTTACTGATCAAACTCGCTCTCCACCTAGTGCGTCCTGGAGCTAATGTTCAAACAGATTCGTTAGCCTGAATGGAAAACTTGAGAAGAAAACTAAAAATAAAGTCATGTGAAGTGAAGTAACACTGTGTGTGGAAAATCAGCTTTAAAATCTGCTCACATGTTAGAAATCCGGGTACCTTCCCCCAGGATGTGAGGGCGAGCTTTCAGACCAGTGTGGAGTCATGGTGGAGTTAGTAAGTACAGGGAGCTGGTTTCACAGCTCTACATGGCCCGTATACGTCCTGGTCACTTTAAACTTCCTCGTCCATTTAAACAATACTCTGTTTGTCTTTTGAAGAACTTCTAGAAATTAAAATAACAAAGATGTCAAATGAGTACAACTCTCCCCTACATACGCTCACAGACAGGCTTGACACACACAACGACGGGCAGATATGATATCTTTTGCAAGCACAGGAAGGGAGAGTAGGTCGGGTGTAAGTGCCCGTGTGTGGCAAGCTGACATTGCTTCTGTTGCCAGAGGAGAGCAACACTGTTGCGAAACCCCGATTTAATCAGCGTGCACGGGGCCATTTGCTACAGACATTTTTCACCACTTTCTTTCAGCTTTTTTTTTTCCACAAGATGGAAACAATATGGCAACGTGCTTCTCACACTTCTTGGCACTTTGGGTTTCCTCTCTCTCTGCTGAGCAGCATGGTGAGTGGAGGTCATCCCAGGGAGGGATCCAGTCGACTTCCCCCACGGGGGGGGGGGGGGGGGGGGGCATGTGAAGGACATCCTGAAGGAGCTGCGCTCCGGGTGCAGCCCTTTGTTTACCCCTGCTGACCCTGCATGCTGGTCCTACGCCGTTACTTCCTCACTGTTCCTGGTGCTGTGTTCTCGTGGAGGGCAACTGTTACCGAGTGCAGTGAGAGCTGCTGTACCCCGACCCGGATTATTCCACCAGCCTAAAGCCGCCCGGGCAGTCAACAAACATGTTTACAGCAAACGACTTCCCAGAGAGCTGGCCTTCTAGGACAAAATGGAGAACCTGCCTGTACATACACCCCCCCCACCCCCCTCACACACACACACACACACACACACACACACACACCACTTCTTAAAATTCAATCATAGCCTCATGTGATGCTTCTGATTTTTGTTAACAAATAAATAACAGAATCCCTCAACTAAATAAGAGCGGGAGTCCTCCGCACACAAAACAAAACATTGTTCCCCATCCCTCTCCCCGTCACTCCATGTCTCATATTCAGCCTGGACAGGAGGAAGTTTGGGAACCTCTGTTGGCCAGCTGTCAAGGGAAGGAGGGAAGGAGGGAAGGAGGGGAGGGGGTCTCTGTCACTGCAAACTTTTCACTCCCCGGCTCACCCGGCTCCAGACATCCAGCCCCGAGCTGCCTGAATTCGTCCGCCCGCTGCTGTTTTCCTCGACCTCGCCCGCTTTACCTCCTCTACACCATGTGTATGTATCCTACATACTCTTGTTCCAACGGGGTCAACGGCCTCGGCAGTCCAGGTGGAGTAGCTTACGGGGAGAACGGCACATTACGTGGAGATCATCTACTCTCAGGCCAATCCAATAACGCACTGGACTCTGGAAGGATCTAAACCTTTAATTTGGGATTAAACGGCAAATTGTGAACGTGCGGCGACATTTATTTCACTAAATAAGTCGTACACAGTTACACAAGCTAACGTAGGGTTGGATGTGTTTTCCCGGTGCTCTGAATCTGTCCGAGTATGTCTCGCAGTTACAGAGAAGTCAAAACCAAGCATGCTGTTGCTAATGAGTGCAAAGTCACGACTCCAGCTGCGCCCCTGAGATTCCGCCCGTCTCTCTGAGCGCGCTGACAGAGACACGGTCGCTGACGGATGAGTCACAGCCCGCTCCTGTATGTGAGACACCACCTCCGTCCCTCGCTCTGTGTCTCCCTACATCTGCTTTGCATTAGCCTGTTGCCATGCAGGACAAAAACACAATTCTTTTGTAGTCTGTTCCAGCTAATCGGGAAGTGAATTTGGGGGGGGGGGGGGGTTTCCTGTTTCCTGCGCTCGCCAGACAGAACGGACTTGGGGCCCAGTAGCAGTTTCCGAATCTTGTGCGTTCCTCCGGGAAACTGGGGAGAGTCATCACCTGGTGGAGCAGAACAATAATAAGTCCTCTCCCTCGCTCTTCTTCAGATATCTGGCAGACTATCAGCTCTGAGTCTTCCGCCCAGCCTCAGTCTCCTGCCAGAGGACAAGACTTCGGTGAAGACAATGTTATGCGAGGGTTACGTAGACATTACCAGGAGCAGAGCGCTGGGGGGGGGGGGGGGGGGGGGTGTCAGGCTAACAGCGAGTGTGACGCTGCTGCTGCGTAACAAGGCGGCGTAAACTCTGCTGTCGTCACCGTATGACATGAACAAGGGATCTCGAGGGTCCAGGCGCGGAAGTGACGACAACAGCAATGTTCTTCAACAAGTCGCGACATATTTATAAAGCTTGTAAGCTATTTCTCTAGATAACAATGTTATTTTGCCTGTGAAGGAATGTAACAAAGTACTCAGGTACTGTACTTGAGTACAAATGTCAGTTACTTGTACTTTCCTGAGGTATTTCCATTCGATGCCACTTTATACGTCTACTCTCGTTTATTTGACGGCTGCAAGTTACTTGTTACTACTGTTGCCACTTTTTTGTATTTAAAATGTCAGGAAATAAAATTTGTTCAGGGTCATGTCTTCAAAAGTCTTGTTTTCGTCCGACCAACAACCTAAAGTTATTACATTTTCAATCCTGAAAACTGAAAATCTTCCTATTTAAGAGGCAGTAAATAGCTACTTCTTGGCATTTTTGCTTGAAAAAAATGATTTACAACATATGACGTTTGACTAATGTTGTATATACAAGATAAGATTTAGGACCATATAAAGATTCCACCTCAACAACTACAACAGTAAAATGCTACATAATGCATTAATACTAAATCAGTATCGTTTAATAACTCAGGGGGCTTTTTTTTCCCCTGCATTGAGTCCTTTGACTTCTGATACTTTATATAGATTTTAGGGATGCTACTTCTGGACTTCTGCCTGAGTAACATTTTTCAAAATTTGAACTTGCAAAAGCATTTCACAGAGCAGTATCGAGTCCATTACTTAAATAATGGATCTGAATACTTCCTGCACCACTGCACTTTGCTGGCGTGATTCGGAAGCAGGATTGTGTCGAGGAAAGACATCCGCGGTCCTCCACTCATTCAGCTTTCATTCACAGGAACTCAACGCCGCTGGCTGACTGAACATTCATTCAGAAAGTGCAGCAATTGAACAAGGCCTTTTGTGAGTTACCATTACAACTCCCCTCCAGCATATCATCTCACTGGGGCCGGACTATTTGATCAACTCACGGTGGTTCTCCCTCCAGCTGTTTCCAGACAATATAAACAGCAGGAAAGAGCTTAAAAACACAGCCTAACGTTGTACATCAGCTCAACTGGAAAAGGTCTAAATGCTGGCTGGCATCATCACACAGCACCACAGCTTGTGTGTGTGTGTGTGTGTGTGTGTGTGTGTGTGTGTGTGTGTGTGTGTGTGTGTGTGTGTGTGTTTGTTGTCATTTGTTTTTCTCTGCTCATCCCTCCTGTCGCATGTTTGGAGTCAAAACAAACCGGACAGCGGAGCCAGGATGAATGGCCCGCCAGATGTCAGGGAAAAACTGCAGCAGTCGCTTCAAAAACGTCCCGTGTTGACCCGAGATAACAGTTCAGAGCAGACAGAGGAAATGATTGTTTGCTTTGAATGTTTTGATGTGAAAAAAGGCAAAACAACAAAATAAACACTACAGTAACATAGTACAGTAGTGACATTTACTATAATTGCAGGAACAATTTGTTGTCGGTGGACAGAAAATTCATTTGTATCATTCAATGTTCCATTTAAATACTTTTCCAAGCAAAATTGCCACAAATACTCCGGCTTCTTGAACACGAATGTCTGCAGCTTTTGTTGGTTTTAATTGACTGTAAATATAAATATTTGGCTTTTTAACTCTTGGTTGGATAAAACAAACTATTTCAAGACACCAAATAAATTAACTAATCAAGAAAATAACATTCAGATTACTGACAATAATGAAAAATCATAATGAAAATGTGATTTCTCCCTCCTGTTTTGATATTACTAGTATTTATTCCCCACAGTATTCTTCTTGTTATTATTATATCTATTGTAATCCATAGTGGTTGTAGTTTTCGTTATGTAATAACTACAGTTTTACAACAAACTAAATCAAGAAGAACAACTTCTTGTACAGACATGACAACCTCTGAATTGCAAAAACACACAGGCCTCTCCACACACTAAACACACTGAATCCTACATCGCAAACTATACTCAGCTTCCTCAGATATGCATGCACCACATGCCTCCTACAAACCAGGGGTACTCACTGGAGACCAGCTAGATATCTAAAAATAGAAATCTGGGTTAACAATCAATAGCTAGACAGTTAGGCATAAAGCAGTTTCGAGGGGGGAGGTGAGAGAGAGAGGGGGGGTTGCAATAACATGAATGGGTGGCAGCAGCTAAAGGTGTAATAAAGGTTTATCTGAGCTGATGTGTCTAGAAAAAAAGCATCTGGATATGGGCAGCTGTGGAGCCTTTATGTCGCACAGCCTGCTGAATATCAAGTCTCCATATGTGGACCCCTAACACACATGATTTGGATTCCTATGCCAGCTGCCAAATTCCCACAAGGCTTTGAATCTCTCGATGAAGCTACTTTTTTTTTCTTTTCTTTTTTTCTTCTTTTTTTTTTTTTTTACAATTTGCGGTTTACAGCGCTGAGAGGAAAGCGTGTGATTTGAATTACAATAACAGCAGGAACGAGACAGATCTGTACCCCCCCCCCCCCCCTCCAGTCTCCAGCCCTCGCTGCCTGTCTGCTTGGCCCGTTAACACGGAGCCATCCATTGAGGCGCTCAGACTGGGGGGTGGGGATTTTTGTCTTCTTACCTATTTTTATTTTAACGCTCTGGAAAACCCGGAGACCTTCCTCTTCTACCGCCATGCTTTCCCCGTGGCTCTTTCCCTTTAGACGACTAGATAAAGACAGTCCTCCACGGTGGTCGGTTCTGGCCTCTCCAGCGCACGGATAATCCAGGGGTTTTGCACATCTATGCTCTCCGGACAGCGATCACACTCCGGTCCCGATCACTGCTTCTGCTGGCTGGTTGAAGAACAAGCGGGCAGATTCAGCTTCAGTCCCGCAGCAGCAGCAGCAGCAGCAGCGCCAGTGGAGGTGTGGCTCCACACAACACCGCCCACACATGGGTATGGAGGGTGATCCGTGCCACTAGGAGGCGAGGAAGTGGCGTCATTGAGTAAAATGAAGACAGCCTCCCACTCTCCTAGTCATATGATAATGATTACAAAAATGAAAAAAAATTATAGTAACGAAAATAATATTGTGGCAACTTACCAGTAAGTTAAACATGATTTAGATGTATAGCAGAAATGCATGCGTTTTTAAGACAAGATAAGATCCAGACCTTTGAATCCGCTCACTCCACCGAGTTCAACTTGACTGATTCGTTTGGCATCGTGACATGAAACAGTGGTTTCTCAGTTAAAAAGCAATTGACCAAAGAGCGCTGCGGGGAGAATAGCGATGAGAGAATCAGCTCAAGTGGCGGGACTAACGCCGTTGTCAAGCTGTGCGCTGTCGACGAGATGTCTTCTCAATTATTTTTACTTTGCTCTGCTCCACTCTAAAAACCTGGCAAAACCAGTGACGATTTAAAATGCCGTTTCAGGCAGACATGTTGGTCTCTAGTGATTGATTAGGAAGATCATATAATTTCCCACGAGTTACGGAGTTATGAATACAGTTTTTAGACAAAAAAGATATTGACAGTGACAGTGAGATCAAGATAGGAGTTTGTCATATTTCAGATTTAACGGACCTATTTGCTGTATGAATATACAGCAGTGGCGGGTCGTGCATTTTATACCTGGGCCTTCAGTGCTGTCCTACTACAGTTGAACCACCTCCTGATAGCCTCATTATGACACCACAGCTAAGGGTTATTATTTGTTTCGAGGGGTGTAACAATACACGTATTCGTACGAGGCTAACAACCCGAACAATATGTTTGAATAATACTAGTGCATTTGTAAAATGCAGAAGCTTAAATTTCGGTGGAGCCACTGCGCTCAACCTGGCAACCCACCCAACGTTACAGACAACGAGGTGCTTGACATTCCCATCACGGAAGAAAAACATTGTACACGGCACGTGTGTCCTGGGAGGCTATGCTAAACTAGCTTAGCAGGAAAACAACACGAATAAACTCATGCTACAAGCACACACGCTACAAACGTTTAGCTGTTCCCTACTGATTCAAACAGGGCTAAAGCAATCGCCACACAATCCCCATTTCTCCAGACCATAATTCCTGCTTTGTAAAAGAAAACAGATACATGAATACGCGCATTACGGGATGCTTCGTCATTAACGGTCGATGCATATAGTCAAAATCAATGTAATCAACACAATGACAAGAACAAACTCACAAGAACCAGTCACAAATATTTATATGACAACAAAGCAACAAATCAATCCAGCAAAACTGAAAACACATATTCATCCACACACTGAAGAGCACGGGCCATTCAAATATTATTCACATCAGAGGGAACAATATTAACCATATCATAAAAATAAAAATGACACCATAGACAAATGAACACAGTAGTAACGTTACTGCAGATGTAAAAAAAAAAAAAGCAGTTCACTTACCAAAGCTGCTGTTCACTTAAAGACAAAGTATATCCTCCTTTCTTTGATTACAAAGAGTTTAATACCGTGGTTGGTCCTGCAAACGCGTTCGTTGAGTTGTAGATCCACTCGAGTCTCAGCAAAAGTTTTCAAAAGCACCTTAGCTTGTAAGTGTCCTGTCGTACTATGGTGTCTTGTTGCTGCCTTGGTTAGCCAACTCAGGTTAGCAAATCCAGCTTAGCTCCAAACACCAAGACGCTCAGTCGCAAATAATACGCATTCTTAGCCATAAAATGTGCAACGCTTCTCCGACACTGTTTGCCAGGAATACCGTTCGTACAAATCCTTTTCCTGGATGGGTCAGGGCTGCTAGCTGTGAGGTTGCCCGACCCTTTCTTACTTTTCTGGAAATGTCCTTCTCCAGAAAGGCGTTGGCAGTAACTCTCAAATCTTTTTCTTCTCCTCCTTCAGCCATTGAGTGTTAAAAAAACAAAGCTACACCAAGCAAAACGCTAAAAATGTCATGTCAATGTCATAACTTCTAACGTATCGTTCAACTTGAACTTTTACTACTACTACTAAATTCTGCTAGCTAGCTTCAGCTTCACAACAGTGACGCTAGCCCACTGACCAATCGCACGACACGTTAATGTTGAGCTGCAGGTTAATGCTGACATACTCGGCTAGACAGCTCTGACATGTCAAAGAACATGCCCAACACGTCAAACTAAAGATCTGATTGGGTGAACACTATGATAATCAACAATATCGTCCCCATTTACTTAAAGTGCAAAGTCTACCTAGCGGACTTCAGGCCTCTCTAACCTAGAGACATAGAGGCCGAATCTGATTGGATAAGAGCTCTCCTTAAAACAAGCTGCGCTGGAAGCAGAGCAACTGAGGAAGACAGTAAATGTGCAATGAGAAAATAAGCTAATGGGAAAAATAATTAGAATACATGTAGTGCATTTATGAAAAATTATTAAATTATAAAATAGCTATAACTTTGTGATTCTGTTTAGGCCAGCAGAAAAGGCTTTGCTGACCCTGACGTCCCACCACTGATATACAGTATATGCTAGAATAGGTTGTGATAATGTTGACCAGAGCTCCTTTTTAAAAGGGAAAATAAAGTGTCTATTTGTCTTTTCTTTTTTATATGACCGCCATTACTGTGTACATGAGAATTACAGGTAGTTTCCCCAAACAGTGCTCAGATCAGTACATCATGTCTAGTTCCAAAGGGCCTCAATGTGTATAGTTATCTGACGTGCTGTATTTGAGTTGTAATTAAAAGTGACTCTCCTCACTTAATAGCAAGAGCAATATGCTAACAAGCAACTTCACATTTTAGAATTTGTTAAGTGACCAACTGACATGTATATATGTTGTCATGTTGGGATATTTGACCGACTAAATTCCCCTTGGAAATAGCAGCAGTAGTGTTGTGGATGACACTGCCTGTTCTCTTCTTACTTCTCTCTCAATCACCCCTCATACAGGCTTCAATGTTCCTGCTCCTCTTTGGCATTAATCACCCCTCATACAGGCTACAACGTCATGAGGATGGCTAGACTCTGAATTGACAAGAACTGGCTCATAATGTTGAATGATTTAGAAATATATAACTGTAGCTGCTGGCAAAGCTAGGTCACCACACTCATATACATCAGCGTTTTATTTATTTATGTACCTTTCCTCTCTAAAAATTGGTGATGCATCTTCTGTGGCTGTTTAGTGTTACTCCCTCTTTATGGGCCCTACATGCAGCAGCACTAGGTCTGACTCTACTGGATCTCTCCGGATTGTTTCCTACATCAAATAGACTGCAGATGCAAAAAAAAAACCTACAACACAGCTTTAAACTGTCATTTCTGTGGAGCAAATGATCTATTGCTGTTCCCATGAGCTGAGCTTTACAGGCTGTAAACGACTAAGGATTAGCCTCACTCCCATTTCAGCTGCTGTGCATTATGGCCACTGCCAAACTCAGGACATGGTGTACAATAATATGATTTAAAAAGTGCAGCACACTGACATTAAGGTTGTCACAGGAAGAGGAAACAGCCTTGGTCTCTGGAGACTAAACTAAATTGATCAATATGTGTCATCCAGCAAAATGTTTACTTGAGTTGCGTCAGGTTTTTTTGTGGTTTCCCTACAGTATGGCCTAATAATGACAGAAAAGCGAGACAAATGCACAGAGAAAAGTCTCTCACCACTTTCACTCAAACATCAGTCTGCCATTATTAAATGTAAAAGAGGATTTTTTAAAATGAGTTATGACTTATTTTCATGGTTTGCATTCATAGCCTTTGTTAAATAATTATGTTCAAGAGGGTACAAGGGTGCAAATCTCTTGTAAATGTCATGGTCAATAAATATTTCTTGAATGGTCAAATGAATCCCTGTCTCTCAGAGTTCCACCAACATAGTTAAAAATGCTATTGATTTGACTGAATCACCACCAAACTCTTATCAAACTATCCTGATGATAGACAAAATGAGCTAACGGAAACAAGGTAATTATAGAGCCAAAAGAGAATTGTTCCTAAAAGCAAAACACGACAGCAATAACCTGTAAATGATTAATTTGTCCCTGTTTTCCTGTTGACACTGATCTTGAGCCAAATTTAACAGATGGAAGAATGGACATGGTGTTGGTTTGCTCGGTGGGGGGGAGTCTGGAAAGGGTTTGACATCCATTCAGGTGAAAGACACAGGATCATCATCAGCCCACACTTGAGCCTATTGGACCACGCCTCTGAGATCACCATGACCACATTCCTCAAAATAGCCCGTCTCTGGTCCGGAGCACGCTACAAACCCAGCTGGCCGAGCCCAACCCAGCAGAGATGTGAGACTAAAAGAACAGTCGGACAGTCTCTCTACGAGGAGCGACGGTTAGCTGCAGTGCTTCCTCTGCCAGCTAAAGTGTACGGATTAGCTGTGACTCCTTTAGAACAGCTCTAAATCTAATTAGGCTATATGTCCCATTGCTACCGTCAGCCTGTTAGACTCTCCTCTTAAAGAGAAATGACAGCAACAACACTTACATGCTCTAACGCTAACAGAATGCAGCGGGGAAAAGAATAAGAACATTTACATGTAATTCCATTTATACTTCTACTCAGTACAGTACAGTTCAGAAGGAATTATTGTCCTTTTTACTCCACTACATCATTTGACACATTCAGTTTCTAGTTGCTTTGCAGATTCGGATCATCAGTGGTGGAAAGTAACTGCATACTGCTAAGCATTGTCCAGTTGGGGCTTGTTGGCACATTACAGAGGTTTTCTGAGTTGTTTGCAGTGCCACCAAAGACAGATTTTAAACTTCTCACATGGTTTCATTTAAATAACTCTTCAATGCCAAAAGAAGAAACATTATTCAATATTTCACAAAAAAACGGCAAAGATTACAAAGAAAGGAACAAAAAGGAAAACAGATTTGTGGAGAAAGACGTTTTTTCTTCTTTTGTCTCACGTTAAACATCTCACGGCCCCTCAGATTTCTCTTTTGACCCTTTGGTGGGAGCCTGACAAGAGTAAAATGCTGCTTTCACACTGATGCATCAGTATGAAGTAACTAATTATGTCATATATACTAGTGCAGTTACAGAGGCAATATTCATGCAGAATAAGTACTTTTACTTTAAGTAAGTTTTGCTGATTATACTTCTGTACTAATGTGGGAATTTGAATGCGTGTAACAGAGTCATTTTACAAAGTTGTTTTGATACTTCTTCCATCAGTGCAGATCATCAATACAAACATAATTTAAAAGTATTCTATGATGCATTATAATAAAAAAAACAGCCCAACAGTATATAAAGTAGTTCAAAATCAGCCCCGCTTTTACCAGCTGCAACATTAGTGACATAAAGGGACCTTTACACATTGATGATGATGCATATTGATACTATAATTACAGTATAATCCAATAGTACCTTTTACTTTTGGTAATTTAAACATATTTTGATGCCAACATTTTACATAAATACATTTTTGAATGCATGTATTTCACTTATACTTAAGTAAAGTATCTGAGTACCTTTCCCACCACTGACTGAATGTGTATATTGTGCCTGTGTCTGCATATCAGTGACACAGTTAATCCAATTTGCGTGCCTTTGGTTATCTCCTCTAAAATTCTGTGGCAACTTCCATAGATATTAACCATGGTGTATGCATAACCTTAGCACAGGGGAAAACAGCAACAATGTAGCTCCTTTATGTTGGCCACATCCTGTCAGCTGCGTGTTTGTGCAACTTGTGGCAACATGGGAGAGCGAGTTGGGCTCTACCTTAATTCAAAGTCTATTTAGCCCAGCAGGTAAGCCGTGAACTCTCCTCTTGACTGCACATTTGCATGCACAGATGTAACCCCAGTCAAATCAGCGTAATATAACACAATGCAAGAGTCAAGGGTTGCCAATATCATTACACAGCAACCAAAGTAGTATCATTTCTGCCAGCAAAAATGCGAGGTGGAGAACACTGTTTTTTCTGTGTGCGCAGAATCACATAGGGAAATACTGCTTTAAAGACGTTAATGACGTGCATTTATTTCAGTTTAGCTAAACTGGCTACGCCCTGTGGTAAACCACCACAAGCCTGTGTGTGTGTGTGACTCTGTGCGTGTGTATGAGTGCTAATGCTCTAAAACAGAGAAACAGAAAAAGGCCCTCATATTTTGGAAGTCTAACTTATCACGAGCAAAAAAGTGGACGAGGATATCAAAATAAGTGTAAGCTTGGTGTCAAACAGTGTCTGTGCAAGTGTTTGCATATGTTTGTATGTGTATGTGTGACAATGCAGAGCCACTGACAGAAAGAGGAAGAGAAGGCAGATGCTGACTCGTGAAAGGATGCTCACTGTTGTTTTATTACGCACAAGCCAGTCACCAGAGCAGCGGCTGAGGGCGTTGGCACACTTAAAATAACTGCACACTCTCCCTACCGTGGCTTGTTCTTTATTTTTTTTGTGGTACAAGCACACACCGTGACACACACTGTATGTAAATGGATATGGTGTATGTGAAGGAGAAGGGGAGTTCTGAGTTGAACAGATGGTGACTGACATGTGCAAAGTTAATCTGGTATTATGGGGGAAAAAACAAAAGAAATCTCTACGAATAGTTCATGAATCAAATCTCAGGAGAATGACTGTGATCTGGTATGTGGAACGATCGCCAATGCAACTTTATCTCTAATATTTCCAACTCAGAATATCCAGGTTGATCAGACTCGTATTTTTTTTTTTTTTTGTCGAATGTTTTCAAACTCCACCATTCTCAACGCTGCATCTGGAGAAAATAAAAATACAAAAAAAGTAGAAATCATGCTGTAGGCTAGTTAGTAGTGTGGTTACAGAAAAACTAATCAGCAACATATGCAGATATGTTATGTTATGATCATTTTATTTGATATGGACGTCACAGTAGCATTTGTAACATGCATTTATGCACAAGGACCAGATGCACTGTGTTTGATGTTTGTAGCGAAACGCCAATTTACAACACCTGTCCACAGGAAAAAAATAAATAAAAATAAATAAAAGTTAAAATAGAAAAAAGAAAATACATTCACAAATACATACACAAAATACAAGTGTGTCTACAGGGGTGTTAGGTGTGAGAACAATGTTGTTTCTCTTTTAGCCATGATGTAATACCTCTATATGCGGACAGTCTTTGCTCCATCCTTTCAGTTAAACCAGAAATCCAAACATTTATACAAAAACACAACTTTTTGTTCATTTGCCACAGTCTCTGATTGGTCACGAGGGGAAATAACTAATTTCATGGAGGATATGTTATCCTTCAAACCACTTAATGCATGCAACCCCCCCCCCCCCCCCCCCACCTCCTATCCAGCGAGGGGGATACAGCGTGGGATACAGTGTAACGACATACAGCATTTTGGGCTTTTGATTAGTGCAAGCAGCTACTCTTCAAATGATGGATGTTTGCATGAAGACTTGTTCGGATAAACTTGCTTGAAAGGTAAATCTTTAGACATTAATGTTCATTCTGTTGTTGTATAAAACCCATTCATTTTTAATTGAAGTAGCAGCACTGCCAAACTTTGCAATTAATTACTTTAGTTTAGTTTAGTTTAGTTTAGTAATCCCTTGAGAGCAAAGAGAACAACAGAGTGTGACTGCAACGATGCCACAACTATCAGTATTATATCACCACCTAGTGTGCACTATGGGCCACTGACCCCAACTTCAAGATTTACAGGATGGAGGCAATAGTTTATAAAGATATTTTAGACTGGTCTTGTGGTTTTTTTTTTTGTATTGTTACACTTTTGGCTACATTTCTTAAGCCAAATGTCCTTGAAACTGTTGCATTCTTCCAGAGGGCTGCTGGAGTAATCCTTGTAAATTAGTCTGACTAGAATATAAATCAAGAACTAGACAGCTTTGTGCAAGACGTTTATCTGAAATCTGATATTGATGGAGATGTCAATCAACTACCATTTGTACATGCTGACACTCTCCCGAGAGGACATCTAATCAGTCAGTCAAGGAATCATGATTTTATTTCCTGAGCCCAAACACTGCACACTTCCAATGATTCTCCAATGTGATAGTTATTGATACCACGCTATGTTAACTGTGGTACAGTCAAACCTTAGGGCAAAACAGTAAACTTGTGGCCCCTGTAGCAACAGTTTAACAAGCCCAGTTATTGGCACAAGGCCCTAAACTTTGATCAAATGCAGTACAAGGCCTCTGTTTTTTTCCAGGTTTGTGTTTAATATGTCACAACAAATGTAATTTTGATCAAGCTGGCACATGGTGCACTTGGGGCTTTGAATGCTAGATACGACAGCCTCGGAATGATTGGCTAAATATTGTTGTATATAATGTCAAAAGTTCTGTTCAACAAAGGTCACAGAGATGTGGCTCGCACTGCCCCTTTAAACAGCTCTCCTCCCTGTCTCTCTCACCCCGGTGCTCTCTTCCCCATTTCGCCGCTTTGTTTTCATTGTCGCTCTTTTGACCATGGCTGCTCATTCTATCGATGAACCGTTCCCCTTCCACGGGCTGCTTCCCAAAAAAGAAACCGGTGCTGCGTCCTATCTCACCAGGTTCCCCGAGTACGATGGCCGGGGAGTGCTCATCGCCATCCTCGACACCGGCGTGGATCCCGGGGCCCCCGGCATGCAGGTAAATCTGACCGGGCTGTCTCACGTTAGCTACTAACTAGCTGGTGCAAGCTAGCAATGCTAAAGGCCCGACTCATTCACATTAGTGGTAATTAATACACAGTCACACAACGGCAATAGCTAGATTGCTAGCATTGATAGATACACACACCAACTATGACAATTAGCTTCATAGCTGTTATGACAACTAAATAACCGCAAAGTAATTGATAGCAAGTACTTTCTCCTGCTGTCAAATTGTGCTGCGGTGTTAGACAAATTCATGAGCACAAACGGCAACGGTAGCTAGTTGGCATATCTGCTAGCATGTTAGTCTGGCAGCTAACAGCTGCACTTGTCCGCTTCAGTTGCCCGTCAATCTCCTCAGAAATGTCAGTTTGTCCTGCCAGTTGGTTACAGTGTGGCTGTTGCGACCCCGCTAATAGTAATAGTAATAGTAACGTATGATCGTATGATTAACTAGTTAACGTTACATGTTTACGTTATTGCCAAGTCACACCGGAATCTAGTTATTTTCCATGTAGTTACGTAGCATGTATTTGGCATATCATTGCTCTACATTAAGGTCGACCATCTCATTTAAACCACATGCCACCTTACTTCAGTCGGGCTTAAAAGGGCAGAATCTGACTCTGACCTCTTCAGTGTGTGTAAACAAATATAAGGAGGGCAATGCTGTTGCAAGGCATTAGAAGTTTATTCACTCTTCAGCATGGTTTGTACGACATTTACACTCAAGTCGCATACCACCACTGTCCTACTGGATCAGGATAAGTCAGTGCTATGCATCCCTTTCCGCCTGAACGTCGTAATTGATTACTTATCGCTTTCTTCATTGCTGCTTCTTTAGGTCACAACTGAGGGGAAGCCAAAGATCGTCGACATCATCGATACAACAGGCAGCGGTGACGTGAACATGGTCACGGTGGCAGAGCCTAAAGATGGGACGATCACTGGCCTCTCTGGTAGAACACTCAAGGTCGGTAGACTCCCCACAATTCATAATATAATAACCCAAAATGAATGACAGCTGGCACATAGGAAATGCCCCATCACAGGTATAGTGTCCTACATCTGAAATAATTTTTCATCGAATCTCTATGGCCCATTTTTAAATCTAATTATACTATTAGACCTCCACTTTATGTTTCCTTCTTCATATTGTCTGTCTTTTTATGTCTTCCAGATCGCTCCTGCCTGGGTCAACCCGTCAGGGAAGTATCGCATTGGAGTTAAAAATGGCTATGAGTTCTTCCCTAAGGCGCTCAAAGAAAGGATACAGGTAGGAAGATAGGACATTATTGCTGAACTAGGTCTGTCATGGGTTTGATTTTTACAACATTGTGGTTTTTCACAGATAGCCTCTCTCCCTTTGCAGTGTTGCTACTTACTATAGGTTTAATCCAGAGTAGTAAAACAAGAATGTATATTGTCCTTTAGATAAAATGAATGAAAATCAATTAGCTTGCCATCCTCTGTGGATGTTTAATGTTACTATTGTTACACTTTGGTCTACTAGAAAGAGCGAAAGGAGAAGATGTGGGACCCACCCCACCGATCAGCACTAGCTGAGGTCTCTCGTAAGGCGGAAGAGTTTGACCTCTCTCACCCAACGCCCTCACAGGTCAGACCTACAAACCTGAGTTCTTTGTGAACCCGTCAGTGTTTGCATGCAGTTGCTAGTCACAGTAATGTGGTGTTTCCTAATCTTTCTCTCTCTCTCTCTCTCTCTATTGTCATTCTCAAATGTACCTTTCCCTCCTGCTTGCTCTCTCCAGATGGAGAAGTTGCAGAAGGAAGAGCTGCAGAGTCAGTCAGAGTTGCTGGCATCATTGGAAAAGAAGTACAGTGATCCTGGTCCTGTATATGACTGTGTGCTTTGGCACGATGGCGTCACATGGAGGCAAGCCTTAATAACCTTTTTTTTTTAACCTTTCCTCTATGCTATCTACTTCTGTTCACTAATAGTATATTTATCCTTCTTGTTTGTTCTCCTTAGGGCTGTCGTCGACACTTCAGAGAGTGGAGAGCTGTCCCAGTGCACTGTGCTTAGCTCCTACAAAGAGACGCAAGAGTATGCCACGTTAGGAAACGCAGAGATGCTTAACTACTCTGTTAATATTTACGACGAGGGAAACACGCTCTGCATCGTCACCAGTGGAGGTGAGGTGTCCCAAAGCGCATATAAGCCACTTGTTCAGCGTAACAGTGGGTTATTGCAGCAGGTTCACCTGTTAAGGGCTGCATCAGATGTAGAAGTCCACAGTGTCTTCTCCGGTTGAACTTGTTTGTGTGCTTTTTGAAGGGGCTCATGGGACGCACGTGGCAAGCATTGCAGCGGGTTACTTCCCAGAGGAGCCTGAGCGTAACGGTGTGGCCCCCGGTGCCCAAATCCTGGCTCTGAAGATTGGAGACACCCGCCTCAGCACCATGGAAACAGGCACAGGACTCATCCGCGCGGTACATTGCTGAGACAAATATAGATTAGCAGTTTGGTTACTCCTTTTTTTTTTTTTTTTTTACCCACCCTTTAATTTTTCTTTCTTTCTCTTGTCACTCAAAGATGATTGAAGTCATCAACTACAAGTGTGACCTGGTGAACTATAGCTACGGGGAAGCCACCCACTGGCCCAACACAGGGTAAGTATTTCAACAGAGGGTGGGATTGATGCAGAGTGGTTGTCTGCCGTAGCAAGGACGAGACAGAGTGAGCACAGGGGCCAGCATTCATAGCTCAAGGGCCTCATCATGTGTTGACCCTCCTGTTGGTCAGGACAGTGGGAGGGGCGTCGCAACGCTGTCTGATTTTGAAGTCCTTTTGTCTTTCAGGAGGATTTGTGACGTGATCACCGAGGCTGTGCAGAAGCACAACGTCATATTCGTCTCAAGTGCAGGAAACAACGGCCCGTGCCTCTCCACTGTCGGCTGCCCGGGGGGAACCACCGGCACTGTCATAGGTACATATGCTGCTGACATGAAACCTCCAGTCAAGTGCTCATCATTTAAGTCTACACCTTCAGACTGCATGTAACCCGAAGTGTAAAAAAGGCAAAACAACAATATATTCATTATGTACAATGTACAACACCAAGATTTTCTGGAAAACGGCTGTATGGTCACACTGGGTCATTAACAGACATGTGCTACAGTTAAACAGTTATTAGTTCATGATTGATAACTTTGCTGATTGCTTAAGTCAAGATGGCTGTGCAGTTTTTATTTTTCACAACAGGAAAGCTATAAAAACCTTCAACTTCAGGAATCTTTGGTAGTGATGGTGGCGTTAAAATTGTTATCCGTACGTTTTATCATGGAAATTTTAAATTGCAATGGTGTTTTTTTGAAGGCTTATTAAGACGTGTGTGTTCACTTTCTTCACGTGTTGCTGTAATCCTGCTCCCGTCTCTCCGTAGGAGTTGGCGCATACGTGACTCCAGACATGATGGTGGCGGAGTATTCCCTGAGGGAGAAGCTGCCTGCCAATCAGTACACCTGGTCGTCCAGGGGCCCCAGCACAGACGGGGCCCTGGGTGTCAGCATCAGTGCGCCTGGCGGGGCCATTGCCTCTGTACCCAACTGGACTCTGCGTGGTACCCAGCTGATGAACGGCACGTCCATGTCCTCTCCTAACGCCTGCGGCGGCATCGCGCTGATCCTCTCAGGTGCGTCCGACAGACTTCTACTAGACATGGGGAATATACTGCATGTATGGAAGTGCAAATGTGATTCTAGTCGCTGGTTTTTGTGTGATTTTTAAAGGACTGAAGCAGAGCGGGATCCGGCCCTCTGTTCCTGCGGTGAGGAGAGCGCTGGAGCACACCGCTCTGAAGGTTGATGACATCGAGGTGTTTGCACAGGGTCATGGAATAATCCAGGTAACTCTTAGCTTAGCATGTTCTATCACTCTTATTTAGCCATTTCTTTCCATGTTTTTGTGTGCCATCCAGTAATCTACTCCCTTTCTTGGTCTCAGGTGGACAAGGCGTTAGACTACCTCACTCAACACGCCACTTTACCCACAAGCCAACTTGGCTTCTCAGTGAGTGTGGGATCACAGAGAGGCATCTACCTCAGGGACCCAGCCCATATCCTCGCACCCTCAGATCACGGAGTAGGAATTGAACCCATCTTTCCGGAAAACACCGGTACCGTTCACACTCAGAAGCACAATCATTTACAGCTTTTCAATTAAGTGTTAACAAGTGTTTTTTTTTTTAATATCTTTGACACCATCTGTCTTCTTTTAATGTCCACCGCAGGAAACTCTGAGCGAATCTCCTTGCAGCTACACTTGGCGCTCACATGTGCCGCCCCGTGGGTCCAGTGCCCCTCCCACCTGGAGCTGATGAACCAGTGTCGTCACGTGAACGTCCGCATCGATCCTTTGGGGCTGCGAGAGGGAGTGCACTACACAGAGGTAGGGACAGGAAAGAGAGAAGGACAGAAAATAATAGTTTCCAAGTCTATTAATGTTAATCTGGTCACTTTGAACATGTGCTGTCTTGTTTTTAGGTCTGTGGGTATGATACATCAACACCTAGCTGTGGCCCCCTCTTCAGAGTCCCAATCACAGTCATTATCCCCGCTAAGTAAGCTCTTGCTTCATATTGGATTTGTTATTTTCTGTCACTCTTCCAAGAGGTTTAAATGTGTCTGACGGCGTTCTCTCCTTCATCCGACAGAGTGACAGACGGTCGTAATCAGGAGGTGTGTTTCACAGACGTCCACTTCAGACCAGGCCAGATCAGACGCCACTTCATCACTGTTCCTCAGGGAGCCTCCTGGGCAGGTCAGTACATTGTGTGCTTGAGGAGGTACTTTGCATTTTACATTAGATTTTAAATTGGACTCAGTTATTCGTTAAGTGCATTCGCACTTTGGTTACCCTTGTTGTAAAAATGTTTAGGCTGTCAGGAGTTTTTTTTCCTCCATTTAAATCCCTCAGCGTTATTATAAGAGAGATGTGATGGGAAATTACTTCCATGTTTTTTCTAAGCAGAATCAAAATGTCTTTTCTTCTCGTCATCGTCTACATTCTCTCCTCCTTGCTCTGCTGTTTGTCACCTCTCTGTCCCCGTGTGTCTCCTGCAGAGATCACACTGACCTCTCATTCGGGAGACGTGTCGTCAAAGTTTGTCCTCCATGCGGTGCACCTGGTCAAACAGAAAGCGTACAGAGCTAATGAATTCTACAAGTTTTCCTCGCTGTTGGAAAGAGGCTCACTAACCGAGGCTTTCCCTGTGCTGGTAACTATATTTCATTTATAATGCACGCCGAATTGACTGGGATTTTTGCAAATAAGTAATTCTGTACATATACCGGAGTCAGCTTTAAATAAAGCAATGGAATGGAAGTCACTTCATTTCTTAGATGCGTAAAAATATAAATAACATACGGGTGGACTAATTTCTGCATGCTCCTTGTCTCCTCTCCAGTCAGGAAGGATAGTCGAGCTGTGCATTGCACGCTGGTGGGCGAGCCTGGGTGAAGTCACAGTGGACTACAGCATCTCGTTCCATGGACTCACCACGTCCCCTTCACCCATGCACATAGTGAGAAGACAACAGTCTTACAGATGAGCAACATGGACAAGTACACTTCAGCCGAGACGGTGTCGCTTCTCCGTTGGTAACTGTCATTTGTCTCTGCGCAGCACGCCTCAGAGGGAGTGACGAGTTTCGATGTGTCGTCGCCGCTGCGGTATGAGGAGGTGTCCCCCACCGTCACCCTCAAGTCTTGGGTTCAACCTCTCAGGTAACTGCGCACACACACACACACACACACACACACACACACACACACACACACACACACACACGTCAGTGCAGTTCATTGATTCATCCTCGTTGTTGTGCTTCTAGGCCCTTAAATTCAAAGATAAAAGCCCTGGGATTGAGGGACGTTCTGCCCAACAACAGACAACTCTACGAGATTGTCCTAACCTACAGCTTTCACCAGGTACTGCCAACATCGCACGCACTTGAGAGGAAAATGCAGATATTGTTTTAGATTTGTTTTCATGTGTAACCTTCTTTTGCTCTGTCCTCAGCCTAAGAGTGGGGAGGTCACCCCCAGCTGTCCCATGCTGTGTGAGCTGCTGTATGAGTCTGAGTTTGACAGTCAGCTCTGGATGCTGTTTGATCAGAACAAGAGGCTACTGGGCTCAGGGGACGCTTATCCACACCAGGTACGCTTACCCCAACATAACATCTTTTATTTTTCTTTGCCAGATGTTGTTACGCATTTAACACGACTCCCTTCCGTCTGTGTTACTTCTTCAGTACTCTCTGAAGCTGGAAAAGGGGGACTACACTGTGCGCCTGCAGGTCCGCCACGAGCAGTCCAGCGAACTGGAGCGCCTGAAGGACCTACCGTTTGTGGTTTCTCACCGTCTGTCCACCACGCTCAGTCTCGATGTGTACGAGTCGCACCGTGCCGCCCTCATGGCCAAGAAGAAGGCCAACTCCGTCACCTTGTGCCCAGGGGCCACGCAACCCTTCTACGTCACAGCCCTGCCCGACGACAAGTGAGTCCATTTGGCGAGGGACGCTTCATTTGTCACCCACAAAAAAAAAAAAGAAGCTTTTTCAATAATCTGTCAGCTAAACATGATTGGTAAGATTGCTGCCTGATCAAAGAACAGCAGAAACATTACATTTAATGTTCCTGTCTTTTTCCCCCCTCTCAACCCTTTTTTTTTTTTTTTCCCCAGGATCCCAAAGGGGACGAGTCCGGGATGCTATCTTTCAGGCTCTCTGGTTGTTTCCAAGAGCGAGTATGGCAAGAAAGCAGTGAGTGGCCTTATTTGTTGTTACCCTTTATCCTCCAGAGCAACAGTCAGTCCTGCACCTCGGGATCTAAAGTCATGCTAGTTTTCAGTCTCCTCCTCTAATGAGGGAGTCTTTCACATTGTTGTGTGAACAGATAACAAACTACAATACAGGGCTTATCTGGTTAAGTTGATAATCCTTTAGTTTGTCCTGATTAATGATGGAAATAGGACATTTTACACATTTAATATGTGACGTACTTGTTGTCCTGAGGATCAGGAGTGAAGACCAGTGCTCCAGTGCTTGTTGCTTCTCCTTCTCTAAGGTTTTATCATGTCTGTCATCACCCTCAGCGCTGGTCTGACTCTGGTGTGTTGCTTCTTAAATTGGTTGCTGTTTTTTTTTCTCTTATGCCTTTGTCCACGCTTCTGCTGCTAGTCCAAAAACACGATTTGATGTTTCTCATTCCATCACCTCTGTCAGATTCCACCACACTGGATCATGCTGTACACCGGGTCATTAGATTGCAGATTAGTATGAATTCATACGTTCACTAGGGCTGAGTATTTACTGTACAGATATGATGCCTAGGTTTTCGGCACCAATACAAAAATGATACTAGCGTAATTTTTTTTTTTATTTTAAAAAAGGAAGCCAATGTTCTAATATGTTAAATGTCTAATTTCAAGATTTTATGAGTTAAGATTATGACTCTGACCAGCCTTATAGTTACCTGACGGTTATAAATACCTCAGAGGCCACTGATGCATTTTGGCAGGTCTTCCAAAAAAAGCATTCAGGTTTGATACCAGCCCAGATGTTCACATGTTTACTTCAGAGGGACCTAAATCACAGTCATTGTTAGCACAGCTAGTATGTGCTGCTTACTTTCCTAAATTGACTTGAGTGAAATATTTATTTAAAGGGAATAACAAAGCTGTAATACTCACTGGGATTTGTGCAGTAATACGACAAACGTTTCATTTCTGGAGCTTACTTTCTCTCTGGGCTGTAGGTGTTCCTCTTCACACCGCTAGAGGGCTGTTTCTTCACACACGTCCGAATACTTTTGTTTTACCAGCTCTGTGTGTCTTTGGCCGAACTCGACAGCTCTAATGCAAATATCTTGTCAAACTTCAGCACCGATTTACAAATGAATGTTTTTGTTCAATGTTTTTCATATTGTTTCACGTTGCATTCCTGAAGCATGTTTATTGTTTGAGTCTCACATGCACATAAATACTTTTACTGTAGGTTTCAGTTCTGAGTGAAGGGACAGAGCAGAAGTAGTAAAAACAAGTCGATCAGATTGGTTAAGATATAAATCTGAGCTCACGTTACGGCACTGTTTACCACCGTAGCATTGATTAAAGTGTGACAGGTAGGTGGATTAAACTGTGACTCTTGAGTGAGGATGAAAGATGAAAAACAAACGTGAAGAAAGAGAGAATCCTTTTTTGGTGTGTTTATGTTGTCTCTTCCTTACTGTGTGTTATTCTGACCACCAGGGGCAGGCCTCTGCAAAACGACAAGGGAAGTTTAAAAAGGTACTGGATGAGCTAGAAACACTGTACAACAGAGCAACTGCTCTCCTACCATCAGGAAACGGCTTATTCCTAACTTTCAGATGGGATTTGTCATATCTTCATTAATTATGTGGAAGCATGTCATCATTGCTGTATTGAAGTATGCAACTGGCTAGTCGTAATGGGTGTTTCATTTTTGATATCAAGTTTTCTGGTGGTCAGTTAAAATTACTAATATCTATAAATATCAAGATCAATTGATAATGAGCACCAATTAAAGCTTGTGTGACTATTGAAAGGCATTTTTAAAAACTGAGTTAAAAAGAGAAAACCAGAACAAGTTGGGAGTCATTGGTAGGAAGAGAGTGAGCATTTTGGGAAGCTGATCCAGAGTAGTAGAAGAGGTCATGGATTTTATTGAATGTATTAGTTATTCTTTTTTGACTAACTTGTATTTTTTTTTTTGTATTCATACAGGATATCGTGCCAGTCGTCTACCACTTAATTCCTGCTCCCAACAAATCAAAGAACGGAGGGAAGGAGAAGGACAAGGAGGGGGACAAGGAGAAAGACGTGAAGGAGGAGTTTGCTGAAGCTATGAGAGACTTAAAGATTCAGTGGATGACAAAGTGAGCAAAGTAGCTCTTTTGTTTTTGCTCAGACACACATTGCTTGCTTTTCCGTTTTTTTTTTTTTTATCCTTTTACTTCTCATTTAACCGTTTGTCCTGTTGTCTCTTTGCTGTTCAGGTTGGACTCCAGCACCATCTACGATGAGCTGAGGGAGAACTACGTAGATTACCTCCCGCTGCATGTGCAAAGACTGCACCAGCTGGACTCTGAAAAGGTACCGGCGCACATACCGGGAAGAGACGAGGGGCTCGTGGAGGAAGCTCTGGCAGGAGCATTTCATTATTCAGCTCTAGAAGTTTGAGTCTGATCTATGCTCTTGGTTCTTTCTCCACCTTCCATTTGTTTTCCAGGAGCGTGTAAAGCGTCTCAGAGAGGTGGCTTCAGCAGCCGAAATCGTCATAGCCCACATCGACCAGACGGCCCTGGCTGTTTACCTCACCATGAAGACGGACCCTCGGCCCGATGCCGCCTCTATCAAGACGTACGTCGCACACTACAGTAGCATTAATAGGAGAAATAAGAATAACATTGTTAGGGTTCTTCATCAAGGCTTACTCAAATGATGGTAAAGAAGTCTTTGACTTCATTGAACATTACAGACTCTATTTAACAATATTACAATATCTGCGGTTAGATTTTCCTTAGAAAACTTAGAAAAGGTTTGTTTACTGTTGCACAACATTTGAGCATTTCCCACATCCAGTAATTGTCACGTGTGTCCAGTGTTCAGCAAAAGTTACACACCAGCGGTCTTGCTTTAAATAAATGGTATTTGTCTTGTAAAATAGTGCCGCTGCTCCTTTTCCATAAGTCTTCCCTTTTTTAATTTCATATAAGTGTTTTGATTATTTTAAGATGTTGGCTGAAGTGGTCTTTGTTTCCGCTGTAAAACGCTGGGAGACCCCGAGTAGATCCTCCCAATAAAGATGTGCTGAAGCTCACGGCCTTCATTTTGACCTGTCTTTTAACGTCGGTGTTTCAGTGACATGGAGAAGCAGAAGTCGTCTCTGCTGGACGCTCTGTGCAGGAAGGGCTGCGCTCTGGCCGACCAGCTGCTGCTGCCCCCTGTGCCGCAGGACGGCGCCGGTGCCGTCTCCACGGGACCTCCAGCAGCAGCGGAGGAGGAGGAGGAGGAGGAGGAGGAGGTGGTGGACGTGGACGTGGTTGGGGAACAGGTGGCCAGCAGTTCGGACGACAACGTGGTTAAAGCTCTGACGGATACGTTTTGGGAGGTGCAGAAGTGGGCGGAGCTAACTGACTCCAAGGTGAGACGGATGTTTTCAGAAAAATGAAAGGAAGGCCAACGTTCGTTACTCAGTATTCTGATGTGAATTTATCTGCCGTGTGAGATTGGAAAAACAACAATGTGTCCATCTATCAAGCTAGCTAATTTGTATAAATTCAATAAATGTTGAGCTAATATATAATTTTTTTTCCCCGCACTGCTCAGGTGTTGATGTTTTCATACAAACACGCTCTTGTGAACAAGATGTACGGCCGAGCTTTAAAATACGCCTCAAAGATGGTGGAGGAGAAGCCCAGCAAAGACAACATGAAGAACTGCATCCAGGTATGAGAGCGGCGACGGATCTGTTCAGCTGCATGCTCTCCGAAGACGAATGTCCGCTTGCCTCCCTTTTGAATAACTTCCTGTTCCTTTTTTTTTCTTTCTTTCCAGCTCATGCGACACCTCCAATGGACACACTGTGCCACCTTCAGTGACAACTGGCTCCCTGTCATGTACCCCGCAGAATACACGCCATTCTAGGCACAGACGCACATGCATGCATGAGCAGCATGGCCATACATGGTTAATTGGATATCATGTCCCTCAGGGTCACATGATCTATGCATCTGAGTTTTCAAGTTTAGATGTAGGTGGACACCAAAATGAAGGATAACGCAGAGTGTAAATGTTTGGAGAGACTGAACGCCTTTATAATTAGGTGAGAAGGGATCGTGTTCGTCCTGTTTTAAAAATGTCTCGTTGAACTTCACAGATCTGCAGACCGTGTGGCACGACAGTTCATTTGAACGCCACAGACAGAAAAAAACAACAAATAATTTAAAGTTTTTAAAAATGCTTCAAACGTTTGACAGCCTGTAGCTCAGAACTTTCTTAGTCGTGTGTTGTCCTTTTATTTTGGTGTCGTCTACACATTTGGGAGCTTTTCATATCCTCAGCTGTCTGGACTCCACTTCACAATAACCTCATTCTTTTGTAAATACTGTAAAAGGGCCAGTGAGGACTCCAGGGATGCATCCCTAGTCCTAAAAAAAACCAACAAAAAAACTGTGACCCCATCTACTCACACAAACCGATCAACATAAGTGACCGTTATGGCGCTTCAGTGAGAGGACTGGAGGCCTTGCTGCTGCATGATGTTCGGACATACGGGGGCACGCAGAGCCTGCCTGGTCCCTGACTTAAAAGGGAGACACAACTTGATATCTTTTTTATTTTTTTTTTCTCTGTTTTCGATTGTTCCAGCCAGGCCGTGTTGATAATGTTAATGTTTAGTCTCGTCTGTCTTTTTAGACTCTTGATTCATGTACACGGAACACAAAACAGTATTGAGGTGCCTTCCTACATGTACCGTACCTTTTTTCTGATGGGATGAAAAACAGCGTGAGGCTCCACAATCATTACGGCCGGTCGACACTCAGCACTCCTCACCTTTTTGGTGTCAAATGTGTCTTTTAAAGCTCAGACCTGCAGCATGACGTGTCCGTACACTGTATGCAGGCCGTCAGGGACGCGTAAGGTGATAGGAAGCCACAAACACACAGTCTCTGCTTCGGCCTCCCTCCAGAGGTGTCGGCCGCTTCGTGCTGCAGAGACCCGAGCAGCACATTTGACGAGCCGTCTTAACGGACCTCGCTAACGTAGGAGCTGTGGGCAGCGGAAGGATGTTCAGATTTCATTGTACAATGTTCACTCAGTATTAGATGTTTCTCTGCACCATTCAAAATGTTGCATTTGTACACAGTGTCATAAAATAATGTACATACACACATAACGTACAAATATTAAGAAGCAATAGGAATATAATACAAATATTATTCGAATTGTTGTATTTTGCATGTCTTCTAGGATTTAAGGAAAAATAGCAGATTTTCTTGTTTGTTTCAATTTGAGAGATTTTTTTAACCCCAAACAAGATTCTGGTGATAATCCAGAAGTGTGTGTGTGTGTGTGTGTGTGTGTGTGTGTGTGTGTGTGTGTGTGTGTGTGTGTGTGTGTGTGTGTGTGTGTGTGTGTGTGTGTGTGTGTGTGTGTGTGTGTGTGTGTGTGTGCGTGCGCGTGCGCGTGCGCGTGTGTGTGTGCGCGCGTGCTTATTTTGTGTCCATGAACATTTGCTCCCTACAGAACTGAAATGATAGCCAACTAGAGGGGTTTAAGCATGATTTAGTTTATTTTTCTCTTTTCTTCAGATACTTATTAACCGTATTCACTCTAAAGGACAATGCCGGTGGTTTTGTATGTTTTATCTGATAGACTACAAATCCCATACTTTACATCACAGCTAACCATTTAACATGTTTTAGAGTTTTATTAATGCTTTTTCCAGCCAACTGTTTATCAACATATTAGGAGACTTTTGAAACGTCCGTAGTGAACACCAAGTCTGCATTAAAGGCCCTTAGAACTACATTTCTCGATCTTTTCACTATAAGTGACGCAATGTTTTGGCAAAGTTGGAGCAGTTTATTATTTCTCATGAGCAACTTGTGCTGTCTCACTGGGTTCAGGTGGTGCAGGCTTATTTCTATCAAAATGAGATGACTGCTGTATGTTTATGTTGCCACTGTTGATTAAAATACGCCTAAACCACACCCACAGTTTTAACGAAGCACGTTAGCTCAATAGTTGAACGTCAGTCTCTTCATAAAGGATAACGAATAAGTTTGATTTGTGATTGTATAGTTCTGAATAGAGAATCAATGCAGTCTTGATGTTCACTTTGCTGAATTATACAACTTGAAAGAGCACTCCAATTTAGATTTCACTCCTAACCCAGGGCAAAAAAATTCAATGCAGCAGATATCAGATATCTGGTGACTTTTTTTTTTAGTCTTCGGTCCCAACTGACAAGACCGTTTATCAGACTCGTCTCAGCTCTGGAGCCAAGAAAGGTTTATTACACAGACGCAATAGTAGCAGTGTTTGTTAACTTTCAGGTTTACATGATTTTTAGTTGATCTAAAACGTGCAAAAACACCGGCCTGGTCCTTTTTATAATATCTCACCTGAATCATGTAACAAATGTTTTCACAGTGCAAATGAGGACCATGCTAAAAATACAAACTATTAACTTCATCTTTTATAATTGTGATTCTCAACCTTTTCTGCTTGTTCTGTAAAACAAAAAGTTTGATCCGTTGATTAACCCTTAGTTGGTTTAAAGAAGCACGAGGGCTGAACATTATAAAATGAATTATCACAATATTGAATAGAAGAAAGACGTAGTTCCCCTCAAACCACCCAGTTTGAGAACCACTGGTCTTCTACATGTCAGCGCTCCAAATGACGCACTAAGTCCTCACAAGTGGAAGGTGCATGCTTAAGAATGTAAAAGCAGCTGCTTTTAAGGCGAGGCCTTCCGTCCTCATGGGAGTAGACAATCTTTTTTGGGGTGACTAAACTTTACATACACAGCAAATCTGTGGTCACGGCTCATGGCGACCCTGGGTTAAGGACATCTTGTGTTTCTGTTTTTAGCTCCGACTTGTACGCACTTTCTGCAGTGGCCTCAGTGTACAGGCTTCTCCAGGTATTCAGGGCTGTACTGGCATCAGTTGGGTTCGTCAGAATTTGTGCTCACAGTCTTGTCTTTCTGCATCGTCTGTGTACTCCTGCGTCTTCGTCCTTTTTTCTCTTTTCCTGCGTTTGGGGGTTGGTTCAGGCAGATGTCTGCAGTAAGCGTTGCCAATAGCAGTTTCTCCGAAAATGGCCTTAACTCACCACAGGACTGTACCGTCCGTTTCTGGCACCAAACAGACTTCTCTATATCTGTTGCTTCTTCTGGATGTTCAGTGTTTATATTTGTAGTCATAAAATATGGTAAATGCCAATATTTTACAGAATGTTATGAGATAAGGCTCTTAGTATTATTTTATACCCATTCTTCCTCGATGATGTGGGAAAGACTCGAACTGTCACACTATTTTGTGGTCACATGGAATTACGTCACAAAACGAGCAAAACACTGAATAAAAATGATTTGGAAGAATTTGGTTTTTTTCTGGTCTTTGAGTGAATGGTATTACCCTGCTTTGCTTCATTTTACTCTGCATTTGTAATAGCTGGGCAAGAGTTTGTCCAAAAATGACAAAGTAAAGAACAAGAAGAAGTTAAACAACAAACAGGTTTTTCTTCATTTTCTTTTTACTGAATTAAACAATAGAAATGTAAAAAACAGGACATTTCAGTTACTGGTGAAGACAGGCAGAGAAAGCGCTGTGACTAACAAGATAATGATTATTTTTTTGATTAAACTCTTCAATTGTTTTGCCTTGAAAATGTCTCAATTGAAAAGCATTACATCTGCAGCTGAAACCATCAAACATTTGGCATTTCTTGAAAATGACTGAAGAGATGTCCTGCCTGATTGACTAATTCTTTCACCTCCACAATTGATTTGATGCCAACTAACTTTTCTTGGACCTTATGCAACACAGGTTTGATTTTTTTCAGGCTAAATATGGTGCCTTATAATGTAGTAAATATGGTCTTAGACCTCAATGACAGAGTAAGAGAAAGTGTCCAGACAGATCAGAGTGGGATATTTTACAAAAGTAATATACAAAATAGTATAGGAGCACAGCAGTAACGATCACTGCTGTATTGTGCGATTGAAATAATACAACCCACAATTGTCTAACTCCCCGTCTAGACACCAAAGGGCTGTAAGGCATCGTACAACACGCACAAAACCCCCCCCAAAAAAACAAACAAGCCGCAATGTATGCAGACTAAAAGTCGTCATATAAGACATTTCATTCAATCGTGCCAAAAACAAAATTTAACTCACCACGCGTAGTAGCGGCGAGGCACTGCAACTGTACTGCTAGTTCCGTTAGCAGTTAGTCAAACAGCGCCCAAAACAATAAAAGTGAGCCACAACCAATGGGCTGTAAAATGTCGTAAAACACACTTCATTCAAACTCAAAAACAAGCACCGATGTATGCAGCCAGTCGGCTCGAAGTCGTCGTATAAGACACGTCATACAATTTTACCCAAAACTAAAAACTCACCATGCTGTCTGCCCGCTTAGCAGCAGATGAGTTGTGTGTGTGCGTGCGTGCGTGTGTATGTTGATAGTGCCGTTAGCTGTTAGCCAAACACACCGCAAACTGTCCCCCCCCCCCCCCCCCCCACTCTTGGTGCAGAGTAGTGGACAGGGGGTCGGAGATGCACTCAGCTATGTTACCACCAGCGGGGCCCCTACCGGCCGGGCTGGTTAGTAGTAAGTGAGGAGTCAGCAGGTAGTCAATGGCAGAATAAAACAGGCTATAAAAAGGTGTTTTGATAAAGTGCTAGTCACTGCAACCACGAGATGTCCTTGTGAACCCAGCCATAACTGATATAATGCAGTTTGCTGCAGCATAATGTGAGATTAGCTGTGGACAGACACATAGGTGCACACTCACTCACAGAACTACACACATGCGACCAATCGCATTATCCTCCTAGTGGAGATAATTGTAATTAGATACTCGCTCTTTAACTTTCCAAAGCGTGATGTTAAGACTTTAAACACTTGAAACAGAGACTCTGACTAAGAGCCCCCTGGGCCTGTAGGGGTTGTTGAGTTATGTATCCATATATATCTTTTCTGTCTCTCACTCTCTACATGTTGCCATGAAGATCTTCATCTCTCCGTCTTCAGCCAGCAGACTTGTGTGAAAAGCATTTTTAAAGTTCTCGGTGAAAGTCAGATCGGTCTCAAACCTCACCTTGTTGGCCCAGATCACAGTCGTTCCTGGTTTGCAGAAATGCTTCATGGTGACCAGGAGCTCGTCCAGGAAGTCGTGATGGTAGACCACGTCAGCTGCCAGCACGTAGTCATACCGGTAGACGGATGTAGGGTAGTTGCTCTCCAGGTCGTGGCCCCAGGACAGAGCTTCTACCTGGGGAGTGTATCTGCAACGATTCCTGGTGTTCTTCATCACATTGGCCCGGAGGTTACCCAACACGTCAGGTAAGTCTGTAGCTGTGACTGACGCTCCTGAGGAAAACAGGAAATCCGACATCAAAATAGCTACAATAACAGTAAAAAAAATAAAGCATACTGGCGATATATATAGGAGTTTGTAGTGTGCAAATGTAGTTTAAGCAACGAAAGTTCTTTATTCGTTTAGGCTCTGGTGGGAAATTCATCCAAAAGACACACTTTTGTGCTGCACATGGTAACAAAATCAAGCAATAGTTGATAAAGAGTATGCGTGTGTTTTGGGTCAAAGCTTGTGTAAAATGTCATGGGTTACTTTTATTAACTTTTCCCAAATATAACTGATGATTTTTGGGTTTGTGCTCATTGTGCGAATTAAACTGGAGACCGCTCACCCAGCAGACTGGCCACAATGGTTACCAGTCCAGTTCCTGCTCCCAGCTCCAGCACCTCCTTTTTCTGCAGGTTCACCTTCTTCCTGTTGTTGTCCAGGAAGGAGCACAGAGCCAACGCCTGCAGGGCAAAGACATAAACATCTCTTATAAGATGTGTATGTTAAGAAAAACAGTAAAAAACTGTAATGCTGTTTTCAGAGGCACTCACTGCTGGCCACATCACTGCTCCAAAGGAGTCTATGGACTCGTGAATAACAATGTCGTGTCCTGCGTAATGGTAGACATCCCTACCAATGAGAGTGTTGATGCCGGGAACCCAGGCTGGAGGTCTGTCCTGCTGTTCTGATGTGTGGAGAGGATGAATCAAGACTTTAACAGAGGGGAACATCCAGTCAGATTCAAAAGCAATGAAGACAAAACTACAAATACATCATGAACACACAATGCCACAATATACAAGTCAAGCCAGGTGTCTCCATTTAGGGCGATCACCACCTTAAAGAAACAAAACACAGAAACCCCCCCCCCCCCCCCCCATAACAACTGAGTCCTGCAGGGAATCCCAAAAATTGGCTGAATCCCCAGAACCTCATACACTTTACCAAATGTTCTTAAGTTCTTTGAAAAAGTATTTTAGGTGAACCAGTGTCCTTCAGCAGTCCAGCATCTCTTGCACCGCAGCAACCTTGGAAGCAATTTTAAAAACGGTGAAGCAAGGACAAGAGGAGAACCAAGAAGACGAACACATAGTAAAACCCTTATTGCTGGGGAGACCTGTACAACGCGTCTGCCACCACATTGTCGGTCCCCTTTACATAGCGGATATCTAAGCAGTACGACTGCAAAAGACCATCTGATCAACCTCTGGTTGGAACACTGCAACGAGTTAAGGAAGGACAGTGGGTTGTGGTCAATGTGCACAACTACAGGGGTACCACTGCCACCAACATATACACCAAAATGTTTTAAGGCCATGATTAGCGCTAGCGCTTCTTTTTCAATGACAGAATAAATTTAACTGACACAAGTTAAATTTCTTTGAGAAGAAGCTTACGGGCTTATCTATCCCCAGGACATCTGCTTGCATGAGGACGGACCCTGCGCCTACATAGCTTGCGTCCTCATAGATTTTAAACGGCCTGTCAAAGCGCGGAGCAGCCAGAACCGGGGAAGAGCAGAGGAGTGTTTTCACCTGTACGAATGCTTCTTGACAGCTCGGTGACCAGACAAATTTTGTCTTGCCCCTAAGCCAATCAGTGAGCGGTGCCACGACTGTTGAAAAGTTCCTACAAAAACTTCTATAATAGCCAACTAGGCCCGGAAAACGCATCAACTCCTTTTTTTGTGGTTGGAACCGGATACTGCTCAATTGCCTGAACTTTTGCACATTACCTTGGCCGACCACCCGACCGAGGTAGGTCACGGTCGCCCTGGCAAACTCACACTTTGTGAGATTCATCGTTAGCCTTGCCTCTGCCAAACGATTAAACAGTTCATGGATACGTTCCAAATGAGTTTCCCACGTGTCAGAATAAACATCATCCAAATAAACTGCACACCCCTGCATGTCACCAATAACTGTTCATCAGATGCTGGAACGTAGCCGGTGCATTCCGCAGCCCAAAAGACATCACAGTGTGCGAGTAGAGACCAGTTGGAGTTGTGAAAGCAGATATCTCACGTGCTCGCTGGGACAAGGGAACCTGTCAATATCCCTTAAGAAGGCCAAATTTACTGACAAATTTTGCTGAGCCAACTGGAAGAACAGGGCTCTGCAATACCGTTTTCCAGCATATAATTCACCTCTGCATCCATGCAACAGGGCTTGGTCGGGAGTACTTAATGAGTCTTCCTCATCTCCCAACAGGTTCGGTAGAGCCAACCAAAACCGGATCAGCTAAACAAGCTGCATTAACATCACCAAGTGAAAGTGGTTCAGAGGTGCGCACATAATATGGCTTAAGTAAGTTTACATGACAAAGCTGAGTTGGCTTTCTACGCTGAGGTGTTGAAATTATGTAATTCTGCGCAGAGATTTGTTTCAACACTATATGCGGACCAGTGAACTTTGCCTGAAGAGGTGAACCAACCATAGGGAGCAAGGCCAGCACTTGGTCACCAGGACTAAAAGTGCGACGCTCAGCGTGACGGTCATACGAGCGTTTCAGCTGACATATGACACGTTTTAATGAAGCTACTGACATCTTTTTTCATACAAGGCCAAAAGAAGTGCCTTAACTTCCGGTCATAAGTTTCCATGAGTGTCCTGACTCATCATGAGCTACTTTTAATACTGACTGATGCAATGTAACAGGCAAAACTATCTGAAACACTGGTTCCCCGACAAAACTCCCAGAGCGCTGCACCCACTTTCTCACCAACAGCAAACCATGAAGGAAATAACCACCAGCACATCAGTCTCAGGGTGAACCGGTTCAAACAGCTCCTTCAGAGAGGGGTCAGTGTGCTGCTCTGCAACCACATCACTGAGAGATATTGACAGAGGAAAATTAGACAGAGGCAACGAGAATTTCGCTGCAACATTTTCTTTATCTGACTGAGACACAGGTTTCGAAGCTGCCATTGCACGTGTTATTGCGCAGGCTATGAACGCCTCAGGGAAATCCTGTTCCTTTTTGCCTGGGTCTAATCTCAACAGTGGCACAGGTTGCACCACAGACACGTGCGCCAACCAAATCGTTTCCCAGGATGACAGAAATCCCCTGGATTGGAAATGCTGGGTGCACCGCTGGTTTAGCCTCACCCTGCAACAAATCACAATGGAGCATTACTTTGTGCAATGGAACCAACAGAACATCTATTCCCCGAACAGGAACAAAGTCTCCTGTATCAGACTCCCTGGAGATGGGAAGTACTCCTGCCTGAATGAAAGAGTCAAAAGCCCCTGTGTCCCTCAAAATTGTCACTGGCACCTTCATCTCACTTCCTACCATGGACACCACACCTTCCAAACTCACAGGACCAGAGTCTTTTACATGTAAGTCAAGACAGTCCGGAGTGATGACTTGAGAAACGGGTGCGGCTAAACCAACACCTTTAGCATGAGCACCACAAGCAGCATTTATAGGCTGAAGTTTCAACCAATGACAGTCGACCTCCCAGTGTCCCCGTTTGTGACAATAACTACAAACTGTTTCTGCATTACGCAGATTACTGCTGCCTTTAACTGGAAACGTTTTACCATGCCTGCCCAATGACTCCCCGCCACCGGCAGCACCAGTGTCTGTTACCATTACCAGCCCTGTGATCTCCAAATGCGCCTCCGTGCGTAAGCACATAATCGTCAGCGAGTGCCGCTGCTGCAGCCGCGTTTGTTACTTTCTGCCCACTGATGTAGGCAGAAACGCGCACAGGAACTGCATTTTTAAACTGCTCTAGTACCACAAGTTCACACCATTGATCAAAGTCATTAACACCTGAAGCAGAGCACCAACGGGTGAAACAAGTAGTCAGATCACGCGCGACCTCCAGATGATCTGATTCTCTCCTTTTTCCAAGTTCCTGAATCGTTGCCGGTGGCCCTCAGGAACCAACTCATAGGCCTTTATCGCTGCATTCACAGAGGAATGAGTTTTACTATCAGCGTCAGTTAACGAGAAGTACGACTCCTGCGCTCTCCCAGTCAGCATGCAGTGCAGCATCAGCGTGCGCGCGGAATCTGGCAAATTACGCGCGTCAGCCACACGCTCAAACAACCCCGGATCTTTTTCCGAAAATGACAAGAGCCTTAAGTTACCCAAGACATCAAAACCATCCCCAGATTGCTCTAAAAAGACTAAACTCACCAACATCTGACATCTTGCCTTCCTTAATTAATGACAGTCTAAAGTTTAGACGGGATCTAAATTTAACTGGAGAACTGGAGTTAACTGCTCCATCACCAATTTGGCATTTCCAATTTGGCATTTCCAGCCTCTCCACAGCCAATTCGTTCTCCAGTTCTGCTGGTTTAAACTTGTCGTGGTCAAGTTGTAACATGAGTAACTCGTTTTACTGTTCAAACGTTAAACTAGATCCCGTTTGGGGCGGAGACCACCCAGGAAAACAGCTGATGGATTCTCAGTCAAAACATTCTTTTCAAATAAATTAGATTTCAAAATGGCCTTCACTCTCTCCTTTTGACGTTTATCACCAATATCGATTTCATAATATTCTGCTATTTTCATCAGTTGCTCTTTAGTGCAGATATCTAAACACTTCTCGCGCTCCATATTTAAGTGTGCATTAAATCAATGAAACGAATAGTGAAGGCTACGTACTGGTGCACAAACCACATACTGGCCTAATCAGCATACGAGTGCGCCCCTCTAGCTGACTGCCTAACCATAATACATACAAAGTCAACCCTGGTCTTCATGCAGTTAATGGTGGTGGGTAATTACGCACTGAAGCGCAGTGGCGAGGGAAAGCAACCAGAAACTGTCGACTCACCCTGAGCCATAGATGTGCTCCCGAGCAAGATTGCTCTAAACACGTTCACCGCAACACTAATACAAAACAACAAGACGAAACCCAAAGGGGTAACGCCACTGAGCCTGACAGTGGAACAGCGTTTGTATCAAAGTTACTTTAAGTGCACCAGCCAGACAACACCTTACATTGATTTGCAATTTTCACACCGAGACGAGAGAAAAAAAAAAAACTACTTCCAAAAAAACTTCATATCTATGCAGAAAATAGATACAAACTACTGCATCTCCCAAACAAACGCTCCTGTGTCCCACTATAAGACCCGCAAAGGAATTACGCACGCCGGACAGCGCTATAGGGAGTCCAGGGAAACCCCCACTTACAATTTAGTGACGTCAACAATGACGTACATTTACAAACAATTAAGCATGAGCAATAGCAATACTCAAACAAACCAACAAAGCTACATACCCATTACTGCAAAATGGACCAATATCGATTCCGGACGAGTCCCCAACTTGTCACAACCCGGCTCTGAGGCCATGACACTAGATAGGGAGACGCAGACGTTTGGCCAAAGTAAGCAGTTTGTTAAACATAATACGACATCGAGGGAGGGGGCGTTGCTCCACGGGGTGAAAAGAGAGCGCCCTCGTTGCCAGAAAGGCGGAGCTTTATTCCTGCAGACACCGGGCCCAGGTGTCTTCATTTAAGGCGACCACCACCTTAAAGAAGCATATAAACACACAAGTAGCTACAGAAGGTAGGGAACCGTCACACCCTATATGTATTTCCTCACTTGTAGTGGTAACTTAGTGATATCTAGCCAATCAGATATTTTCGAGTTTATTTGTGCAGGTTTTGATTTTTGCTGCCTTAATAATATAGATTAGTGGAATTGTGTTTTGCATCAAAACTAATTACATTTAAAATAATGATAGTCTTCAGCTATGCTAACAGCTTTGTGAGGCTTAGTCACAGCACCGATCTTTGTCCCTTGTACTTCACACTGCTCTTGTCTTCCATGTCCCCGGCTTGTGTGTGTGTGTGTGTGTGTGTGTGTGTGTGTGTGTGTGTGTGTGTGTGTGTGTGTGTGTGTGTGTGTGTGTATCTCTTCCTGTCCTGTTGACAACCTGGGCCAAGTCTATATTCACACCTGCCTTCAATCTGTTCATCACCTCCCTCAGCTCAGACAGATAAGTGTGCATTTTCACAGCTCACAGCTCACAGCTGACTCACCTGTTACCTCTTCCTCACTGTCTCTCTCTTCATCCTCTTCACAGTCGTCGTCATTAAGGACCATTATCCTCTCCATCTCTTCCTCCCAATCAAACTCATGCTTGTTTTTTTCTTCCTTGTCATCTCGTCTTTCCACATGAGGTTCTTCTACTACAATGTTTTCCTTTCCTTTTTTCTATATTGACATAGTGAAGCTCAATGTCAATGCTTTTCATTGCTCTCCTCCTCTACCTCTTCCTCCTTTACTTTCTCCTTCTCAATCAGCAGATTTTGGATTTCCAGGTCACCTTCTTCCTCTTCCTCTCTACACCAGGGGTCTTCAATGCTTTACAGGCCAAGGACCCCCAAAGTGATAGAGAGATGGAGCAGGGACCCCCTACTAAATATATTGTATAAAATTGTGTTTTATATTAAACTGGGCCTAGTGCCATGTATAAACATACCTTGTTGTTGTGCATTCAATACTAAGCTGTTCAAATAATATACAGGTTCATATATTCATGTTTTCATTTTAAAGGTACAGTGAGTAGGGTGGCCGGGCCACTGCCATTTAGAAACACACCTTGTATGATAATCATGCATACAAGCTATTCAAATTGACGTTTTAATGTTAAACATTACATTACGTTACAGTCATTTAGCAGACGCTTTTATCCAAAGCGACTTACAATAAGTGCATCAACATTGGTAATCAAAAGAACTACTAGTCACCAGAAGTCATAAGTACATTTCCTTTTTCAAACAAGCATCTAAGAGCATGAAGCAGAGCATAACTCAGAGCCAAAGTACAGGGCAGAAACAAACAAAAACAGTAAGTGCAAAAAAAAGTAATATGAATACAATAAGTGCAACAAGCTAGTATGAATACAATAAGTGCAACAAGCTAGTATGAATACAATAAGTGCAACAAGCTAGTATGAATACAATAAGTGCAACAAGCTAGTATGAATACAATAAGTGCTGAGTGGAAGGCTCATAAATGTGGAAACGAAAATGAGTGATGGCCTATTAGTGCCACTGCCATGCATAAACATACCTGTTATCTTGCAAACAATACTGAACTATTAAAATAATGGACAGATTCATGTTTAAAAAAAAAAATGTAAAAAAAATTGTCTAATCAACCAAACATTTTGCGGACCCCCTGTTGAAGACCTCTGCTCTACATGTTGCCATGAAGATCTTTATATCTCCGTCTTCAGCCAGCAGACTTGTGTGAAAAGCATTTTTAAAGTTCTCGGTGAAAGTCAGATCAGCCTCCAACCTCACCTTGTTGGCCCAGATCACAGTCGTTCCTGGTTTGCAGAAATGCTTCATGGTGACCAGGAGCTCGTCCAGGAAGTCGTGATGGTAGACCACGTCAGCTGCCAGCACGTAGTCATACCGGTAGACGGATGTAGGGTAGTTGCTCTCCAGGTCGTGGCCCCAGGACAGAGCTTCCACCTGGGGAGTGTATCTGCAACGATTCCTGGTGTTCTTCATCACATTGGCCCGGAGTTTACCCAACACGTCAGGTAAGTCTGTAGCTGTGACTGACGCTCCTGAGGAAAACAGGACATCCAACATCAAAATAGCTACAATAACAGTAAAAAAAGCATACTGGCGATATATTAAGGAGTTTGTAGTGTGCAAATGCAGTTTTAATGTAGCTACTATTTTGAATTTGTACATCTTGATGTTCTGCATCACATCTTTGATCCATTGATTGTGTAATGGAGGGCTTCCATTGAAATATAATTGAGTGTCTAGCTAATAGAGAGGAAAAAGCAACGACTGATTTGAATCATGTGGAACTGAGAATATACCAAAAATGGCAATTGTAGGAAAGGGTTTGATATCACAGCCCTCTGGTTTTACTGCCGACAGTTGATAATGGTTTTGACTTCACCACACATTGGTTTTACCACAAAATGAAATGGTGTCTGTTGACACCTGGCACATCACAGATGGCGCTTAGGTTTGGGAATATTCTCTCAAGTTTGGTTTTAGAGAAGTGTAGCCGTTTTATGGCACGTGTTTAAAAGAGGAATGGACCCTCGAAAGAACCCTGTCCCATTCCTCGTCTGAAGTTTCTTGTCTTTTCCCTGACTTGTACTCTGTACCTGTGCAAATGGCAAATAAAGTTTAACGTGAATATAAACGTCTTACCGAGGAGTGCTGCTACAACAGACATGAGGCCAGTTCCTGCTCCGATCTCCAGGACCGTCTTGTCCACAAGACTCAACTGTTCACGATGAGTGTCCAGGTAGTGACAGAGAGCCAGAGCCTGAGGGAAGTCAAGATGACTTTGAGTTACAGGAGGTATAAGCGCTTTAGGGTTGGGGCAACTGAAGGATCACTGGAGCAGGTTAAGTATGGACCCGAGGCTCAGAGCAGCAAAGACCAACAAGGTCTTTGTAGATGAATGAGTAGCAGTGGATATCATGTTGTCCGGCGGCCTCAGAGTGCAGGCAGCAGCACGTCAATATGATATCCCCATAATCCAGAACTGACACTAACACTGTGAGTGGGATTGCATCAACAAACAGAGCCATCCCAGAAAATACAGTATTGACAAGTGTAATGGTACACAAGGGCATTGTCTGACATATTCTGGCAAAAGAGGTTGCAAATCTCCAAAAAAAGTGCTACTCACCGCCGGCCATACCATGCCAGCAAAGCAATCAAGAACCCCGTCGATCAAAATCTCCTGCCCAACGTAATAGTACACCTCCTTATCGACTTTGAGGTAGAAACACGGAGCCCAGGCTGGTTTTTGATCTGAATGATACAAAAATCAGATGCTCAGTTCTCTGAGGTCTCTCAGCAAAAGTTTGGAAACGTTTTACATCCTGCATTTTCTTGCATCCTTCATCTTACCTTTCTTTTCCTCTTCCGCGCCGTCCACTCTGCTTTTCATATAATGGGTTTCCCCCAAAAAGTGTGTGGACAAAGTATCCATTTATAATCCTGTATGCTGTTGGACTTAAACAGATCTCAGATATTAGAGTTTGAGCTTCAAGTCAATGTTTGTAATAACGTCCTGTTTCTTTTTTTCCCCCTTAATTAACTGAGTTATCTTTCTTGTTGATACAAAAGTAAATTCATTATTATCAAAACAGAATTTTTTACAAGATATAAACAAGATTATACAAGATTTTCAAGTCATATATTTTTGATATTTTGCTTACTGATATGTTACTGTGATTTTCTACCTTCTTCTAATTCTTGATTAAAAAGTTCTTAGTGCAAGTACTTCCCACATAGCTTTTGTAAATACAATCAAAACCTCACTTTTAAACACCCTACCCGTGACCTTTGACATACCTGATTGTGCTTTATTTCCCAGTGAAGGATCTTAGGAGCAATCAGACTGCATCTCGAGGCGTCTGACTTTGAAGTTATAGCATCCTGTTGGATACACCCATCCTCATCACAAGGACACAAGGGTATTTTTAGAACCCGTGCCCAGGAGAAATGAACACAAGCAAGTTCAGCGCGCACGTAAACACACACACACACACACACACACACACACACACACACACACACACACAACAACAGCAAAGATGAGACTGTGAAGGAGCCAAAATGACGGGAATGTCACGATACCAGCAGGCATGTATCTTTGCTTCCAGTGTCGCTTATGGACTTCCCTGCTGGTGCTTTATAGAATCCTCCACAGCCTGTAAGCTCGTACTGAATATGATTTTAAATTATATAAAATTAAATAATACTAAACCTGTAAAAAATGACTCCTGCATTAACTCTGCTGAATGATTTCCAGCTACTTGGTAGTCCACAAATAGTCACATTGGAAAACCAGACCAAAACCTTTTTTGTGATTGGCTTGAGAGCATATTGACAGAAAGCACTTGAATGTGTATGTTTTCAACCAAACAATTATAACCCCAAAGCCTCATTAAGTGATTTTAACTGCTGTTAAGTTGGTCACACTTTTATCAGACAGTATAGATCATTTAATGTAAAGATGGAACGTGTCTATGCTGTCCTTGCCTACTCGTTTTTCTTGCAATGACCTCAATTGCCTCACCAGAGACGGGAGGTAACAGGATCAGGTTGGTATGCGACATGCCCCCAAGAAAAGAAGAGGGCTTCTGTAATTGAAATCTCAATTAGACCTTCCTCGGTTACATTTGACATCTTGGGCCATGAAGTATCACCTTCCAGTTTCAGGTATCCTCAAACTAAATCCACTCACGTCCCAAAACTTGGAATCCATCCAGGACCTCAGGGTGGTTTGACCTGACGATGGGGAGTGCACAGTGGTTGGGTCATCCCTAAACTGTGTGTTGTTGATGTGGAGCAGCCTTACTTGGACAGAAGATAAGAGCGTTTAAGGTTGAGTTTTTGGCAGCATCTCAGCTCTGTCTCTCGGTGAAAGGTTGTTTGTTATCAACAGACTGTTGAAAGAGCGATGAAGTTAACCAATGCCTCTTCAAGGCCTCAGAGAGTCTTCACCGCCACCAGCATAGATAGCCTGTCTTGTCCCCCTTTAACCCAGCATGTGTTTCTGCATCCAAACACATATCCATCACAGGAATAATATATCAGATTTAAAAGGTTGCATGAATAGTAGGTGACTTCAACTTTCCAATATAATTAAGCTAACTGGTGACTTTCCAAAACATGCAAAGTTTGTGAGTAACTCATGTTACCGAAGCAGCTCAAATTGCCCAATATGGATGTGATCTTTTAATTTGACCTCGTTCAACTGTTTTGCAGCTGAATGTTAAGTAAAGTTGTCTCATTTGGACAGAAATGTTGCAAATAATTATTAAATTTTTTGGACTTATGGCAAACTTGGTAGCAAACAGTTACTTATTTACACATCCAGAAGTTATAGAGCAACTTTATATATATATATATATATATATATATATATATATATACATTTTTTTTTGTTCACCAATATCTCTCTTATAGCTCTGTTTTTAGTCTCTACCAGCTAGAACATATCTGGCTCCTCAGCTGCTAAATGCTGCGCTATGTTCACCAGCTTGTAGCTAACTGTGTCTGTCTGCTGTTTGGTGCTCAGCAGGAAGTGTACAAAGAGTTTTAAAGCAAGCGAAACATTGTCACATTGGGGAAAAAATGTTAAGTTTGGCCTGATGGTGGTGCCAGAAGAAAGGTTTGTTGTTGCCTAAATCCTAAGGGTGTATCCTCTGTATACAGCTGGTCTTGTCAGGTTTAACTCAGGTTAAACTAAGGTTTACATTTTTAGACCTGCTAAACTTTCACCAGCCTCGGTTGTACTTTAAAGCTCAGCTTTGCTTGCTGCTGACCGTTAATAACGTTATCTGATTAACATGCCAGTCGTTCATGGTCGCCAGAGGATTCATCTTTAGGGAACCATTAGTGACTGATCCAACATTATAGGAAAAATGTTTTTTGACAACTGTGACTAGCCATGATTAGGTGACAAATCCAAAATGCCCACCAAACATAAAAAAGCCTTGAGTGTATCCAGACATACATTTTCCAGTTTATTAAGTTCAGCTAAATGATCAGATTAGCGATAAATAAGGCCGTTCAGCTTTTTTTTGTCAGATTGAATTCAACGGTCGTTTTGGAGTTTGGGGTGTTCTAGTAGATAAATACACCTGTAAATAATATAATGTGTAAAAACATGGATCACAACTTGAGATTGTGATTTTCTGGCATATCAAACTATGAATATCAACAAGTCTTAATGTAGACATTTTCACATGAGATCCATAAAAACACGTGACATTACAAACATTCCCATTCAGCAAGACAATTTACACATTTGACCTAAATCTGCAGTCACAGACGCACTCACGCAATGTCACACACAATGAATATACAGTGTGTATTAACAATTCAGGCAGCAGCCTCTCCCTAGTCCTTAGTCCTCTTGTCCTTCCTCCAGGCTCGGTACAGTTTGATACTCAGACTGGGGAGGTCGTACAGCTCCTCCAGGTTGAAGCGCTGCCGAAAGCGGTCAACGAAGCTGTTCTCTGGGTCCAGACGAAAGCGCATGGCCCACAGGATCTGTGTGTTTTCATGGCACAGGTAGTCAAAGGTGTCCATCAGCTCCTCCAGGTAAGGATGGGCGTACACCACGTCAGCTGCCAGGATGTAGTCGAAACAATGTGTGGCACGCGGGAAACGCTGCTCCACCTCCTGACCCCAGATGAACTCTGTGACCTAGAAACAGAGATGATTGAGTAAAACACCAACACAATGCAACATACATTGCTGATAGTTTGATTTTTAAAGATCAACCCAACAGTATGAAATCTGAATAGAAAAACCCTACCAGAGGGATGTACTTGCATCGGTCCTTGGTGTTGCGCATGACATTGTACTTGAGGTTCCCCAACACATCCGGCAGGTCAGTGGAGGTCACCTTAGCACCTGGAGAGAGACAGTGCAGCTGGGTGTTAAAGGGAATGAGACACAAACGACAACAGAGAGAGGACACATTTAAAGATTAAGTCCAAGAAACTTGTTAGAGCTAATCACCAGATGTGTTTTGTTTCCGTACCTAACAGGCTGGACACGATGGAGACGAGCCCAGTTCCAGCACCAAGTTCAATCACGTTTTTGTCCGTCAGGTTGTATTCGTCTCGGTTGGTCTCTAAGAAATGACACAACACCATCGCCTGTTGGGGAACACAGGTTTAAAGTTCACTGGCAGCAGCAGTGCAGCAGCTAATTATTTGTGATAATGTATAAATCAGGGCGTACCGAGGGCCAGAGTACAGCTCCATAGAGGTCTGTGGACTCTTTAATACGGATTTCCAAATCAGAAAAGACGTATCCCTCCCAGGCTTCCGGACCGATCAAGGAGGGATGGAAACACCGAGCCATTATGGCTTTAGCTAGCTCTGCATCCACAGCAGCGAGGGGAGGAAAATACCACATAAAGCTTAAAGTGTGATACTGTAGTGAGTGAGGACAATGCAGAGCCTAGAATAACACAAGACATACAAATAGACCTTTTTCACAGCAGGCATTTTGACGTCACAGCAGGAGACATTGACTCACTGGTACATTGAAATGGTATGGAGCTATAATTATAATGTTATTTGTTTGCACCTGTGCTTTTCCTGTTGTGACAAGTCAAGCATTTTTGCTGTGAAAAAGGTCATTAGAACACACAGCTTTTAACCTATACAATGCTACTGAGGCAAAAATAACCGAAAGGCCTTATAACACAGTTCATAGATTATTACTAGTTTTGTTAAAGATAATAATGGCTGTTTTTGATGATGGACACTTAATGGCTAAAATTTGCATCGATGTTTGAAATTTGCATTTAATTAGGAACTAAAATAGTTCCTATGGATACTTTTGGCACAGTGAGGGCTGTGGATTATCCAGATTAACATTATATCCAGAAAGAATGTTGATTTGTTTTTAATGGAATTTTTCGAAATCTCATAGATTAGATGGATATCTTAAAACTTGGTAAGAAGGTGAGTGATTTCGGTGAAACAGTCTCAAAATGAGTTAAAAAATAAACTGTCAACAACAAGATGGTTCTGCAGGGCTACTGTGCAGGATTGGTAGGTGTTTCTTTTATTTTGTCCACCACTGCACATCACTTAAATATGACTTAAATGTGCCAACCTTAAATCAAGCAGATGAGTAATCATGTTGTTCTTCTTTCATATCACATTACGGCTAACATTTAATTCTCTGCTCTATAAATGAATCACATTTAGGCTCATAATGCCCATCTGATCCTGCTGTTTGTTTGCCACATCATGTCTGTGTGTCAGACTCCAGCTATGTTACAGTGCCGACGGATACTCAGAGCATCTGATACACAACTTCAGTTATGCAACACTGGTTTGGAGAAAAGGTCAGGGGAGCCCACAGAGCTCAATGCAAAGGTTGGGGAGGACATCTATAGCTGTTGTGTGTGTATAATAATGTATATACGTCATTAACGAGCAGCGATGCAATTGTTTGCATGGAATAAATATTTCAACATCTTATGAGCTCTGACATTACAGTCATACTCAGTTGATTTATGGGATTTTAAATTAACTCTGCATCCATACTTCCTCTGAAATGTTTAAATGTGACCGTATTCCCAAAAAGTTCAAAAGTGCACCATACTGCCATTATCAATCACTGCCAATGAAATTAGAGAGAAAATCTTTAGTTTTTAGATGTGTATTACGAATTCTCACCTTCTTCTTTGGCCGTGGTGTCCTCCTTCATGGCCTTGGACTGTTGAGTCTCCATGTTTGAAGGAGTCCAAGCAGGAGGGCTAGAATCCAAACAGAAAATCTATAGCAGCCAACTGATTCTTTGGTCCCGGATCCTTTGGATTTCAGTCAATCTGGATCCAGATCTACAGTAGGCTGTTAGCTGTCACCTTCCGTGGTTTTAATTTACACACAAATAAAGTGTTTCTAACTTCTTGTCCAACGACTTCAACTCCACCCAACATTTCTAGCTCTCACTGCTTAAACCCCTCTCTACTGCAGTACGACTGACGGACAGCGACAGCTGCTCCGTCCGACTGCTGAACTGGAGCTGGGGAGTGAAGAGGAGGGGTAATGTAAAAATACTGACCCAAAATATACTTAATTTATAAAGTTAAAATAGGACTTTGTGCAAGTTATAGAAACCTCAAACATGCTTGAATTTTTCCCACTTGTGCAAAAGCCTCGACGTTTGTGTGTTTTCCGAGGCAGAAGGAGGAGGGTCGGTGTGTGCAGGAGCAGTATGTATGCGACTGAAATACTGCCTGGAAGAAATTTGTGGCGCTGAAGACTTGCACCTGTCTCAGTCTCACACTTGAAAAGTGACTGGAATGTCAGAAGATGTGCCAAACTTGCATCTACTGCAGAAATACTTCCAACTACCAAAAACATTTAGCTCAAAGATTTAATGCAAAAATATTCTCATTCCTCTCACAGGTCGTAAACCTGGAAACATAAGAAAAAAATGTTTTCAATCACCTCAATAGTTGATGTACATGATTCATTTACACATTTCCCTTGTAAATATCAAATATAATATCACAGACATTATTTTGGAGTGAGCAACACAACCGCTTGGACAACATCTGTTTGTAGTTCAATCACAGCTTCTTCCCCTTTCCCTTTCCTCTCTTGCTTCCTCTTCCTCTTTTTGCTCCATGGCCTCGTCGGCTGCCTTCGAAGACAGATCGGGCTGTAACCATAGCAACTTCCCCGCCACGGTCGCTGTCATCACTAGAGCTGCTGCCGCTCCTCCCGGCCCACTGAGGTACAGCCTTAGTAGGCTGGGGGACGGCCTTCACTGAGAGAGACTCCTGGCTGGTGCTGCTCACATCCTTCAGAGATGGAAGAGGAGATTCAACAATCACCTCCGACCCCAGAAACCCTCCTCCTGCCACAGACGTCTTCTCTTCTCCTCCTTTCTTCGGACTCTTGCTTGCTGCCTTTCCTTTCTTAGTTTTGGACGGGGATGGACTTTCCTCGTCACTGTCGTCCTCTTCCTCTCCTCCTTTTCTCTCCTTCCTCTTCAAGCAGGTGACGGCTCGGCGCAGTCGCTGGCTGCGAATCGCCTGCTTTTCCTGTTGCTCCATGCGGAAGAATGAGTCGATCCGCAGCTGAGTCTAGACCGAAACGTGGAGAGAGGAAGTATAAATGATGTAAGATTAGAGCATTTACAACTAACTGTTTATTCATACAGTTGACTAACTATCACAACTTCTCTGCTAACTCAATTGCATCCCACAAATCTGTAATCCCATTTGGCTGTTTATGTTCCTCCTTAACGCAAACACGTGGATATATATTCCCCTTCAATTTATTTTAAATGAGTTGAGTAGTTAGCTGGCATTTCAGTGCAAAAGTGTCCCTCGGGGGACAAGTACACCTGGTTACCTGCTGGGTGCTGAGCTGCTTGATCACAGGCTGAAGGGTCTCCTCCGTCCTCCGACTGCTCCAGCCAAAACGAGTCAGACAGAATGTAAAAAACTGGTTAAGGAAACGTAACACTATCATGAATATGCCCACACCCACACACACACACACACACACACACACACACACACACACACACACACACACACACACACACACACACAGAAAGGATATTCTTTGATCATGTCGACTTGTGGGCGTCCCCAGCTGAAGAAGTTGTCTGACTGGTCCACGGCAGGTTGCAGGTAAGCCTGAGCAACCGCAGGGTTGGGGAACCCAGGATACAGTTTCACGTCTCTCAATTTTTTCTTAACCTTCGTATCCCGAGGATCAGCCACCAGGCGCTTTTTCTCCTGAACCTCTGACCACCATTCACTAGAGGAAACAAATCAAACCTAATTATTACTATCATTATTTATCTAGTTCAGTTAAAAACACACAAACAAAAAGCTAAATATAAACACTTATATCAAACTTTAAATGGAGTGTAAATTATTAATAAATTGCCTTTAACAATGAGATAAACATTTTGCCCGTTTTTCACAGTCACAGTAGAGAGAGACTGGAGGAATTAAGTGTGAAATTCAAACAAATTAAAATTTGTGAAAAAGAAGGAAAGAAATATATGATCAAGAACCTTTATTAACACCTACTTTAAGAAAAATCCACTAACTTTTGGATAACCTGGACCAGTTAACTCAAACCCTGAAACACACACCTGAACTGTGTGAGTGGCTCCAGGCCTGACCCGGGGAACTCATTCAGTATCTCCATGCCGGTCACATATCCGACACCTGGCACGCCTTCTGTGTAGTCGCTTCCCAGCAGGTAAGCCAGGTTTATCAGTTTAGTCCTGTCCAGACCTGAGACAGAGACAGCGGTTGAGACAGAGAAGAGAAAAGGACAAGAAGATGGAGGAAGAGAAGTAAAACCTTGTGCTGACAGCCCATCACAACCCAAGAAGTGCAACGTAAGATCAGCGGATTAGCGTGGTCATTTGTTATCCAAGCACAATTTCAACACCTTGCCCTTTCATCTCAGCAGGCCACTAAACAGCACAGTAGCACCATCTGCTGTTGCACATAAGTCATAGAAATATTTATACCATGTATATATTATATTATTAAAATAATCCAATGTCATATTTGTCTGTGGTTTGTTTTGTTGTTTTGAAATCAATTTGCAAATGCATCTCAAGGTTTGAAGAGTTTTACAATAAAAGTCAGAGGAAAAATGGAGACACTTAAAAATGTCAAGATCTGACTAAAAAAATAGAAATATTTTGTTGTATTTGGCATCTTCAATCAACATGGAGAAGGCATTTACGCTCTCATGTGATTTATTAGACTCAAACATTAAACTAATACCAATTCAACAATCAAATAAAAAAACAATAGGACAAGAGGAAATGAATCATGAAACGCGTCTTAATACTTGATAAGCACCGACCCAGTTGGTTCTGCAGGTCACTGTACTGGTAGTGTTCAACATATTTGTTCTGGCTGAAGAAGTTCCTGTAGACGTGTCTCCCTCCAAACAGCCACACGTCGGAGTCGTCCGTGATGGTCCCGTGTGTGTGGTCGGTGCGGTCCAGTGCTGCACACTGAGCCTCGGCCTCCATCGGCGCCACCAGGAACGGCACACCAAACAGCCGCAGCAGCTCCTGGGATCAAAGAGGAAAATAGGCATTACTTTCAAACACATAAACTTACAGAAAAGATTGGGAAGTTACACCGACTGCAGACGTATCCTCCGGGCCGGCTTTGTGCCTTACGTCATGCATGTGTATTTACTTTTTGCATTATATTTTTACAATTCACGGTAGTGATTCATCCTTAGAGGCTCGTACATTTCTTAAGGTGAGGTGTGAGGGTGGAGTGCCTGTGTGGCTTTTAATGTGTGCGTGTGTGATTTTACTGCGTCTTCGGTTCACCTGGCTCTCCAGGTGCATCTGCCCAGTGACTGTGTTCGCCATCCTCTCCTGCTGCTGTTTCAGCTCCCTCAGGCTGCTCTGCTCCGCCTGCAGAGAGCTCTCCAGAGCCTCCAGCTCATCCTGCAGCACAGCGCAGCGCGCGCACACACGCGCGCGCGCACACACACACACACACACACACACACACACACACACACACACACACACACACACACACACACACACACACACACACACACACACACACACACACACACACACACACACACACACACACACACACACACCATCAGCCCTGCCTCATACACATTAAACTGCTACACAGCTCAGCCTAAAGCACGTCATTTAAAAAACATCTGCATTTCTGCTTAGCCATGCTGCAGTTCTATGCCGTGTTAAGTGAAAGGTTGGATGGATCATTTAACTCCTGAGGCTACATTCTTAATAAATCGAAATAAATTAAAAACAGTTATTAGTATTGAAGTTAAGATCTTGTGTGTCTAAACCATCCTGACAGGAATGCTCACCATGTCCAAGTGTTCCCATTCATTTATCGCTGGAGTTGTGCTGGACTCTGTCTCTGTTCTCTCCTTTAACTCTGTCTCCTCAGTCTGTCTCTTTTTGTCTTCTTCTTCTTCTTCTTCTTCTTCTTCCTCCTCCTCCTCCTCCTCCTCCTCCTCCTCCTCCTCCTCCTCCTCCTCCTCCTCTAAAGAATCAGCAGCTGGAGTGCCGACAGGCTTTTTCAAACCTTCCTCTGGTTTTTCTTCCTGCTTGTTCTCCTCTTTACAGACCTCACCTGGAGATCCTTTCTTTCCAACCATCACAAGTGAATCCTCTGTAAATTCTTCGTCCGACACCTCGACGAAGCTCTCTGGGAAAACACAAAAGAAGCATTTTTTGTTATTGCCGGCAGGTTTAAGGAATTATGAATAAGTGTGATCTTTCACCCGACTATTACTGTACCTTCTGACTCGCTCTCCTCCGACTTCATAACGTCTCCGGTCTTCTCCTCCAGAGCTTCAATCACCTCGTTACTCCTCTGCTTTAACGGCGCAGGATGCATTTCAGTCTCTTCACTGGGAGGCTTCCCACATAGCTGAGCAGAGAGATTGCTGGATAATGTGTTTCGATTGAAAGCAGCTGCACCGTTTGTCTTTGTGATCAGCTCTTCCTGTTTCTCCATCTGTCCTCTACTTCCCAGCCCTACGTCCTCTGTCAACTGTCTTTTCTTTGTCTCCTTTTCTGGTTTTTGCAGCGCCGCAAAGCGAGGGGCTTCATTTCTCTGACCAATCATGGCCTCCGTCTCACCTTCAGAACTCCCAGCGAACAAACCATCTCTCACGCGTAAACTTTGGTTCCCCTTAAAATCTGATTGTTCATGAGGCAGAGAGTTCACACCATCAGGTTCTCCCTCTTCCTCCGAGCTGCTGACGACCACTTGTGGCACAGGACGGGGAATATAGGCCCGCATTTTGGTTGGCGAGCTGCTGATTAGAGCCCTGTGTTCAGCAGCGCCTTCGTCGTCGTCGTCGTCTTCCTCAGCTAGAGCTCGTTGGATTGCCAGCAGGGTACGAGGGGACGCGCTACCATCCTTCTTTTCCTGGTCCACCGTCTCCTCCTCTGAGCTGTCGTCCATCGCAGCCCGGATCGCCTTGAGCGTACGAGGCGAGGGTGGTGACGTGTCTCCCTGACTCGGTTTTGACACAGAGGGTTTGGAGTCTTTTGAGGAGGGACCCGCCACTTCTGCCTTTTCCTCACAAGCAGGACGCCACAGGGGCTCAGGTCTGTCTGGTGCTCGTCTGGTGCCGCCTGCAAAGGAGCTCCCGGACCAGGCTGCCGTCGCCGGTCGGCTCTCGGGGGCAGCCTCGCTCTTTTTGGAGCCTGCGTAGGAGAAGCAGAGTGGCGTTTCAAATATGAAAACAAGGTTGCACTTTTAGATCTAAATCGTACAATCTCTTATCAATGAAACCCTGTTCAAGGCACATTCCACAAATCGTTGGATCCAGACAACCATAGATTTAAATATGGCACCAAATACAGTTGAGATGAATAATCTATCACACTGAATTAGTGTGATTTACTTTATATCAATGCGTACTGTGTAATAATGCAGTTATGAGCAGTAACTATTTTGGAAACGCTTCCTTTTTGATGATGCGTTCAAGAATCAGGACAACTGATAGTTTACACTTTTCCTGTAAAAAACTGAAAACCTGTCCTTTGACTGAGTAAACACACCACCATAGCCTCCCTCACCTTTAATAAGGATATAGTGGGAATAGTCCTCTGAGACCAGCCGGTGTGTCTCTACGCTGTGACTCTGCTCGTCTCCGTCCTGTTGGCTGAGCTGTGGAGCGCTGCCGGCGCTCCGCTGGCTCATCTCTTTCTCCACGCCATGCAGACGCTGGTTCAGCTGGTTCCTCTGCAGCAGGCCGGCCAACTGGTACTGTGAAAAGTCTCCTGACCGCTAAGAGGAAGTGAAGAGGAGTCTGTGTTGAAGAGCAGGAGATGGGTGTGTGTGTGTGTGTGTGTGTGTGTGTGTGTGTGTGTGAAGGAACAGTACCTCTGGGGGTTTGTGGTACATGGTCCGGCGTCTTTTGGAAAACTCTTTCATGTCTTTGAGTATCTCATGTTTCATTTCAGGAGGCAGGCTGGCAAACTCCTCTGAGTTGATGTCCACTGAGTTTGGGTCTTCATACAATTCGCCCTGAGACACAGTGAGCAGCCGACCAACATAAGAACATGGGAATAATGCGAAGATGTGACTCCAAATACTTTGTAGAGTTTCATGAAACAATCGAGACAATATGATGAGGCCTTCACTCAGCAAAAAAACTCTATTGTACCAAAGCCAGGACAACACCCGGATCCAACATTAACCGAGCAATATTTCAACATTATTGAAAACCAAAACACCATCAAAATTCGCTCAAACAAACTATTTGAAGCTATATCATTTGGTGGTGGTGCTATTCAGTGTTACTCTCCCGTGCACATCAACTTCACCTGATACATGTGATGACCATCGTCCGTCTCCTCCAACTCTTTCTCTTCCTCCTCCTCTGAACTGAATGAATAAAACACATTAACATTATTAAAGAACCAGTGCTATTGGCGGAACAATTGAATAAAACAAAACATTTTGCAGAGTGCTTCTTCATGCACAGATGTTCCGACTGAATTACAACAATGACTAGTGAGTAGTAACCGTCCCACACCTGCTTTTGTCCTTCTCCTCTGCGGCTGGCAGGGCTGGTAGAACATACATGTCGTCAACCTCATCCCTCCTCACAGTGGAGAGGCTGGGGAGAGGATCCTTACTGTAGCGGGGGGGGGGGGGGGGGGGGGAATAAATACTTCAGACGAAAGAGATTTAAATGGCTCTACTGAGATAATAGACAGTTCATTGTGTAGGGAGAGAAAGAGAGGAGACACATGGCCCCTGTCCCTGACCTGCGGTCCCCAAGTGCAGCTTTGATAGCCTGTCTCTTCAGGAATGTCTTGAGGAGCTTCTCATTGGTCTGCTTGGACTCCCGGCTCAACTCCTCTTTCCTCTGCCTCCTCACAGCCTGCAGGAGAGCCACAGCCGCGCATGATCAGATGACAGAATACGTGGACCTCGTGCATATTGGAAGAAAAATGTCCCAAAAACGATCGACACAAGATACGTTTTCGTTGGACGTACCAGAGTCTGTTTCTTCAGCAGCGGTGCGTCCCCATCGAACACGAAGATCGGCCTGATGCGGAAGAAGAGCAGCTTACAGACGCGGTGGAAGAGAGTGAGGAGGTGGGCGTTCTGGACACTGTTGCCGTCGCGGTCCCTCACGCCCTTCACTGCCTGGTTCAGCCATATGCTGATGTCTGGAGGTGTCCGGTTAAGGTTAACGCTATGGCTTAACACAAGCAGTTAATACAGTCATCAATACATCTGACAGAGACGTAAGGTGATGGAACCCTGCTCAAACAATGACAGACAGAAAGATCACAATCAAGTCAGGAGGATACCAACGGCCAGGATCTTTCCCTCCAGAGTCTCTGGGTTGATGGGTTTCCCTGTACTCTCCAGCAGCCTCCAGAGTCCATGTACTCCCATGATAACTATAGTCCAAAACGCCTCCGAAATAATAATGTGAATATCAAAAACTGAAACACGACAAGTTACCTGTGCATGACTAATCGGAGCGGTTTTATTGAATAAACTCCGAAATTACCGAGGTGAATACAGAATAAAGTGCACTGTAGCAGCACTTTTCAACGTTTGTTGTAACACTATTTTTTGTCCGTAGAGCATTAATTGACTGCGCATGAAGGTTCCGCATTATTTACATCGGGACATATTTAGCTGTTACACCGCAAGCGGCGTGATTTTCCTGGATTTAGTCTGTCAGGTTTTCTTGTCTGACGCTACTGTCGCTTCGACCAAATGTCCATATTATAGATACTGTCAGAAATAGTCGGGGTTGAATGTTGAACTAACGACTTTGGGTAATGATCCGTGCACAGCTTTAGTTTGCAAACGAGGAGGCGTTCCTTGGCCGGAAGTGTTGCCTGAAACACCAAACCCAGGGTAAAAATAACCACCTCCTAGTCAAAGGCCAACTGTGTCCGGTGGCAAAATAAACAGCTTGCTGCTGCTTACACGAATTAATCGAGGAGGTTGAATCCATTGTTACCCGGTATGTTATCTAACAATCTGTCTGAATCCCCAAATCCGATCCCAGATCTTACTACTGGGACGTGTCGTTCTGTGTAGCAAGCAGCCATCACGATAGCGTTGACGTTACTTCAACTTGGGATTGTTAAACTTCCCGTTAACGGCTCCTTTCCGTTAAAGCTGCTCGGAAAAACAGCTAAGCTAACAAGTTAGCTTACCGTTATCAGTACCTCGGCTGTTCACCCTGACCTTTGACCAGCGGCCTTCTTTGCTCTATAGATGCTAACAACAAATCACTCTCTCTTCTGTCAACAGCCATAGATGACGACGAGTCACCTGGGTTTCACCTGAACTACTTCCTTCTCGGCTAACACCACCTCCACCATGGCTGCTGCCGTGAGAGGTAACGTTGTGGATTGTTTTGTCGGAACTAGTTTCTGCTCATTTAGTTTGCACAGTAAAAGCCGACGTTCTCCAATGTCTAATCTGCAGTGTTTAGTTTTGACTAATGATAGTGTAAACCTGGAAAAAATGGAGCTTAAAACAGGAACTGTCTGATCAATTAACGTTACGAGTCTGACCGGTTTTTGGTAATTGACACATTTAGTTAAGTACCCTAAATGTATTGAGGTGTAATACCCAGCCCTACATGCTGCTAGAGAGGGTTAGTGGCTTCACCATGGCATCTATTTGACACCTTGAAGTCTTTGTTTGCATTGGCAAATCACACGTTTCATGTGCAATACAACATGGCGTTTATAGGAATATTCACACCTGCATTAAGAGCAATCCTCTTGTTATCGGCTCATTCAGGACACTTGACATTTAAGTGCAAAGTGTAAACGTGGCTTTGTTTATTTTGCCCAGGCTCTGCCCGTGTGCCTGTCCGAGGAGCTGGCGATGGCATGGAAACTGAAAAACCGCCCAGCGCCATCTTGGAGGTGAACACGGATGCACCGCCACCGGGTCCGCCTGCAGTTCCCCTCCTGAAGGTGGCTAGCCCTAAACGTAGCCCCAAATCTACTCGGCCTGCTCCCCCCGCGGCTCCCCAGCCTCCCGGGGTGCTCTACCTGGGCAAGGTGAGTCGAGAGGCCTGCACGGAGGTGGAGGCTGTGAGGATCATCATCCCCCGCTCCGCTATTAGCCGGCGCACCCGTACGGGACCCGCTGAGGGCAAAGGGGAGGCCGGGCAGCAGGCTGAGGGACAGGGCTCTCCACCCCTGCCTCTGGTGGAGGACTGGAGAGGACAGCTGGAGAAGCTGCAGAACTCTGAGCGCAGGCTGCTGCAGGACAAGGAAGGCCTTTCCAATCAGCTCCGTGTGCAGACGGAGGTAAGAAATGAATTTCAATGTTTAATGTCAAATGTCTTGAGTTCTTAATTCCGTATAGTTAATTACGATATAATCATGCTCCTTATTTCTCTTTTAAAAAATAAAAAAAGACCACTGTATTGTTGTTTTATCCTTTCAGCGATGAAGTGCTTTTAAGTGAATATAAAGGAAAACATAATTTCTTCAGCTGTGAAAAGAATTCTGCGTTTATTTCCGTGTTGCCAGGTAAACCGTGAGCTAAAGAAGCTGCTGGTGGCGTCGGTGGGCGATGACCTTCAGTACCACTTTGAGCGTCTGTCGCGGGAGAAGAACCATCTGATTCTGGAGAACGAGGCTCTAGGCCGGAGTCTGGCGCACACCGCGGAGCAGCTGGAGCGAAGGAGTATCCAGTGTGACGTCTGGAGGAGCAAGTTCCTGGCCAGCAGGTTTGAAATATAGAAAATGAAATTAGAAGTGACAAATAAGAAAATGTTCCTCTCATCCTGCAAAGCATATGTCAGGGACATTTTAGCACTGCATGAGGAGGACAAACAAAAAGATTAAATCACGATTAATAATACTATGATTGTTCTTCTATGAACAATAAGAGGTGACATTTAACGTTGTCCTGCTGGATAAACACTTGCATCAATGTTGACTCTTCAGAGTCATGGCAGAGGAGTTGACGAATGCCAGAGCTGCTCTGCAGAGACAGACCAGAGAGGCACAGGGAGCAATTCAAGACCTGCTGTTGGAGAGAGAAGAGTTCTCCAGTGACATGGTGCTCACTCACAGGTAACATACAGTGTATTCATAATTACTAAATTAAGGGAATGGTTCATCGTACTAGCTTGCAATTTAAAAATCCTGATGAGGAGAAGATAAGACATACAAACTGTGTTAAATTCAACGTGCCAGGACGAACTGCAGGGACATGCTGCCCCAGATAAATAAGAATGCTGTTGCTCCACTTAATGGCATTTAGTAAAAGTAAGCGTTCTCCTCTTGATGCCCACTGTCTGGTGTATTTGTTATAAATAAAAAAGGCCATTGAAGTGTGTGTAAAATACATACAAGACGTATCTCTACTTGCTCAAACAGGAAGACTCACACTGGCACAGCTTAGTAAGAACACTTGACCAACAATTGGATGTTAATGTGGAATGAAATAGATTTGCTTATCGCTTAAGCTTTGTAAAGTAAACATTTATGATTTCAGTCATTCCTATTCTATCAGCGTGTTAGTATTCATTTGCATTCACATGATTGCAGACAGTACATGTGTAGTTTTTTTTTATCAATGTAGGCTAGATATACTTTCATTTTGAAACATTTGTCACATGAAATTATTTCATTTTACTGAATTAAAAAGAAGTTATTTGAAAATCCACAAAGTTTCATTTAATATTAGATATGATGAGAACTTAGACCCTTAACAACGTTCTAGTTCAATTAGAGACGCCTGCATTAAGGAATTGACCATTTACAGCAAATTAATAGAAAGTGTCTGCTTTTTGAAGGAGCTTTCGATGAATCTGCGCAGATCCAGCTGCGAGAACTTCTCCCACTGCATTACGATAAATGAGCTGTAGAACACAACATTCAGAGATGGCTGTGTGAACTTTATATCTTAGCCGAGTCAAACATGACTAATGTTGAGCTTGAGCACATGTGGTTCAAGGTTCACAGCTGAGCTACGGATACTGAAGTTTTTCTGGGTTTTTTTCTGTGGTCAGATCTCTGGAGCAGCTCCTGGTGTCTCTGCAGTGGGGCAGACAGCAGACGTACTACCCCAGTGCACAGCTCCTCAGCACAGGAGAGCTGGCAGCAGCCAATCACAAGCTAGCAGACGCCATCAACTCCCACCTGTTGGGAAACAACACCACCACCACCACCACCGTCGCCGCCGTGGTGAAGAGCAGCACTGCAACGCCTGAGCTGCTCTGCAGCACTCCGGCTGAGAAGATGGCCGAGAAGGTACGAGCTCCGTACCCTTTTGTGGAAATCGGACCATTTTCAAATGCGTGTCATAAAATCCAGAGCTTCACAAATGTGTGTTCATCTGTGTTCTGTCCTAGGTGCTGAAGATTTTAGATCCGATTTCCTGTTCGGAAAACGAGGCAGACCCTCTGCTCAGTGACTCCACCCCCTCAAGCTTTCTCGGCAGTAAGAAGAGCATCGGCAGGTTTCACCCATATACCCGCTATGAGAACATTACTTTCAACTGCTGCGAGCGCTGCACTGGAGACATCCTGGTGCTGTAGGGGTCAAAGGGCAGCAAAGCGCACCAATCTGTCACTGATGCAGCATCAGCGGTTATTTCAAATGACTCTGGAGATTATTGCTGCTGTGTGTTACGCGACGTCTTCGGTCGGCACCAAAAGGTAGCTGCTCCAGCAGACGTCTTTTGTATCAGTAAGAGTTCTTTGCTACACATTGATTGTTGGATTTCCACAATTTTCAAATGTTTTTTAAATTTTATCAACCTGCTGTTTATTTTGCTCTTTAACTTGAAAAAAAAAAAAAAAAAAAAAAAGCTAATAAGAAAATGGAGTTTGTTCAGGGATGGTGATGTGTGAAACAATGCATTTCAGAGCCATTGCAGCCTGGTTTAAACTACGGAAATATTTATTGCCGGGATGTGAGGTCAAAATACTGAGTCAGTATTACATGGTGGACAGACAGTTAGGGTTTCTGCTTCTTCATACTTGAACATTAGACCAGTGTTTTATTGTAATAATCGATAGAGTGAACAGGCTGTAATTCATACGTGTGTCCCCAGGGTTCCCTCCATTATGAGCTAATGAAACAGTCATGATGCTGTCGTACTGCAGGGGGTCGGCCAGATTTCTCAGTGTGACGATGCTATATTTATAAAAAAAACATTGTATTGATATATTTTGTATAACGCATGCTGCAAAAGCGTACGTTGACTATCTTGGAAGTGGTTTGACGATACTACAATACTTACTGTACACAAACATCTAGTTATTTGCAAAGAGTTTAACTTTTGTGGTGTTTCAAAGTAAAAAAAAAAATGGACGCATTTTCTGAAAATAAAAATTCCAGTAACATTTCAAATCATATTTGATTTGTTTTTATTAAATCATGTCATTCATTTTGGGTGATGTTTTTTTTGTAGATTATATTTTACAAGATGTTTTCAATACTTCTTAGATTAAAACAAAGCTGCATAAATGTTTTGGTTTATTTTATCTGTATGGAAAAGTGTGAATTGATGACGGCGTAATTTACAGTGAAAGCACACCATGAAAATATTTAAATACACCTTTTGTTTTCCATGTCAGACCAAAATAAAGACCAAAAGAGTTTCTACCTTTTAAGATGTCTTGTTCTTTTCTTGTTTGTAACCCTGCATTGGAACTCAAAATAAAGCAGTCGGTAAGCACCAGTGACGACCTAAGACAACACTTTAATCACGCTTGTCATTTTCCTCAGACACCACTTGTAAACAGACATGTCCTTATTATCCCAAGTTACAATTTGTGTTGACTCTACTCATCATCCCACCACATATTGCCTTTGCCTGCACCTTTTTTTCCTTCCATGCTGCTCTTAAATGATGTCCGTACTCTGGTTGCAGCTGGTTTGCTTTCTCTGTCCCCGGGCAGTCCAACCGTTCTGCCTCTACTACTGAACCCAGACTCTTTAGGGGCTCTGGGAAGACTCTGGCCCTCATTTTTAAATGTCCTCTCACTGTTTCTTTCTCCAGATCTAAGCGACCCGTCACCATCCCGTCCCGGTCTGTGATTTGTGAATCCCCTGCCTCTGTTGTTGCCGATCTCTCTCTGCGTCTGCTGTTGGTGGAAGCCGTCGTACTTCCTCTTAGGCACGAACTTCAGCGCCTCCTCCCATTTCCCCGTCTCCTTGAGAGAGAGCATGATGCGGATCATCTGGTCCAGAGTCAGATTTTTGGCTCCCATCTCCCAGTGGAGGAACTCATCCAGTGGTAAACGGGCCGTGGCCAGATTCAGACGCTTGGCATTGGCCAACGACAGGCCTGACTGGATCGACCGGTCCACCAGAGCTCCAATGATGTAGACCTTGGAGTGGTCGTACGTGCGGAGAACGTTGGGGGAGTCTGCTGTGAGGTACACGAGCTGTTCCCGGGGGAACCGATCCACGTGCTGTCGGTCGGTGCTGGTGACCAACAGGCGGTCCCAGGCCTCTGCGCCGTATCGTTTGACCAGCTCCTTCTTGTAGGCTCCGTCCGCCTGCAGGTTGCAGAAGTGGAGGTGGTAGGGCTCTGTGGCGCGCCGATTCCACCCTTCCACCTCCATCAGCTGGGACACCGTGTTCTCCAACTCCCGCCTGGCCATGTTTGAATCATAGCTCATGTCAAACACCAGCGGCTGACCGAACAGCATGGCCTGGGCGCTCCTCCAGGCCAGGTGCTTGTCCAGGGAGCGCCCCCAGAACTGGAGGAGCAACGTGCTTCTAAGTTCAGGTCCTCTCTCTTCCTCTGCGTCGCTGTCCCCTCCTCTTCTCTGCTCCATTGATGCTTCCCTCGCCGTCTTCCTCTGCTGCTGCTTCTCCTTACGGGCCCTTTTGTGGCCCTCCTTGATGGCCAGGAACTTCAGGTACTTCTTCCTGGAGGACTTGGTGGTGAGCTCTGCCAGCGTCTGAACCTCGTCGTCGGTCATCTCTTGAGGTACAAGCTTCCCAGCTTGCCGCCACATTACAACCAGATCGCGAGTTGCCTCCAGTGAAGAACTGTCCTTTAAATCACTACCTGGTTCTTTGAGGTTTTCATCATCATCACTTGCTTCCTCATCCTCATTGCTTTGCTGTCTCTCTTCTTCTTCTGCTGCTGCTCGGGCTCTCATTACAGATTTCCATTTGTCCAGATCTAGAGTCTGTACTTCCTTGGGGTTGTCTCTTTTGGGCTGGAGGGCATCTTTCCACAGTGGGATCCCGGTACTGAAGAGACCAGCAGGAATGTGTGGCCGGTGACGACCGGCGCTGCTGACTACGAGAGAAGCTCCGACTTGCCTCTTGGTAACACGGGATGCCAAAAAGAGACCCCCTCTCCAGAGTTCATAAACACCCTGGTTCGTGAAGAGCCGTAACATCGCGATAAATTATATTAAACTGCAGCGAAGTACTACAAAGAGGAAATACAGACGGTCACTGGTGGACAAAAAGTGTCATCAAAGCGGTTCTCTGTTTCCCACCGTCATGAAAATGTAACATCTGCATCTCGTGTCTTAGATATTGTTTCTTCCACTTGTCGCGACGTTCATGCTTGTACAAAAATGTGACAGAAGGTCACGTTGTTCAAACGGTGTCACACTATAAAGTGTCGTAGTGAAACGCCACCACGTCGCGTGCTACAGATTGTCTGGTTCTAAATGTTTATTTAACGTTGGCTGACGATGACACGAGATTTCAGTCAACACAATCCCATCACTACTCGCTACTGCTGCTTTAATTCTCTGTGACAGGTCGATATCAATTACAACAACCATTTTTACACGACTGATAGTTTCATATAGTTTCCAGGCGGATTCTTTTCCACAGCGTCGTAGAGCATTTATGACGTAACTTCCGCCTGTTGGCACAACAAGGGAAGCTAACTTTTTTTTTTTGCCTCGAAAATGAGTTTGTTTTTGCCAAAATTGGCGTCCAAAAGAGACATAGATGAAGTCATCAAAAGCGTAGCAGAGAAAGTCGTGGTTTTGAGGTTTGGGAGAGACGAAGACTCGGTTTGTCTCCAGCTCGATGAGATTGTAAGTAGGATCATGAATGCAAACAATCAAACGGCTGCTCAATGCTAGTGCCACACGACTGTTTGGCTTTTTGCAAATGTGTCCATTTCTGTCCATCCTAGCTGTCAAAAACTGCGCATGACTTGAGCAACATGGCGTCCATCTACATCGTTGATGTGGATAAAGCTCCCATCTACACAAGATACTTCGACATCAGTTACATCCCCTCCACTGTTTTCTTTTTCAACGGACAACACATGAAAGTGGATTATGGGTGAGTGACCGGAGGTTAGCGTTGCTGAACGTTGTCTGGTGTATGTTTGCGTTCAATGTTATACGTACGAGTCTCCTCGTTTAGTTTAGCAGTAGAGCTGAAATGGACGATTTCCATCATCAATTAAGATACAGATTATTTTTCAGTCTAGTAATCGTATATAAAATGTTAGAGATCATCATAGTTTGCAGAGCCCGTTGACGTCTTCAAATGTATTGTTTTGCCCCATAAACAGTCCGAAACCCTCAAATATTAAATGTATATACTAAAAAGACAGCTGAACAGTTCATTTATTATTGAAAAAGTTGTAGTTTAATTTTCTGTAGTGTTAAACGGCCATCACATTTCCCTCTATCCAACAGTCCACACCCCCAAAGCTCTTGAGAAGCTGGTTTTGCATATTTACCACAACTACAACCGATGCGCACACTGTAATAACAGCATGACGCACACTGTAATAACAGCATGACGGACTGTATCACAGAATACATTAAATTCTGTGAACACACCACCGTTCCATCCTGGACTGTACACTGCTTCCCCAACAACAAGCCATGGATCACCAGTGACCTGAAAGCTCTTCTTAATAAGAAGAAAGCAGCTTTCAGGTCTGGGGACAGGGACGAGCTCAGGAGAGTCCAGCGCGACCTAAAGGTGGAGCTCAGGGAGTGCAAGGACACCTACAGGAGGAAGCTGGAGGCCAAACTCCAGCAGAACAATGTGAGGGAGGTGTGGATGGGGATGAAGCAAATTACTGGCTTCAAGGTTGGAGGGAGACAACCAGGGGGCTCCCTGGAGAGGGCCAACGAGCTAAACTGTTTATTCACTAGGTTTAGCTCACAGCCCTCATCTGTCTCCTCCACACACCACACCTGCCAAACACCTCCCTCTTTGTCCCTTCTGTCCCCCCTGGTGAGCTGCATGGACACAGAGCCCTCAACATCAAAGGGCTCTTCCACCACCGACACCATGACCACCCTCCTCTCCCTCTCTGTGATGACTGGCCAGGTTAGGAGACAGCTGGAGAGACTCCACCAATGCATGGCTGCAGGACCTGATGGCATCAGCCCCAGGGTCCTGAAGACCTGCTTCATCCAGCTGTCTGATGTCCTACAACACCTCTACAACCTGAGCCTGAAGCAGGAGGAAGTCCCGGTGCTGTGGAAGACGTTTGGTTCCTGTACCAAAAAGGCCGACACCATCTGGTCTCAATGACTACCGACCAGTTGCCCTCACATCACGTGTGATGAAGGTGCTTGAGAGGTTGGTCTTGGCCCACCTCCGACCGCAGGTGAAATCATCACTGGACCCTCTGCAATTTGCATACCAGCCTCATGTGGGAGTGGACGACGCCATCATCTACCTGCTCCACCTAGTCGGGTGTATAAGGGACGGACGGGAGGAGGCGTACAAGGCAGTAGTGGAGGACTTTGTGGAGTGGGCCGGTAGAAATCACCTGCTTCTGAACGTGGCCAAGACCAGAGAGATGGTGGTCGACTTCAGGAGGAAGACGACGGCTCCACAACCGCTGAGAGTTCTGGGAGAGGACGTGGACATGGTGGAGGAGGACAAGTACCTGGGTGTCTCCATCGACAACAGACTGAACTGGAAGACCAACATCAACGCTGTGTACAAGAAGGGGATGAGTCGCCTCTTTTTCTTGAGGAAACTTTGATCCTTCAACGTGTGCAGCAAGATGTTGGAGATGTTCCACCAGTCTGTTGTGGTCAGTGCACTGTACTTCACTGTAGTCTGCTGGGGGAGCAGCAATGGAGCCGGAGACACCAACAGACTTAAACTGGTTAAGAAGGTCGGCTCCATCATCGGCTGCAAACAAGACTATCTGGAACAGGTGGTGGAGAGGAGGACACTGAAGAAACTATTATCCATATTGGATAACCAGGACCACCCTCTCCACCACCTACTGCAGGGACAGCGAAGCACTTACTCCAACAGACTGATCCAGCTCCACTGTCACAAGGACCGATTCAGGAGAACATTCCTGCCCTCTGTTATAACACTCTACAATAAATCACCTCTGACCAAATCTTCCTTCAAATGACTATAACACCGCTACCCTGCTGTTGGCGATCTTTTGCACTACTGTTTAGTTTAGTTTGCCTACTTAGTTAATTTAATACCATTTTATTTTATTGTATATATTGTGCATTTTCCATACTTAATATTGTTATTTTACTGTGTAACTTCGTAACATCTATCTATCTATCTATCTATCTATCTATCTATCATAACACAAGAGTCTGATTGACCTTATTTTCTCTCTCAGCTCTCCAGATCACACCAAGTTTGTCGGCAGCTTCAAGACCAAACAGGATTTCAAGGATCTGATTGAGGTCGTATACAGAGGGGCCATGCGTGGGAAGATGATTGTCCAGAGTCCCATAGATCCTCGAAATATTCCCAAATATGAACTCCTCTACCATGGGATTTAAAATCAACACCTCCACTGTGCGGCCTTACGATCATAAAGATTTCCCACTGAGGGTCATCAACCACAGCTGATGAACTGAAAAAAATATCTTTGATATTCAAGCAACCGTCTGAATAAGTTTTGAGATTAAAGCGTGTCGTGTTCATTTTTATATACAAGGCAAATGACAAATTGTACAATACAAGAGTAGGTTGGAAAGACTGAAATCTATAAACATGTTGGATTTAAACTTTAAGAAATGACAAGGTCACATGATGAAATGGGCTCTGTTAATGTTCTGATAGTCAAATTTATTAACAGCAGTACATGCTTTATGAATGAAATATTATTTGATTGTTCCATCATTTTTCAATGTGCTCTGAGCCATTCTCGTGTTCTCCAGGTTTCATGTTTGATAGAGAAGATGTGCGTTTTGATAGAAGAGGTTCTGCTAATTTATTCTGATTTAATTTATGCCTTGTGAAAATGCAGTCATCTTGATGTTTCCCATGGAAAAGAGTTGTATTATCAGCAGTGAGATGCAATTAATTTATCCAATGTACATGCTCTGTTTTTTATAATAAACTTTTATATTTTATGTAGCATCATTAATCACAACCCTCAGAGCATCAGTTTAAATAAAACTGCCAACTGAGTGTAATTTCTGGACAGTTCACTAAATAATCAAAATAAATTCATGAATGAATTAATAGTGAAATAAGTTGTAATTGCAACCCTCCATCATACAATACCAAACCTGTCTGAATCCGAAGCTGTGCTGATATAAAATAGCTGTCTTTGGTTAATGGTCCATACTAGTGCTGGACGATGATTGAATACTGTAATCTATCATATTTCAATGGAAACATATTGTGAATAAATGATATATCACTATACCGTGATACACAATTACATCGTCCAAATCAAAAGTGCACACTGACTCAAATTTCTCAGAATTTTATATATTTTTTTCATCCTTTTTGAATCTAAAGGTGTTCTTCCACGTTTAGAGTGGACTCTGCGCTGTCTCTTCTCCCTGTCCTGCTGGTCTGCTCTGTGGTGGAAAAAAAAATCCTATATCCGCTTTGTGTTAGTCTTCTAATGCTGAAATACATAATACCAAAAACCAGGTTGTCTTTTAAGTATTTATTCTCTGCGCAGAGAAGGTTCAATCATCACAACAGAATGCGTACAGTCTCAGTGAGGAAGAAAAAGTGAACAAGCTTTCTTTATACAGAATGAGCAATGGTCCATACTAGTGCCGATGGCCAACGTCACAGACATTTCAGTCTCAGACTTTTGGTCTCAGACTGATGGGAACAACAAGTGAAAACAAACGGCCAGCAACCAAAACAAGCGGCCCAAAGGCCTCGGCATGGAACATTCTCATACAACACAGTTAGTTATCTACGTGAACAAGCAAGGGAGAATTATTCTTTTGCACAACAGAGACACGGTGAAGTTCAACAAAGTCCAGAGCAAAATAACTTATGCATCAATACAACATATATAGTAGAAATATATACTACGTAAAAAATTACAATCAAAGCTCCCAGCTCCAGAGTGAGAGAGGCTGTGTTCCCTGTAACTGTAACCCAGGTCTTGGATGGGCTTGTTCCAGTAGTAGTCGTTGGTGCGTAGAGGGAAGAAGGGGGCCATGAAGGCCCTCGCTCTCTGGGCTGGAGTTACTTCATCACTGTCAGGGTAGGTAGCATCAGGGTGCTTCTTAAACCAATCCTCGGAAATCCTGATAACAGTTCACACAACACAGAGAATAATGTCACAATCCTTCATTAATCATTCTTATTAAAAAAACCTGAATGTATTGAACTAAATGCAGCGTTATGTTGAGCACAGAACAAGGTTCTGTTCAAAGGAGAGGTTCACATATTTTAAAGGATGTTTAAATGATTTTCCATTGCTCTCCACTTAGCCACGGTCACCACCCACACAATATGTCTGACACAGACTCATATAACCTTCAGCAGAACTTTGTAATGCATTTTTACACTGAACAAGGATTTTGAACCTTGTCTCTGAGATGTAGTAAAAGTATAAAGCTGCATAAAATGGAGGTACTCAAGTAGGTAGAAGTACCTCAAATTTGTAATCAGGTACAGTACTTGAGTAAACGTACTTAGCTACATTCCACCACTGCTAATATCCCTTTTAATGCCCACACACGCATGTCAGTACTGATTTGAAATAGACTTTTAAAAAGGTGAATTTACCTTTAATTGAGCATTTAACTAAGAAACACCTACCTGTCAACAAAGCTGTGATGCAACATGAATATGGGGTCATTAGCTGCGGTAACCACCAGAGTCATGGTGCCGATGAAGTAGTTGTGCACCAGGTTGTGCATCGAACTATTCAAGTGTCGAGGATCGTCGGGAATCTCAAAACCTGGGAGGACAGAGTATTGCATTTTGAGTTTCCTCACCCTATTTTCACTTCTTTTACATCTTACTCTTTTGTTTTCTTTATGTTTTGGAATTCTAACTTGCACAAATTATGTGTAGTTGAAATTCTTGTGTCAGAGATTTGATGTAAAAGTTACCAATAAGAAATATAATATATGATTTATACCTTCTAGCGTGTTCCTGAAGCTGTTGTTAGAGCTGCTGTCATATGGAGGGGTGTCATAATCTGGTATTGCCAGAGTGTCTTCAACATCCTTGGTGCTTGGCAGTGTTTTGTAGCTTGCATCTCTTCCAGGGTTGCGGATTATATACTTTGGATCATTCTCATTAGAGGGGTCGCAGATTATACTAGGATTTTTACGAAAGGGACATGTGATCTGTTGAGAAAAGAAAGAGGAATACATGATACAAGTCAGAAGAAGAAAAAGCACAGGAAAGGAACAAAAACGATATCTCACCGTCCAGTTTGAGAAGTGGGAATCACTGTGTATACGACCATATTTGCCAACTGCCCCGAAGTACTTGTTGGTGCAGATATTGCAGTGGTCGGTTCTGGTCCAGTCCCAGTATGGAATGTAAAAATCTTGGTTCCCAGTGAGCTCCCTGATCTCTCTCTCAATAAAAAGTAGAAACACTCGGTGCCAGAAGACAAAAGCAGGGCCCTGGTGTGCAGAATTACTGTCCTGGTCCTCAATTGTCTTAGATGAGTAGTAGTGCATCCATACATACAGATCATAGACAGTTGAGTTGTGAAACTCATAGTTCCCCTCCACTGTTGTGTCATTGCTGCTAAGGATCATATACCGGCTGCTGTGGCTCTGTTTCGCCTGTTGCAGGTTCGAGAAGAAGGTCTCCCTCTCAGAATCAGTCATATCTGTTATCTCCTTCCTCTCTATAACATGCGGTTCCTCACATTGGGGTCCTCTCCAGCCCGGGAGGCACTGACTACAATCAAAACCATCATAGTTTCCCAAGCACATACAAGATACATTAAAGAAGGCGCGAGGCCATCCTACCCTGTAGTCCACTGATCTTGGCGGGTATATTTGAGGAAGTTTTACACATTTTCCTCTCCCTGAACTAGAGCCACAAGTAGAGCCATTGAAGAGGGGGCAACACATCCGGTTGTTTATAGCCTCTGGTGTTGTACAGGGACGTGGAAACTGAGCTTCCACCTCTCTGGAGTTTGTCAGATAAAGCACAAGGACCAGCCAAAACCAGTGCAGCAACAGCAGCATGTCGGAGGAGATGGAGACAGATCACTGGCCAGTAAAGTCCACTAAACTTCCTTTTAAAGAGTAAATTATGAAAGGCTTGAAGGCCGAGTTCTTTTACCACGTCCTAGGTTAGATTCTGACCAGCGACTCATTGCTGCGTGTCGTAATGCTACAATATTTAAACAAGTGTAACATCGGGCATTTCTGTAAAGTCTCTAAACAGCTGTATGCTTACACTGCTCTGTTTCTTAGATTGTTTTACGTCACTGGACCAACCAAAGAGGTTCATTGTGGAGGTAAAAATACAAATATAAACATATTTACATTTAAACATTCATTTAATGGTATGAGGGAATAATTAACGCCTTATTATTCCGTTTTGTTATATTCCATCTTCTATTGAGATGAAAAATAAATGGCACGGCTTGTGTTGAATCAACAGTGTCAACATTTGGTCAGTTGGTCAGTGCCCTGTTTCCCAGAGGAGAGAGAGACGAGAATTTAAACATAACCTTGGATGTTGTATCCTGTAGAGTTATTGATTACTCTGTTTATATCACACATTGTACCCATCACTCAACAGGAGAAGGCCCACTACCACATGTCCTGGAGTGACATGATTCAAATGGCAGTAATGCAGATGTGTATGTTTTCAGGACAGCAAACGCCTTCTCAGTTGTTTATCAGGCCTACAAGTTGAATCACCTAACATGTTGGTAAATAAAAACACATTTCTCTTAAAGACAGGGAATGTCTGTCAGATAAAAGGTGGGAGAACACTACATGGCTCTCATTTGGTGTTGGTAATATACCATAAAGTGCAGCAATGCGCCAATAAAATAGGAGAAGAAAACAGTTTTTCCGCTTTAAAAGATGTTTTAAAAGTCTGATTGAAAGGATGATTTATGAGGTAGGATTTATTCTAAAAGTTCCTAAAGAGCCAAAGTGCTGTCCCGCTTCCACATTAGCCTCTCTCATGTGTTTTTAGTTTTCTATACATGTTATATGCTTGCTAGGGTATTACTGTTCTGGACAGTAACATTATTACATCATCTAAATGAAGAAAGGTTTTCATAGTGAGACACTTTACCTTCTGTGGACTGAAAGCTTTTAAGAAATATCAAACAAAGGTAATGTCTGGCTGACAAGGGCAGTGTCTACCTTATGAGAGTGACTCGTCTCTGTTAAGTAGAATATGGACAGAAAACACCATATTTCATCTTAGAAGGAATGATAAAAGCAGAGAAATGAAACCTGGCAAACAAAACCATTTGTTTACAATGAAAATACTCCTTTAAACATCATAACAGAAAATAGGAAATTGTTTGTAGTTTTAATGAGTTTAAATGATGAAAAGAAGAGCAGTGTAGATGTCTGTGATGGACTTTTCATTTGTTTCTAATAGGATTAACCCAAAGTGTGACTGGGAGGTATAGAGTACAATAGGAAGACGCCATCACTCTGTGCTGTGCAAAATAAATGTTAATACAATTCTTGTCATGGCTGCACTGTGGTTACTATCGCCTCACAGCAAGAGGGGCCCTTGGACTTTACATTTTCTCCACGTCAGCGTGGGTTTTCTCTGGATTCCTCCCAAAGTCCAAAGACATGCAGCTGAAGATGTGCCTTTTGATAAAAAAGGTTCTACAAATGTGTTCTGATTTTATTCATGTCTTGGCGAGCGTCTTTCAAACATCACACTCGCCCTATTTTCTTTTCTTCTCTTTATCTTGAAAGATAAATCATAAATAAAGTGGTAGGGCAGCACATTTGCACGTTTGTTTTTTTTAATTCATGCATCTACATCTCAAGGTAACCTGTGGAGTTGTGGATCACAAATGGTGCTTTGGAAGAATGTTTTGATGAATGGATTTCTGTTTTGTTTGTGTCTCGTGTTTTACAAGCACATGCACAATGATGCACACACATCCAGACAAGGGTGATATGATGGCAGACATTTTTGCCAACTGCAGAGGGCAGCAAAGCAAATCTATAAGTGAACTAGATGGTAGTTGGTAGCTGCGTCTGCAACGTTTCCTTTTCCTCCCTGAAGAGCGATGACACACCTGTAGGAGACCCCTCCCTCAAAGTACAGGTGGCCAATAACAGTGACACCCTCAAACTGCTGAAAATGAGCAGCTGCCCTCTTCTTTCACCTGCAGGTACTGACAAATAATAATGGTGGCTATTAGGGAGGTTAAGGATAAATAATGATTGACTAATTATCGTTAAGGATTTGACTGATGAAGGACAAATATAGCTGACGTTGCGAATTTTGTACATCTTGGGAACATCAGCCCCTCCTGGAATGTTTTCAGCAGCAGGACATCACATTTGAGAGGCAATGGTGGAAGTAAAATAAATATAAAAGCACATTTATCAGCAATTTAGAAAGAGAGCAAAAATTACTTGGAAGATTATTCTAGCAGCTGTGGGAGATAGAACAGTGTTGGCCGACATTGCTGAGCCTTAATTAGGTTGTGTAGATCTATAGTCTCCTAATTAGTTTTTCTTCTCCTGTGTGTGGCTGATCATTGCCACGGCCTGAGAGAACTAGCGCTCAACTACCATTTGCTGAGTGATGAGCTTCTCACTTCTCTCTCCTCCGAGAAGCACGTTCACCTCGAGCACCTTCGCATCGACGTGGTTAGTGAGACTCCTGGCCAACAGTTCCACGCCATCAAGAAGAGCAGCTGGGACGCCATGGTGCGCCACTCTCCTAAATGTAATCTGGTCATGTACTTCTTCCTCTATGAGGGTGAGTTTGGCCCATTCTTTCGCGATGAAGTTCCCGTCACGCATCTGTACTTGGGCCGCTCTGTCAGTAAAGACGTGCCGGGTCGCGTTGGGCTCACCTGCCCGCGTCTGATCGAGCTGCTGGCGTGTGCCAACGGGCTGCGGCCGCTGGATGAGGAGCTGATCCGCGTCGCCCGGCGCTGCACGCAGCTGTCGGCCATCGGCTTGGGAGAGTGGGAAGTGTCCTGGAGCGCCTTCGTGGAGTTCGTCAAGATGTGTGGCGACAGACTGACACAGCTATCCATCATGGAGGAGGTACTGGTTCCAGATCACCGCTATATGCTCTATGATATCCACTGGGAGGTGTCACAGCAGTTGGGTCGCGTCTGGTTCCCAGACATGATGCCTACCTGGTAGATCTACGGAAGGAGATGGAAAATTGTGTCCAGGTTTTTGTGAGTGTGTGTCGTGTTTTATTTATTTATTGTGGAGACGGCCCTCTTCTTTTTTTAATCTTTGTTTTTGAGAAAGGCCCTTTCCCAGGCACCAGTGTGTGTCTGTGTTTTTCTCCCTGAATACATGAAGCAATTGCACCTTGAGATTTGATGTGATGAAATGTGTAACACTGATTTCAAATCTGCCATGCCATTCTATTTATACAAGTTGTATGTATGTGTATATTCATATCTAAATGTATTTCACTTGTTGTCACACATATAATCCGGCACCTTATTCTCTGAGCCCTTTATTAAGGGCAAAAAAACACCCTGCAATTGTTTTTCCACAGGAATTAGCAGGAATGTCTGGGAATTAATCGGAATGAACGGAAGGTTATTGGGGCTGCACACAGCCTGTTTTTAATGTATTATGTGCAGGCAGATACATAAACATTTTGTCATATCATAGATGGACATAAGTACAAATCATTCCAATAGAACATTTTATTTCAGTCAGGTAACTTGACATACTGACACGTTTAACAGATTGTCATCACTACACTGAAAGCAAAACGTCTTTGAGACCAGGAAGTTTAGAAAGTTACGTGCGATGGAAAAATGCATCTTACATGCATTAGATGAGGATGTTCACCATTAGAAGCCAATATGTTTTGGTGATATTCAGTCAAAATCACCACAACTCCCCCCTTTATATAGTCATGGAAGGTTTCTGATTGAATTTTTAGATTGACACATTGTGACTGTACAAGAATGACAAACATTTCATGATGACGGGGACAGTCACCCCAAGTGTGAAGCGTGTGATAGACTGGATGGTTGATCACAAGACTCAGTCAGAAAGGCCATAGTACATATCCATGTGTCAACTGCTCCTACCTCTTACGTCATGTTTCTATTGGATGTCTTGGAATGTGTTTCTGAGTCACTGCATCTCATTTAGAAAAAGAAAGCTGTCTCTTACTCTGTGCTCTAATTTAATATGGACAAAGCTAAAGACAGTTCCATCTCCCCTTTTTCAGGACAGCTATTTGTGAAGGCGGTGCTCTTCTGTGACTTTGGCCATAATCATCTTAGTCTGTATATACTATATCTCTCTCTTTCTCTCTAGAGAGGGTTATATTTGGACATTTCTGTGTGTAATGTACAGTAGCTTTATTTTTGGATGCCTTGTTCCTATTGAAATTGTAAATATCAAAATGTTATATTGCGAACCAAATGGGAGGAAGAAAGTCTAACTGATATCTGTATATTTACTGAATCCTATGCACTTTTACTCTAATGAATGACCCCAAGATGAGCATGATGAGCTGCAATGTCATTCTAGGCATTTTGCAACCAATTGATTTTGATACATTGGTCACAAAAGCTGTCAATCATATGAGTCATTTTTGATCGATTTTTATGGAGTTATTTTCTATTCTCAGAAACATTTTAGGTTCTAAGAAATTAAATTGTTTGATTTTTGACATAAGCCTTTTGGGAAATGGACAAACCAAACCTGGCTTCACTATGCTACTAGTTTTTACAGACAGCAAGATGTATTCTGGTTTAGCATTTGTTAAACACACTTTGGAGGTAAATGTAGTCGCCGAAAGGGTCGCCATGCAAGAAACTCAAATTGGTTGACAGCCAGATCTTTTAATACATGGCCAAACTCTAAGTTACGTTTGTTATCAACAGTTATGTCCGGTAAACACAGCAGCATATTTAAAATGATGATCAATTGACAAACACACAAAATACATATTTCTATCTTCAAGAAAAACAGTTTTTCTCTATGTGAATTTAGCTCAAATGTATTGAGTAACATAATTGCTACAAATGTTAGAACAGCATTTTGCTGTTTCTGGCTGGCCTACAACAGGGACAATTATTACAACTTAAATTGATGGCGGTGCTTCAGATTGTCCAAAGTCATATTTATCTGTTGCATAAAAACAAGTACCACATCATCCAGAAACCAGAGCTTATGTATAACAGACTAGACAGTGTGGCAGCTGAATGTTGATGAGACTGAATGTTTGCCTGAATGTGTAAGAATGAAATATTTAAGTCTCATAATTATTTTGTTGCAATAGAGTGAACGAGTAATAGTTGCTAGATGTCGTAAGGTTGATTCATCAAGGTTGACTGTGCTATAAAAGAGACCTGTAAATCATTATGATCAGTTAAAAATGGATACTTGTTCTACAGGGTTGATGTTAAACCTTTTATTGTGTATTTTGTTTGTAAATGTTAATTACAACAAAGTCACTTCACATTAATACTTCTGCAGTTGTTAACCTCTAATGGGGACCCATCATGTCTTCATTTTATGTTTTCTGTATGAATGTCAGCAAAGACTTTATCCTTTACTGACGTACAATACATTTTGTAATGAAATTATAAAGTCTTGCCATCTGCTGGTTAAAATGAACTGCATTTGTATTCAGTTGTTATAGACACTCATTTTAATATCCAAGGATAGGCCAAGTAAGGGCTGCAGCTTTTATTAGTGTACGGTGACAATTTCCTGTTTTAGCTGAACATTACTGAGACGATTTATTGCAAGGTAACCTCTTGTACTTTCCCTAAAGACTTGTAATATTTGAGTTGAGTTCATAGCCACTTTAAAAATGTCTGTTTGAATCCATATTCCATCTGAACTATAACACATACAGGTCTGAAGAGAGCTGAGCTGAGTTTGATCTGGACCAGCATGGTCCACACAATTTAATATTTTTTAACTCTTAGTAAAACAGTCACAAACTATTCGGGGGAGTGGAAAACATCAAATTAGTCATTCAAAATGAATTATGTTGACACACCCTCACAGTATTGAGGTCCACAGTAGACCTTAATGAATTCTATCAGATGTGGGGAAGTTGGCTCATCGTTTGATTATTTGCCTTCAAGTCGTTTCATTGTGTGAGCGACGCCCCGCTAGAATTTCAAATCTATAAAGACTTGGAAATTAAATATATTTTCATATGTTTGTTTAAATTATTGTCAAAGTATAATTTTGTCCAACAAAAATAGCATAAATGCAATGTTTTTCTTAAGATTCTGTTCTATAATTCTGCTCTTGCAGCCATTCATAACTCCTTTGTGTTCCTCCTGCAGAGCTCTTATCCTTTGTCCTCAATGGGCCACAAAGAATGTTTTATTAATCAAACACTGCAAAAATGTACAAAAAATACGTGTTTACAGAGACGTAGGCAAAACATAATATTGTTACGAAGTAGAAAAATACACCTCTACACAGGATTAACTGTGAGTCAACTCATTTTATCTTTAAGCCAATGAAAATGGTTATATCAAGCTTCAAACCTCCCTGTGAGATAATTGTATCATTATAGAGAAAGGGAATAGCGTGTAATACAATACAAGTACATTTTATTTATACTGCACTTACCTCCAAGCAGAGTGCTTTCCAAACGACACTAAACACGAGGACCCATTGAAATGATAGCTCCAGTCTGATAGACGACAGAACTTGAGTGCTGTCTCCCGCTCCACCCACAAATAATTACGTTTTCAAGTCTTTAGGATTTAAGTGATAATAATTCACATGTTGGCAGCACTGCAGGTGTGTCAGGTGATGAACTCAGATGGCTGGTTTTACTCAAATCCACATTATTTCTCCATTATTCCAAACACAGTTTTGTAAGTTTTATGAATATCCAGATATTTACAGCTTTGTATGTACAGAAACACTCACAGGAACATTCTTGTCTTCATTGTTTGCCAAAATATGCATTAAATTGTTTCTGTATGTGTGTATTCTATATGTGTGTGTTGCTTCAGCTGTCAACCAGCACTGTAACAGCTCTGTCCATACATCGGATCCTCGCATAGGGCTGTCGTTACGCCTGTCTTTCAGTACGATGAGATCAACGGCAGTTTGGTGCAGCAGATGCAGAAAGCTAATGATGTTAAACTTCCAGAGACCCTCCCCAAGGGGGCCTGAAGCCGCAGCCAACTCGGGCACGGTACGGGTGTACTGGGAGGGGACTACACGGCGCAGGACGATTCTGCTTTTCCCTGAAAACTTTGGCAACACAGCGAAAGCGAACTAGCACACCAATACATGTCAGTTCATTAGCTACATTTCTAGAAACTGTCGTGCTAAGAGGGGATGCTTGGCGTGGCTGGAATGACGGGCAGGTACGATTGTTCATTAGCTTCTGTAGCTAACGTTAGCGGTTAGCAGCAAACATTCACAACCGCTAACTTCAGCCAGCAAGCTAAAGCTAACGTCATATTAGCTCACCATAGGGGCAAAGTTAGCTAACTGCTACGCTACAATGGGTACACCATAGTTAAGGCACCAGCAAACATGTAATGATTAATTCATAATTAAGTCCACGCTAACAGTTTAAAGGCTTCCTCCCTGTTATGATATGTTACAGCTATTGTTAGTTAAATAACGGTATGTAGTGTTCTTCCCCACATTGGAGCTAACTATACAATTTACATGCTAGTTAGCTGTTGTTCTTTTAATTCTCAACATGAATTATTAGCACTCACCGCCCTGTAACTCAAATCATAGCGGTTATGAGCATTGATTAATTCTAAGTCATTTAAAGACAGCAACTATTGCATGGAATGCCATTACTGGCCAACATGATGAACCAACATTACATTATGTGTGGTTGGAGTAATATCAGCTACTATTGTTTTATATTTATGTTTAACACGGAGCTTCAGTCAGCATTGGCCTCACACTTTACTGACGTACTGGCAGAAAGTTGTGGAATAGCATTGAACTGTATATGTCTGGGTATTATTTGTCAATGTATTAGTAATTGTGTGTGTGTGTGTGTGTGTGTGTGTGTGTGTTGGAGCGGAGGAAAGGCTGCACATCGTCATTCAGCTAGCTTTCACTACCTCTATTCCTTTACCAAATTAGGAGACGGCTGTGGAGTGAGTAACCGTGTTAGTGAGTGACCAAACTGATTCACATATTATTTTCCCACTCGCCATGGTGACAGCTGCTGAAACAAGCGCAGCAGTTAATGTAGGAGTTATGTGAGAAATGCTAAACATTGGTCCGGCCTTGCATCCCAATTGCCAGCCTAACATTTCACGGGGACTCTGGGGAAGTAATGTACTAATGTGTATTTTCATGTCTCATGCAAACAGCATTGCTAATGCCCTGGCCAGTGCAGCCTGTGAGCGATGTAAGAGTGGCTTTGCCGCGACCGAGAAGATCGTCAACAGCAATGGGGAGCTGTACCATGAGCACTGCTTTGTGTGTGCCCAGTGTTTCCAGCAGTTCCCAGAGGGACTCTTTTATGAGGTAGTGCACTCCAATAAGCGCTGTAAAGCGTTTCACAAATCAATACATTGATGAGCTGTACTTGATGTGCTGCACGTGTGCTGGCGATTTGTCCAGTACTCTTTTATGTAGAGAATGTTTCTCTTGAGTGAAATGATCTCGATCCAATTTCTCTTCACAGTTTGAAGGGAGAAAATATTGTGAACATGACTTCCAGATGCTCTTTGCCCCTTGCTGTCACCAGTGTGGTGAGTGTTATAGGACCTTTACTCATTACTAGAGCTAGTATTTGTGGGATTTTGTCGACCCCAGAAAGACTAGACTACACTTTGTGTAAATATTGAAGTATTTTGTATTTGAATATTTTCGGACCATGTCTTGATCTAATTGAGATATACCTGGTACCAGAATGCATCTCGGGTGGCCCTCAAGTGGGTATTTGAGATTAGACTTTGCTTCTCTGCTCGCAACCTGTTTGAAGGAGTTGTTTTGGATTTTTGGAACCTTGTGTGGGGTTGAACTTGAAACCCTGGCCTCGCAGTAGTTTTGCATTGGTTTATATAAGAGGGCTAAATCTTCACTAGCCCCATGACTCGATCTGATTCAGACGTCTATGATTTGAATCAACGATTCTCGATGCATCTCAATGTGCAGCATCCTCAATGTTCTATTTTACTGCACATGGCTACTTTTTCATCAATTAATACAAGCAGTCGGGTAAATCTGGACTCGCTTTTTATTTAGAACGTTTTTTGAAAAATCAGACTACAACAGTGTAATATTAGACGTTGCACCTTTTCAACACCTGCTCAGCACAATTTAATTTCAGCCTGTATGCGTGTTTTATTAATTTCAACATTGTTGAGGTAGAGGAGGTAGTAGAGGAGAGAAAGAAGAGAGATACAAGCGTGACAGTAAATGACAGCAAATATTCACACTGACCTGAAATACAACCAAACTCCCGATAATGTTCTGTCTCTGCATCGATGCAGAATCGTTCACGTCTGCATCACTAAGCATCTTAGAATTGAGACATTTCTATTTTTATATGTGTTGAAGGTTTGCCGTGATACAAGTACGTTAAAACATCTTGATTAAGCTTTATTTTAATGCCGTCAGTGTTCACGTCACAAATCCTTTCTGTTGGTCCCCCTTCTGCTTTTGGATCGTTGTCTACGCGACGTTTATTCGACAAACCTTTCATAAACTGCTCCATAGCTAGTAGCAAAGCATCAGGCCTTCACCACATCTCCACACACAGTTTGGGAACCAATGATCCGTGGTACATTTGCATGTAAGCATCCCTGACCTCCATATCCAGTGTGTCCTCCCTGCTCTTTTAATATATTCATACTTTTGTTTAACTTTTTATTTAGAACTTCCCACGTGTGTTTAGATCACCCAAGATGCATTTTAGTGCTACGTAAGCTTAATCTTAATACTGCTTGACTGTGCCCAGGGAGAGACAGACCTGCTCTTAATTAAATTAAATGAATAAGATTAAAATGCATTCAACATTAAAGTGTCACTTTGAGAACACTATAGGAAGCACTATAGTGCATTGAAGTAACACCAGAACTCCATAGGGGCGTGCGCTCATTAGGAACCATGATGTATGAATCTGTATTTTGTGTATGCTCTGTATGATATACTGATGGCATCCAGTCCCAACAAATATTAAAAAGGACTTAGACTTGCCTCAAACTGATCTCTCACTTATGGCTTTCCCTCAGGGGAGTTCATCATCGGTCGTGTCATTAAGGCCATGAACAATAGTTGGCACCCTGACTGCTTCTGCTGTGACATTTGCCAGGCTGTGCTTGCAGACGTGGGGTTTGTCAAAAATGCTGGCAGGTCAGTATCCCGTCTTATTACAGTCTTAATATGGAGACCCTGTGACAGCCGGTAAAACCGGTGGTTATACGCGTGTCAAGCTGCTGACTCTCTCGCGTTTGCGTTCTAACAAATACTGGAATTTTGAGCAGCTGTGACAGAGTATGTCTAAACGTTACATTATGCTCATTACACCCCTAAATCTGGTTCTCATCAGGCACCTGTGTCGCCCTTGCCATAACCGCGAGAAAGCTCGTGGCCTGGGCAAGTATATCTGCCAGAAGTGCCACGCCATCATTGAAGAGCAACCGCTGATCTTCAAGAACGACCCCTATCACCCAGACCACTTCAACTGCAACAATTGTGGGTCAGTCTTGCCTCTCCGCCTCACCGTTAAGCACAGAAGGCAGTACGCACTTGAGAATATATTCAAGACATCACGAAAAAAAAAATGATCGTCGATGTGTTTTTAATGTTTCTGTGCCCACAGGAAGGAATTGACAGCTGAAGCCAGGGAGCTGAAGGGAGAGCTCTTCTGTTTGCCCTGCCATGATAAGATGGGCGTACCGATCTGTGGTGCCTGTAGGAGACCCATCGAGGGCCGTGTTGTCAATGCCATGGGCAAGCAGTGGCATGTGGAGGTTTGTCCAAAAGACGGAGACGACTTATGATACGGTGTATAGACACTTTAGGAATTGTGATCATGTTTACGGCGTTCGTTGGTATTTGCTTGGAAAGAAATAAGGACAGGCAAGTGTAACTGATATGGACATTATCTTTTTATTGAGTTGCCAGCTTGATGTAGGTGATATTGTATGTAAAGCCTTTAAACTGAAGCAGAATAAAACGCTTTCATGAATTTCAAATTGAGATACTTATGTACAGGAACATTTTAGTTAATTGAATAAACAGCTTCAGTACCAAAACAATGTTAATGAGCTAATTTGAGGCAGTAGGAGAAATGTGAGCACTCTTAAAAAGATTGTTTCTCCCGAGGCAGAGCGCAGCAGATCAAGTCGTGTGTTCGTCTGTCTGGAGGCTGCTGAAGTTTATACTGTTCAAAAAAAGCTCCAGACTATCAACAGTGTTAAATAGTCATTTGCTGAAATTAATTTAGTATCCAACCACCTCAGGAACTTTCATGGCGCAGTCATCAGAAAAGTAGAGCTATTTTAAAAAACACTGTGGGACGCCACACTGGTGGGCTGAATGTGATTTGAAAAACAAAACAAAAACAACAGTAATATTTCACCACAGGTCAAGTCTGTAACTTTTGAAAACATTTCTAACTAAGTAAACACATTCATATAATGCTCATGTATTATTCATGTTGTGTTGACAACTGCTCCTCTAGTCAGTTTCACATGCCTACATTAGGAGTCGTCCCCCCCCCCCCCTCTCCCTCAACAACATTTGTTTTTGTTTACAGCATTTCGTGTGCGCCAAGTGTGAGAAGCCTTTCCTCGGTCATCGGCATTATGAGAGGAAGGGGTTGGCCTACTGTGAGACTCATTATAACCAGGTACGAAACAGAAGAGCCAGGTAAAAGAGTGGCTTTGGAGCACATGACAGACACAATATTAGCAATGCTAATTATTTTTAATTTCCTTTTTTAAAGCTCTTTGGCGATGTGTGCTATCACTGCAACCGTGTGATTGAAGGCGACGGTGAGTATCGATGTGATATTTCATCTTCAGGGCTGTGTTTGAATGTTGCTTGAACATGCAACAGTTGAATGTTGACGATTATTCCCCTTCTTTTCTCCCGTGACCCCCTCAGTGGTGTCTGCTCTCAACAAGGCCTGGTGTGTCAGCTGTTTCTCATGCTCCACCTGCAACACAAAACTCACTCTCAAGTAAGTGATGTTGCTCATTAAAAGCTCTCATTGATGGCTTCTTTTTTACTAACTCATACAATACTGATGTGTCCTCTCAATTCTGTGGAACACTCTTACTTAACACATACTTTAGTGTCAGTGTTAACACTTGTCTGTGCGTATTTCACTTTCCTGCTACAACTCTTCCCTCTTTGGCTCTTTTCCCTCCCCTTTTTCCCTCCAAATTCTCCTCTGACACGCTTCACTTCACTTCTGTGGTTACTCAGAGATAAGTTTGTTGAAATTGATCTGAAGCCGGTGTGCAAGCACTGCTATGAGCGCATGCCAGAGGAGCTGAAACGTCGCCTGGCTCGACGCGAGCGCGATGCCAAAGACCGCAAGAAAAATCCTGCTGTCTGTCTGTAGAGTTATTAGTCTTGACAACTCACCACTCCGTCCTCGGTTGGTGCTCTCTCTGACTTCCTCTTTTTCTGTGGTGTTCCATGTTTGTGACAGTATGGCATAGTGCTGGGCGGTATACCGGTTCAACCGGTTTACCCGTTTTAATTTCCTGTATGATATTAATTTTTCATATACCGTCAGCCGAAAACAACTGCTGTCGCTCTTCTTCAGGCAGCAAAATATATTGTTCGCCACAACAGGCGCTACGGTCGGAGCTAGTTGTCTTAACTGTATTGAGAGGGAACCCTAATCATGGTTATAACACAACAATTAACAACCCACAACTAGCGCTCTTTAACAGGGCAAAACACCACGATACAACAGTTTGTGACACATAAACAATTTGTAGCACTAATAATTGTACATTTATAAAATTACGCTGCCGAACGGCATGCTGGGTACAACTTGCTATCTACCCCGGTAGTACAAGTCTGCTAACAGCTGGGAGAGGCTCCGTCGCTACATTAAGAACAGAAAAGAGCGATGCAGGAGGAACAAAGAGACTTTTGCTTTGTTGGGTATTTTGGTCAGACACATATGCAACGCTGAGTACCGTGTAATATGTGTGGTATTTGTTATAAATGCACGTTGGTACATAGAGGGTGATAAGAAGCTGTACAAGGAGGGGCTTAGGACCCAGGGGAATGTAGGTGAAGGAAACAGGAAGTGACGGAAGACGCCACACAAACGGCTGTTCACCACTTGCTGGCTGGTTGGCCGGCTGGTTCTTGTGTTAAAAATGTGCTTAATAATCAAACGCGCGATAAAATACTTTTCGGCGTTAATTAATGAATGCGTTAACGCGGGAAAAAAATACCGTGAAACCGGTATAATCTTACAAAATACCGTGATACATATTTTTGGTCATACCGCCCAGCACTAGTATGGCATGATGTCATTATTTGTCTTTAATTTGTAAGGTATAAGCCGACACCCTGCAATTGTTATGCGTTAAGGGAGTTTGTGCGAAACCTCTGAAGTATACATTCATATCAAACTTAAGTTTGACTCAATTGATGCTAATGAGTAGGGCTTATAACAATTATTTTCCTTATTAATTAATCTGCTCAATAAATGGGTTAATTGTTAGGTCTATAAAATGTCAAATAGAAAGAATTTTTTTTTCTCCAAAGTCTTTAAATGTCTTGTTTTGTTCAATGGACTGTTTGAAACCCAATTATGTGCATATTCTTTGAAATTGGTGAAGTTGATTTATCCATTTGCGTGTGTGTGTGTATGTGTATATATACATATACATATACATGTATATGTATATATATATATATATATATATACATGTATATGTATATATATGTATGTATATATATATATATATATATATACATGTATATGTATATATATGTATGTATATATATATGTATATATATATATGTGTATATATGTATATATGTATGTATATATATATATATACATGTATATGTATATATATGTATGTATATATATATGTATATATATGTATGTATATATATATGTATATATATATATGTGTATATATGTATATATATATATATATATATATATATATGTATATGTATATATATGTATATATATATATGTATATATATATATATATATATATATATATGTGTATATATATATATATATATATATATATATATATATATATATATATATATATATATATATATGTGTATATATATATATATATATATATATATATATATATATATATATATATACTTTATCTACTAACAGTTTTAGCTCTATTCATGAGAAACTTAAGCTTTCCTCAAACTTTATTTTTTTGGTTTGAATGAGATGACTAATGTTTCACTAAAGGACTAAGCTGGATGATAATTTCAAAGGTTTCCATGATTCCATGTCTGAAGCTATTTAGATACAGAGTAATGCAGGTGCGGGGAATGTGAAAGGTTAATGTAAGTTAGAGACAAAACATTAGATTTAGTTTTGACAGAATCTTTCTTTCCTTCTTTGCAGGAACAAGTTTGTTGAGTTTGACATGAAGCCTGTTTGTAAAAAGTGCTATGAAAAGTTTCCTCTGGAGCTCAAGAAGAGGCTGAAGAAGCTGGCTGAGTCCTTGGGACGCAAGTGAGCTGCTTTACAGCCAAACAAACCTGGAAGTGTTCCTGCTGTCTGCAATGAACTGCTGCATACCAACACAAGGACCCAGAGTTGTACCAGTACATCAATATTATTCATTTAAATCTGGGATCCATTTAATATGTACATCTATATCACTGTGGAGTTGTCATAAAGATGCCTGTTAGTTTTTCCTTCTATACACAAATGGTTTTTTTTAATTTTTTTTTTAACATTCCTAAATTGGCCAGATAAGTTTTTATTATAGAAGAGATGTGGTGTCCCAGTTTATTATAACTTTACCATGAGCATGATTGCCAAAAACTGTCTACAATTTTTTTTATTTTTTATTTGAAGATTGTTTGACGACATATTGAATAATGTGTGCCTTGAATATATTAACTATGTGTCTTAATATGCAAATAATGGTTAAAATGAGACATGCAGTTATGACAGTTATGCCTTATTATATGCTTCTCAATTAGACAAAGTATAGACTGAAAGCAGAATTCCAGCCTTTTCACTGTTTGAGCTTTTATACCTCAGTGTGAATAATTACAAAGTAACCACTATGCTCTTTAGGAAATTGTAACAGTTTCTACTACTGCTAACATGAAAAAATAAATTCCATGTTGCAAGAAGACCTTAGCAATGAACCATTACCTGAGAAAATATATCATATGGGTGCTAATATCATTAGAAACACCACAATATGCTTACTGTATAGTAGTGTCTTTATTTCAGTATGTATGGCAGTGAAGTGTTATTGCCTGTACTGTAAAGGCCTTGGGATTGTCAGCCTCATATTTTTAAGACTGTGCAACTTTCTGAGGGAAGTAGTTCAAAGGAATACAGATGAACTTTCAGCTGATTATTTAATATACCAACACTTTGATGTAAAAATATATCATTAATGAGTCAGCACATTGCTTGGGCTGTTTGTAAACTGGCAAATGTATTTAGAAAAAATGTGTCGTGCTACACAATAAAAATATATATTTGCTTGGATAAGTGTTTTTCTTTTTTATGGGACACAATGCATTTTATTTGTCAGAATTTACATTTTATTGCAATAAATGTAGAATTACAGTTTACTGCAAGTACAGTATTTCTGACTCAATCAAGTACTCCCGAACACATCACAGTGAATTTCACCCGATGAAGCCCCAAGCTAAATATGCAGTAAACATCCTTTGACTTTATTAAAGGTTGTGAAACCTGCAGCATGCATTCATGATGTATGACGAAGGCACATCACATTATAAACATTCAGTAATTCCAGAATTAAGTTACAGTACAAACATGAAAAAACAACACAAAACAACAACAAAAACAATGTGTTTAAAACATACAATCAAATTGCAATTTTGTGCATGAAGGAGCCTCCTGTTAACCCTTCCATTAAACTAAAGCCTGAGTCGTTGATGAAACACCCCTTGATTTAAGAAACATAATCTTCCAAATTCATGTCACACTTTTGTGCGATAGAGAGGCAAAGGAAGAAAGAAAGTCTGAAAATAGAGCCTCTTGAGCTTCTTATTTTCCAACAAAGAGGTCATGTGATCTATAATTATATATTTTAATAGTCATAATAATTCTAAAAGCAATGTTAAGACAATAGTTCTGTGTGTTTTGTTTGGGTAACATTTTTCACAGCTTTTTATCGTTGGGGTCCTTTTCTGTTTGCCACCTTCCACAACACACTGACAGAAAAAAGAACAGCAACAATGATGCATAATAGTTATTTTTCACAGCAGACATTCTGACTTGTCATAGCAGGAAAAGCACAGGTGTTGTTAGTGACATAAACAATGGCTCAGTTTCATCAAATTGTCACAGTGAAGCCATTACCGTGTGACAGTGAGCCAACATGCACAATACCAAAACTCTGAAACTGAAGCAGTTAATGACATTCAGTCAGAAATGTGCTTTTCCGATTGTGACAAGTCGAAAAATACCTATTATAGGAGAATGTGATCCATGAAAAACACACATGTACAATCAGGTCAACTGAGGTTGACATTTAGGTAACAGTACAGCTATCATTGCTTGTCCCCCTTAAGTTAACCAACATGCATGTGATCATTATTTGACATAGTAACACGAGATTAAACATTTTTATCATCAGAATCAAGAGTTTATCAAAAGCTCCTGTAGCAAAACAAAGCAATTGTAATTAATTACTGATGGGGGACATGGAGGTGAAATCCTGAGAGCTGGTTCTGAGAATGAGAAGGTGACGGTGCCATGTTCTTGTGTTGTGGTCGGAGATATGACGGTAAACCCAGGAAGTGCAGTCTAAAAATTGCCCAGTCCCCTAAGGTCATATCTAGGATGTCTTTAAGGTCATCTGCATCACCAAAGACCAGTGCCGAGCCGTTGAGGTCCTTGCTTCTCACAATATCAATATACTTGCTGGGAAATTTCATTCTTTCCAACTGAAAAAAAGAAGAAAACGTAAGCATTATCAACAATGAGGAGTGATATGATTTAGTTCCTAATCCTTCCTGATATGATTAAATTGATCTTTTCTGTTTCATTTGCAAGAGTCCAAACAAAGTTTTAATTTGCATCATTGTGTGAGGTGAATAAACACATTAATTTCAATAAATACTGCTTTGTTGTGTGTGTGTTTGGGATACTATTTACAGTCAGCTTTTAAAAAAGAAAAGCCATTCAATTAATTTACATTCAGTATATACATCTCTATAGGTTTTATTGTAAGTGGCAGGGTCCGCCATTCCAGCGCTTGATTAAAACTGCCCACTCTATGCACAAGGGATTGACATGAATTCATGCGACATGTAATTCAGCATCTGTTATTTTATCTTATTGATTACAGCCTCACTGTTGACTGCTTACTCACCTAATTCTGCATCTGTAGCTGTACTTAGTGTAATACTGGTAATACAAACCGAACAATTCTGCTGCTTCACATTAAAAGCATTCAACTGGTGACACACAGGGATGCTTTTAACTGTGAAGTACTTGCAATGTGTTTGTCACACAGGTAAGCACCGACAGCGATGATTCTTAAGAAAGGCTTCTACAAAACATATTTTTGATGGAAAAAGGCCAGCTATTAGCTAACACCTTCATTAAAACAATTGTTAGTTTTGGCAACATAACGTAGATAACGTAGCTTCTCAAATGTTACGTCGCACTTTACTGTCGCCGCCAAATCAACCGGGACTAAAATCTGAAAAATTATGTTTTAAGAAGGTTCTTACCTCTTTACACACATCCTCTTTATCCATATTGATGATAGTTGTGATTGGCAGAGGGCCAAGGTTCCTCATCCAACCAGAATCTTTCAGCCTGGAGGTCCCTCTGAGGTGAGCCAGCTTCTTCCTAATTGAATGATCCAGGTTCACCGTCGCCTCTTCAAATATTTTCATGTCCTTTACCGTGAATCTGAAATCGATCTTGAGAAATCTTTCAAACATCTCAGGATCTCCATCCTGCTCGATGAGATCCTCAATCTGTGTACTCATCACATACAGCTCAGCCCTGGACTCACTGAAGACTTCCCACAAGGTCTTTGAATCAGCAGTGTCGGCCTCATCGTTACGATCAATAACTGCTCTCTGCTGAGCGTCTTCCACACACTGGATGATCCAGCTGAGGCGGCAGGGCCACTGATTAGCCAAGACCACCCATGCTGCGATGTCGTCTTTTTGAGAGGGCTCAAGCCTATTCAAGGCCTTCATAATTATCACAGTCAGTCGAATGGAGTTGATCTCCCTCCTCATGGACATGGCATCCTCTGACATATATGTGTGCAGATCCCTTTCATTGCTGGTCAGGCTGCTTATGACCAACTTCTCTACTTCCTCCTCATTTACATCCGATGCAGCTGTGGTTCTGTCCATCAGTGGATATGATTCTTTTGTGTCTAATGCAATCTCCACTGAGGAACAGGTCTCTATGAGGCTCCCAGTTCTACGTTTATCTTCGCTCTTGATTACGCGCTCAGGTTTTTTAGAATTGCTAGTGAGGCTGTCAAATAATCTGCGCTTTGAATCATCGCACAGTGGTGGGACAGTGAAGGCCAGCGTCACGATGCGGTTCAACATCGCATAAGCTCTGTCTTCTTTGCTGAAGCAGCCATCCGCAAAGTTCACTTTCTGCACAAGAACATCTGGGTTGACGGCCAGGATGGAAATATAAGGACTCTCCTCATCTGAAAGCAGAATGTTGATCGCTTCCAGAACTGCGACAATTTTCTTGGGGGAGCAGCGGTCCAGATTGGTGATCTTCAGTAACACACGGATCCTCCTCCTCTCAAACACCTCCATAAACTGGATGAATTGAGACAGAAACCACATCTCCTTCCTCACTTCGTTCATGAAGCCCAGCTGGATGCTGATGCGCTCATTGTCCATTCCCTTCTTGATCTTCAGATCCTGGTTAAAGATGAGGTTCTTAACCATGAGAAAGACGAACCTCAATGCGCTTGCTGCAGGGATTCCTAGGGAAGCAATGACCAGGCCCTCCAGCACATCCATCAGGGTGGTTGTTCCATTCACGGCGGCGCCTGGTTTCACCTCAGGCTTGGGAAAGCCAAAAGTCAACAGGAGTACCAGGATGATAGGTGGTACCACAAGAATGGACAGGCAGAGAAACCACAGAGGGCAGCAGCAAATCTTTTTGGACCTCCAATGGTTTGGACTGTCCTCCACTTTCTGAATTCAAAACAAATCAGAACAAACACTTTGGTCCGAAATTAAATAGTTTAACACTATTAGATAGCGATGAAGCCTAATGACTTTGGTGATCCCCTGACTTTTCATCGAGCGACATCAGCAGGTCGAATTTATCACTGTCAATCTGGAGACATCTGATTAATGGATTGCTGCAAGGTTTTGTACAGACATTTGTGGTTGTCAGACGATGAATGCTCATACCTATGGCGATTTCCTGACTTTTCATCAAATACTCTACATTTTCCTTCTGAGAGAAATATTGCCTCAACTTACATGATCCACTCGAGATAAATTGTCTTAACTTTGGTGAAACCCTACTTTATCTTGAGGGATGGACGTTACTAATTATAGTTACTTTCGTGACTGTAACAAATATTTTTTGTGTGCTTGTACTTTAATTCTATTTATTATTTATTTCTAAGTCATTTTATTTTACTTTGTACTTTGCTAGCTCAATGTGACTTGGCATAGGTAAAAAAAACATGTTTTTTATGTGAACAGCTGCATTCTGGGTGTGGGCAACACGCTAAACGCTGTACTGCACAGTGAATTATCCTACGGTGACGTTCACTGGGGAACTTTTACCTTCTGTGAGGTGTTTGAGGACTTTCTGCTGTTTTAACAATCATCTCTATCACAGTGACTACAGAGCACTCTTATAGCTGGACATTTTTGAAAACTTTGAGGAGCGCAGTGGGACTCAGAGGCTTGGACTGGGTATACTGGGACGTACCGAATGAGTGAACTGGTTATGGAGCAGCTTGTGGAGTAATGAGAGAAGCGCAAGACTCGAGTTCAGACAGGTGAGTAACCAACAACAACAAACAAACTGTGTGGCTCTTGTCTTTGCTTTAATGGGCTATTAGAGTTTGTGGCCTCAGCCGCTATTCATTGTTTATATGTGTTGTCTGCATTGGTGATGTTTTATTCTGTTGTTAAGAAGCGGTAGGCTTAATTTAGCATAACATAGCATGCTGCTTAATATTTCTTGTTGCGCCTGCCGCGGTGTATCTTTTTATTTATTGTCGTTCCTGTTTGAGTAATTGTCTGAGTTTTGTTCGCTGTTCAGGTTGTATAAGTTATCAGCTGTGTACTCAGGCTGCAAAGTGCTCTTTACAGAAATGAGAAATAATGGTCTTGTTGCTCTGGACGGAAGGGCTATTGCTGACACATTACCTTTTGTAGCCTAAATGTGTTAATAAGTCTGTCATATATTATCATATACATTTTTGTTTACCTTCCTTTCAACGTCCCTTCCCCATTACAAATTTACGTTTTAACTGACCTAGTTTTTTACTTTCATCCAATTACTTAATTGTACTTGCACTTGAGTAAAATTACTTTAAAGTGCATTTAAGTGACATATTACAGTACTCTTTCCATCCCTGCATATCTTCTAATATATCTTTGTGGGTATCTGCCACTGAGATTTGAACTCCAACTGTCATCAGTTTGTACTGAGAACAATTTTTCTACCGAAGGTAAAAAGAAGAAAAAAGAGGATGGATAAAATACTTAGTTTTATATCCTGCAGCTGAGTAAAGACACACAGAGTCACTAGCATGGCTGTATACTCTGTACATTCACAAACCTTCTTATTGACTTCCTCTTCTTCGTCATGTTGAGCCACACGGTAGAGCACAATCTGTAATTTCCCAAAGTTCATCTGCATGGCCTGAAACAGCCGTATGGCTAGACCGGCCCAAAGCAGGTCACTGCCTGCAAAATGCCAGGCACTAAAATGTACATCAATGAACCGGATGTTATGGTGCTGCTGGTTCTCCTCTGTCCAAATGGGCCTGTAGAAGAGCATTCGACCAATGAGAGCTAGAAAGCCACTAAATGAAGGCGTAACTGAACGAGGCTTGTAACGTCCTTTGTATTTCTGCTCAATCTTCGAAGCTTCCTGCTTCATGTACACTGAGGAGACACAAAACATTGATCATATTGACATTTTATATGCATCCTTTAGCAGGTTGGAGTAGGCCACATGTGAGGATAACCTTTTAAATCAAAGCAGAGAGACATCAAGACTGGCAAAATATGTAGGGTAGTTGACTTGGACATAAAGAGGATATGTAATATAATATAATAAGTTGGTGAGTTTGAGTAATTGGGCTCCCACCAACTCTGATAAAAGGCCTTGGCCATGGCACTAAACCTTACACCTGTTTCAGGGAAAATGATCAACCTGATTTTCTTGCAATGATAGGTATTTAATTAATATTCAATTGTTCAAGGCAAGAAAAAATTAAGAATTCAAATGAAGAGTCAGTGAATAACATAATTGCTTTATCTGCCTTGCAACAGTGCAGCATTTCAAAGCTTTTTGTTGTTGTTCGGGCATTCGTATGAGAACACCAAGCCTGGTCGAACTGGTGCAATACTGTCTGCCAAGGTAAAAAAAAAAAAATCATCACGACAACCCTACAGTATTAGTAGTACTACTCTGGGTAACACAAAGACCAACAACCTTAAACTTGTCTTTTCTCTTGGATTCCGCAGCCGCACATGCTCCATTCAGTCTGTTCAATGTCACTTGTCCATGCAATGGTTTGAATCTTCACATGTTTCTAATGCAAGGAGACTATGTAGCCTACTCATTTGTGGAATTCTGAAGCCTCCTAATATGTGATTTATTTTTTTGTGTTTCTTATTTAGAAATGTACTTCTTATTTCTAAAGTTCAAGGTGGTACCTGCTCATCCGTCATTCGTGAGGCGAAAATATGCATACAATTTTGCAGGCAATTGTACCGTTACAGTCGATACTGAGGGGGGTTGTTTGGACGCAGTAGCAGTCTTTTTAAGGCAATTTTTTTTTAAACTCCTTATGCTATTGTATAAATGTGTTGTGGAGAGAAATATGTAAGTTGTGAGATGTGTACTTAAGAATACAGTACACAACGTCCACTTTTCAATCAATCAGATTAAATCGATCATGAGCCAGCTCTGAGGCGGTGCTCATTCATATGCCAAGAAGTAGCTCAGTGACTTTCTGACTGTCAGTGCAACATTATGTTTAATATGTGGTAATGATATTGTGCTCGCATAGCATTTGTATTAGCATGTGCATCTTCTACGGGCAACGCATTGTTGTTTCACACAGCCGTGTTCACAGTGAACACTGTAGTGTGAACTCTGGAAACAGAACCGTCACTGGGCTTTAAGTGGTTGATTTAAAACAAGTGTCCTCCAGCAGACAGAAGAGATGATATGCTGGGGGGCCGAGTGTTTGTACATACCTGCCATTTGTCCGAGGATCATGCTAATTCGATTCTGACATGAGGAGTAGAGTCCTACAGTCGCAGGTGATGAAACTTTTGTCAGGGTCTTGGACAGCGCATATGCATAAATATCATCTGTAAAGAGATTAAGAATATTGAAAAGAAATGGCATGGATAACTCATTTAACATGTCATTTTTTATTCAGATTAACTGATCTTCTGTGAGCAGACACACTTGAAGTTGAAGGATTATTTCACACACCTATTCAAGGAATTGCTGACATTTGAACGGAGAACTGGATCTCGCTGAATGGAATAATCATTACTGACAATGTTCTTCATTAAAGGAAAACAGGGTTTTCTTCTTTTAGCCCAATAATGCTGAACTAAACTGAAATGACAGTTAAGGTACAAGACACTTGTTCATTTAGGTGTTACTGAGGTGAGGTTCGGGGCATAGACTATGAATTCTATGAGCATTTTCAGAGGAAAACAGGAAGTAAACATGGAGGAACCACTTTTTATTGAGTATTCTATATTATAGTGTGTAGGCTTTAATATAGGTTACATTAAACTTTGAACTGTAAATGTGGTTCTTATGTATTCCTCTCACTTTAGAAACTGCATTCATCAAAAGTTATTTGAAGAATTAAGCTGGATGAAGACTCATTGTGTCCTTAAATCATGTTAAACCACTAAGTATAGACATAAGTTCTTTAAAAGAAACAAAGAAACAGAAAGAGTTTCAAGGGGCGCCTCATCCTGTTTATCCTTGGCTGTACTAACAGAAATAATAATAAAAAGGCAAAAAAAGTTTCATGCAGTAATATTCAGTAACAAAGTGAAACTGAAAGTGAGAATGGAGCCCTTCTGAGTATGAGGGGAGAAAGCTAAATCACACTCCTGACATTACCTGCAGATAACTTACCTTTGCTTTTCTTATCCATGTTGTCTGTGTGGTGGGGTGTGCAGCTTCCACGGAAAATCTTTTTGAGCTGCGAAGAATGAGAAACGGCAGGGAACTCAATGCAGGCAGTGGAGGTGTGTTTGTCAGTGTGTCTTCAGGTCCGTCCTCGCTGTACATCATGCCCCAGCAGACAATGGTGCTCTCAGTCACCAGCGAGACGAGCTCCAATGCAAAAACCCACCGACTTGGACGCTCGCAGTGTTGATTGAGTACACTCGGTATAACTTGAGAGATTTGTTAGATTATGTACTAAACACCTCTCCAGTTAAATGGAAAGCACCACATGTGGAATGAATGTCCATGAGAGTGCTTACATGGCAGAAACACAAATTCACAACCTGCAGTTTATTTCCTTTTTTCTGTTGATTGACAGGCATTTAAGTGAATTGTTTTAAGATGATATCCTGACATTCATGCATGGGCATGCACCTTCCCAGAGCACAGGCTGTTCTTTTTTATGTGCAGGGAAATGTCAACAGTTTTGCTGTGTCAATGATTACCTTGCATAACCTAATACCTTTCCCTGCTGGCAACATATTTCCTCTTTATGTTCTTGCCTGCACAAATGCTTAATGGACTCATAGACAGTCTAACAGGGCAAAACGAAAACAGAGTTACAGACGGACTTTTAGTGCCGAAAAGGTTTATGAATGACTCTGATGGACTTTGATCAGTGTGCACAAAAGAATACTATATTGTCGTAAACCATGAAGCTGTTATTGTGCTCGAAGCGACACAATGACTGATGTGGTAAAAAGATGTTACTGGTGAAACAAGCTTACCTGGTTGATGTCAGTCCTGACCTTTATTTTGACTCATCTTTGAATCGGCACTACTAACGGCTCCAGAAGGCAGAAAGGACCGTGCAGCTAAGGATTAGTGAACCTTACACCTCCAGGACTTCAATGCCGTAAAACTTTACAACACTGATAAGAGAAGGGAAAGGCACCATGATAACCACAGGCAGCGTCTGTAAGACGGACACTATCCGGGAAGTGAGGTCACATGCAAGCTGTACATTTCCTCCATTCTTCCTTTCAAATCTGTTACACCATACTTCTCCTGCTGCTCCCAATCTTCTCTCTATTCATAGAATCTGAGGGAAGTGGGTAGTTCCTGAAAGCATAACGAGGTAGAAAAATCTCCATTCTTGCGATAGCTTCTGGCATTCACTGTCCAACTTTTTCAGTCCATGGAAAAATGGAACAAATGAGTGCTTTTCATGCTGGAGCCTTGGGTCTGCATGAATCATCCATGTTTGGAGTCCCTCAGGTTTGGAATGGCTGGATTGCTCTTCCTGGCCTGAACTGACATGCATAGCAGTTAAGATGCCAAAGCAGCAGCACCAAAGCCCTTTTTTGCCCCGAGCAGGATTTGTTATGACATAACTGGTTAGTCAAGCTTTGACAAACAAGCTCGAAGCCTAATTTCCCATGGCGTATTTACTTCCTTTTTTTTGTTGCATTAGCTGACTGCAACCATCTGGTGTCGCAGTATACCTTTCAACATAACTCCTTCACAAGCTACTACAAATAAACATTGAAGTAAATCATGTCAAGGTGGCTTTTTGTTAATGCATACATTCCCAATGTGTACATTTCAAGCAATGAACACAGGTAATTTTTAATGTGCAAAAATGAGCCTGTCTTTTGTAGACAGATGTTGATTTATGGCTCATATTGCATATAGAAAAGCATATATTGGTGTAAGCATACAGTAGATGTATACTAATGGAGCTCTGTGTGCACAGTTACGTACAGGAACATAATCATTAGCTAAAGAGGCAGGCAGATTTGAGTTGAAATACTTTGTTTTTTAAATTTGATTTAGGTGAGATTAAAAATGTATCTGGTTTAGAGAGGCAACCTGTTTTGTGACACATTATATGTGAATAGAAGACAAAAGGCTGTGTTTGCAGCGTAATGTTTATATGCAAGAAGTTATGTTCTTGGCCGACAAATGTGTCACCACTGCAACGTCATCTTGGGTGTCTAATGTGTCAACATGGGCTGGAGGCTAGTATGTGCATGACACAATGAATGACATAATTACTGTAACTATCTCAACTGTATGAAAACATACATGCACCTGAAGCACATTGGTGTCAACACTGTAATACAACCTCACACCTCACTATAGGAAACGATGGAAACAAGGTTTAATTAATGGACGTCTGATTAAGATTTAAAGTGCTCGGCCTGGGGGTGACTTATTCTGCCTTTACTCAGACTACTGGATTGTTCAACTATTTTAATTAACTTGATTGTCATAGAGAGAGTGAGGGTGTGTGTGTGTGTGTGTGTGTGTGTGTGAGAGTGTGAGTGAAATAGAGGTTCTCAGTTATTGCTTAACCAATACTGAATTAATTGGATTGTATCTCCCCTTCTGTGAACCCTCACCACACATCGCCCTTTCACCACATAAACCTTGCAGTTAAGTTAATGAATTCACCTTCATGATTATTCCAAGATAGGTCTAGACACAGATAAATTGTATTTCAGAATTGGGCAGACTTGGAGTGATATCCTTTTATTTAGCTAAAGGCGAGGGGAAATTAAACTAATATTGTAATATGTTAAGTTCAGGGGGTAGCGATTGTTTTATGTCAGGAGCTGGCTGAAAGGATCACTTGCATCAACTGTGATACGTGAACAAGTCAAATTATGCAGTTTTCATATATATTTTTTAATTGTGTTGTAATTGAACATGCCAACAGAGGGCGCTAAAGTATTGCGCATGAAAGCAAGACAATGAGATTTGATCAGCAGCCCCTCATCACACTTCTCTGCTCTATTTGGTATGTAGGAGCAGACCCCACAGTGAAGGAGGCTTTTTCTGAAAACTGGGAGCGGTCAAGAGCTTAAGATGTGCTAGAACTTCTCTTGGATGGGCTTAATTTAATGTAAATCAGTAACTGCAGAGACACACACACACACACACACACACACACACACACACACACACACACACACACACACACACACACACACACACACACTCAGTAATATCTATCTGCTTTTGTTCCTTATCCATTGTTCCTAAGGGCGGACAAGCTTCAGTATTGACACGCAGCCTGACACCAGCTTGCCTGGCCTAATTGGCCTCAAGACCTCTTGTTGGTGTGATCTATTGATCAGCCTCACTGCAGATGCAGCTAAGTCACAGGGAAAGGACAGAGAAAGAGCCACATATACCGAAAGTAAGTACTGCCAAATCTGGGCATGATGTCTTAAGCTTTGCTGCTCCCCTGGCAGAGCTGTGCAGCAAGCAAAGATGATGATAGGGTCTTCACCCTGAGGCGCAGGGGTCCAGATCCTTGCCACAAGCTGATTCACACACACCGATTGTCCTTTATTGTTACCAAGGGGATGATGGCGGCAACAAATGGAGGTTTCTGAATGCTGTGACCCCCAAAGATCTATAGACACGTTCTGCTTTAACAATCCCACCAGAGACGGGAAGATGAAAACTCCTCCACGCCCGCAAAATCCACTTTTTGTTTGATTCCTCTGCGGCAAATATTAGGAGAAAAAAAAAAAAAGGCAGCTATGAGATTGCCACCGAAGAGCCCTTCTGGGGCAGGGGTGAGCGAAATGGTATGCATGCTGATCTTGTATCCATCAGCACAAACATCCTATGCATGATTATTTTTGCCTGCACCTTCAACCTCCTTTCCATTCACATTCAGATCCCAGATCACATCATCTCCTTCTCGTCTATTTCCATTTCGACTCCCTCTGCTCATCCTCTCCCTTCTCGAGAAGTAGCGCCATTTCAATGTAAATAGTGTCTCTCTGCCTCTTAATCCTCCTCTGTCATTCTGTACAGCCTTCCCTCAAATCCCCGAAAAACTCATAAGAGAAACATGTGCATGTTTATGAGGCCTGCCACACAATATGTCCTTCGCTACCTCGTAAAAGCCAATACATTCTTCTTTATGGGGCGCACAAATTTCCTATTCTCTTCTGTGTGTGAGAGCTACATTCCCATATGGTATTACATTTATGATGCATGACAAGGCTTTCAATTCTCCATCTCCTCTGCAGCACCCTGCGAGGAGCTGTCCTAAAGTCAAGGCTGTGACAACGGGCATCATTATACATTCTTCTTTCTGTGCGGCTGACGCTTTGTATTCCTCTCCACGCTTTCAGGAAATCTGTCTTTTCCCCCGCCGTGTTAGAGTCCACTACCAGGTGCACAAGGAGCTCTTCTCTGAGTGGAGGTGGTGGTGGTGGGGGTGGTGGTGGAGCTAGATCGAATGCCCAATCTTGTACCTTTTCACCAACACGCAACCTTACACTGATGTGCACACATATGCACGCCCGCTCCCTGATCCTGCCTCCTGTTTTATCATCAATATTGGCCTGTTGAGGGGTTGATGGCTGTTGACAGGCTGAATTGTGGAGGTAAAGATGATGGCAGCTCTTGCAGAGATAGAATAGCTGAGGTCGAGACCCCTTGGAGGGTGTTATTAGGCTGTTATGAAATCTGATCCCTATCAGACCTTCACTGAAGCATGGGGGAGGTATGTGTATAGCCAGATGCAGTGCACAGTACAAGTGTTGGGTCTCTCCCTTCCTCCTATAGCTTCCTCTTATCTACCGCTCTCCTTCCCTCTCTCACACGCAAACACACAGGTTTTGTTTTATATTTCATGAACATACACACCTCAAGGCTCGCAGCATGCACTGCATCATGACACCGAAACCTGCTGTTCTGTGGTTCAAAGCTCCCGACAAGATACCTAGAGTATGCACTGATCAGGGAGAGATCAGAGAGAGAGCCGCTGTGAAAACATAATAACGTGTCAGCCATTAATACAAACAAATACACAAAAAAGTGAACGTGCACAATGCGGCAGGAGAGCATGAACCTGTTTGAAAGGAACACATATTTGTGTGTCCAACAAGTCCGCAAGATCAAACAAAAAAACTCAGTTTGGGGAAAATTGATTCTTATGAGTGTATTTACAGCACAGAGGAACAAAAGTCAACATTCAGGCTATTTCACTTATGCTTGTGCTCTCTTTGATCGTGTTTGACAACCTTTTTGCTACGGTTGTTATCTTTATAGCTTCTGTTTTTTTTATGCTAGTGGTGGGAATCTAGGGATGGCAATCTTGTTCGGGCAATCGATCCACCACTTTGGTCTAGACTGAAATATCTCAGCAACTATTTGATGCATTGCCATGAAATTCTGTATAGACATTCATGGTCCCCAGAGGATGATCACTTTGGTGATCCCCTGATTTTTCATCTAGCGCCCTTGTTATTTTGACATTTGTGGTTTTGAATGAAATGTCTTAATAGATGACCCCCTCGGGATAAACTGTAAAAACTTTGATGGTCAATTCATTTTTCTTATGGCACCATCATTCAATCAAAATATGAATTTCTCCAATAGTTTGGTTTGTGACCAAATATCTGCAAAACATAAACTAAACTAAGATGGTGAGCACTGTACCTGCTAAACACCAGCGTGTTAGCATTGCCTTTGTGATCGCATTAGCATGCTGATGTTAGCATGCTGATGTTAGCATGCTGATGTTAGCATTTAGCTCAAAGCATCGCTGTGACTAAGTACAGCCTTACAGAAAAGCTTGCACAGCTGTAGTTTCATGGTCCAGTTTAAATCTATAAAGAACTTTTACAGTTCATAAAAGTCACCGTCTTTTGATCTAGCTTCTCAAACCAGGTGGTGAGAGATGTTTTAGGCGGGCTAATGCTAATGCAAAATCAATGTACGCACTGCAACAACACAATTAGTTTTTTTTTCTCAATTTACCAACATTGCAATAAAACAAACAACAACTATATCCATGTGTGATTAGCAACGAAATTCACCAGCAGGGGCCTGTGGTGTGTTTCTGACAAAGACACACTGGGGAACAAAGCAGTAAGTGCTGGCATTGTTATGGCCTCTGCAGAGTCTGCACTGTTTACAGCAAAATGTAACATTTTTACATTGGCGTTTAAAAAAGTATGTCAGGTTGGTAATTGTATCCATTTGAATGGAAGGTAAGAAAGAATAATCAGATTCCACATGGTAAAATGTAGCTTCATGTTGCATGTTAGAGAAATATGGATCATTCAAAAATACTCTGTAGGTGTCATACGCATAAGTTGTAACTAAGATTTGAAATTGTAGTAACATGTGGGAGTGTCACAGCTACATGTATGCGTGAAAAACAGGTTGCATCTGCTCATCAAAACGAAATTTGTCACAAGTTCACACATATAAACATGCATAAACATGCTGTTGCAGAGGAGTCAAGATGTAATAATAATGTCTTCTTCCGTGCAAAGCTTCTGTCTGCTTTCTTTTAACTGTTGAATCTATTACAAACTATTGAGGTGTCATGTCTGTTTACATGGTGCACAGATACAGCAGCTATTCAAACAACCAGGCTGGAGAAAAGGCAAAAGGTGGACACAGAAATGTTAGCGTGAATGTGAATCTGATTTGTGCGACAAGAATCATTTAAAGTGTCTCTCAGAGCTCACTCTAAACCCCTTCTGTCAGCTGTGAGAGAGCACGCTCTAATCCATTGTCACTGGGTGGATTCATTTGCATAATTCCACTATTGTGCAGCCCCAGATCCTTTTCTGCGTCCTCCTTCACATGTGAAAAAAGACGAAGAAGAAGAAGAGGAAAAAAAGAAGTCTCCTAGACCTTTTGCTACTTGTTGCTTTGGAAACACGGGTGGAAAATGCGGAGCGAAGTACAGAAGGGCAAGAATGAGAGCACTGGCAGAGGAGAAAGTGGTGCAAAAGTTAAGAGATGGAGAGAGTGTGCATTACGGTGCAAATATGATGAGCAGGGAGCATAGAAATGGAGGAAGAATGAGCGGAGGACAAGGGAAGGAAAGACGGAAGACGGATAGAGAGAAGAGAGGAAACTACTGTTCAGTGAATGGAATACAGAGCAATTTTCTGTTACTTAAAAAGTCATTTATCTATGTCGACAGTCTATTAGTCATGTATTCGAGTGTGACCCACCTGCCCCCACCCCACCTGCACACACACACACACACACACACACACACACACACACACACACACACACACACACACACACACACACACACACACACACTCTTCTATGTACATGTGTGTCACTGTTGTTGTGTGTCTGTGTGTATGATGAGGCTGTATTGCTTTTTCCTCCAGGGAGGGGAGCTGGAGGGAAGAGAGGCAGTGCTAAATTGCACAGATAAGATCAATATGTAGTTAAGGGGTGGGGCTGTGCCTTTTAGAGTGAACACTGTATAATATTGCAATAGCCCTGCGCAGTGTTAAATGGATTATTCCTAAAATGTGATGTGGAGACAGCTTACTTGTCAAAGAAGAATATTTTAGGATGATCACTCAGTACTCGGATTACTTTTTCCTTTTTTCCCCCCCCTTCAGGATGCATCAAAGGTAACTTACAATGAGACTGTCCTCCCAAGGAAAAGTATCAGTAGCTTCAGCAATGCCCCAAAACGCCATATGTTTACTTTCAAGTGTCAAAACCAGTGGCCACAGTAATTATTATCATTATGAGTCTTGTTTGTTTGGAGCAAAGGAAGAAGTAGTGTGACGTTGTGTCGTCAAAGGGAGGTCATGTTGGTTGGAAAGGTCAACAAAACGTCACATTTTAACACAGGAGACAGTCAACAAATGGTTTCATTTAACTATGGTTCCGTAACCTTACCAATATGTTTTTGTGCCTAAACCCAACCAAACCGTAACCGTTGGTGTTGTTGCATTCATAAAACAGACTTGTTTCTCAACAGTGATTTGTAAAGGCTTTGGAAGGCACATAATGTATTTTCAACATCAGATCATAAAACCCTTGTATAGGTTCATCTGGATGGCAGTTTAAAGGAAATGTATTTTGTCAGTTATTGAGGAACTCCACATTAAATTATTTTTTGCATATATATTTATATATATATATATATATATATATATATATATATATATATAATAATACATATAATAATCATTTTAACAAACAATGACATAAAATGAAACTCAAGAGGCGACACTTCAATAGTAATGGGTTGGATGCGGACATCTTGAAGACAAATATCTCAAAACTTGGACAAATAAACCAAAACATAACTGCAAGGCTAATGCCACTGTAGCAGTTCGAGAAAAATATGTTATTTGTTCATTTGGGTGAAGTGAAATTGATTCAGATCCAGTGAGACTAACCAGGAAGCATCTCTTGCCCTCAGCTGAGAGACGACACGCTGTTAACCCCGCTGGCATGGGATGAAAACCCCGCAGAGCTGTGTCCTCTGTCTCCCCGACCGCCTGTCTCTCTCTCACCTCTCCTACTGCCTTGATAAGCAAAACAGCATGCCCTGCTATAATCACCATGATATATTAAACATAATCAGGTGTGCTAATGAGGTCATAATCAAGATAATTCATGCATTAATTACCAAATATTTCTCTGTCATCACACACCTGTAAAGAGTCCAACCAACCAATATGATCTATAACTGTTGACACAATCTCATGAATACCCATCTGAAACAGTCCAATAAGTACCGCCTTGATACCGTGTTGGAGCTTTATTTATTGGCATTTTCAAAACTTTGTTTGTTTTTTGCAATAGTTTGCATTATTACTAAATGGGGTTTGTGTTATCACCATCACTTTGTAATCACCATGACAACACCCTTCAAATAGAACGATCCAAAAGCAACAACCTAGTTGAACTGTGCAACATCCCATCATAACTATGGGCTTTACATTGATGGGTGGACAATATTTCCACAGCAATTGATTGTATTACTTCCTCTTACGTTACGTTACGCACCAAATATCATTATTATTATTAATATATAACATGCAGGTGCTGTAAATGTCGTGTTGGTTCCAAGACCAGAAGAAAATTCTCTGAAACCGACACCACAATGCAGTGGAAAAAACCACAACTCATGCTTTTTACCTTTTTAGGGGGATTTTTCATCTTAAGTTAAACATGTATCATGATGTATTGTATCGCAGAATTGCTCTATCCTGATACCATCGTCATTGTGGGCAACGCATTTATTGCATTGAGAGTTCCTTAGTTTGGTACATTTCTCTTTGCCAGTAAGAAAGAGAGAGATTTTGTGCAATGGCATTTTCCCAATCCAGATGCACAAATACCTTCACGTTCACACTAACTGCAGCATTAGCCGGCTGACAAACCACAGTCGAGTACAGGAAAGGAAGATGGGATTTTCATTGGTTTCATTTAGTCCACACCAATCTATTCAAATAAGCCTGGATCGGCCCTGACACCGCTCTTTAATATCGGCTTGGGACATCTCTAATAATCAATATTTTTATTTATTAACTATGGATCGCATGATCGCTTACTTGTATATGTGAGTTATGACCCAACTCTGAAGTTCCCCTCAGTTCTACGGAGCATTTCAGCATCTTCCATCTCATTTGGTGGATTTGATTTTACGGCCGGCAACTTTACTGTTTTGGTTCACTCTAACCGCTCTCATCAACGTTGATTCCAGCAGCAGCAGGAGGTTGTTTTCATCAAAGAACCTCTAGCAACCCACTGCACACTACTTGCCCAGCGCTAGACCCTTGACAGAAGAAGTTAGCAACTAACTGATGAACATGTAGTGGACTATTTAGTTTCTAATTAGCCTGATGTTTCTCTGGAGTTAGTGAGGACCAAATCAGATGTAAAAGGCGAGTAAATATTGGACTGATTAACTAACTGCAGGTTTTAAATGAATGTGTTAAAGTGCAATAAATTCAGAAAAAAGGTTTGCAATAGTCCTGCACTTGTTTTGGGAAACAGATCAAGTAGGGAAGTCATGCGTGATATGGCGTCTCAGAAGATTTTACTCATTTTTATTCGTCCAAAAATATGATGGTGCATACTTGCTCATTTTTCAACAATGCTTCACATTCAAATGCTAATCCTCGCAAGCTGTTCAGTACAGCGGCAGCCTTGAACTGTCGGCCAATACTGGAACAATTTGGGCTTCAGTGTGGGCCTTGCCTGGGGGAGACGGAGAAAAGCTGAACCAGAAAATCTATTTCTCATAATTATGAATACAAATTAATTTCCATAATTCACTAAGCAGAGCTGCAAGACACTGGAAAAAGGTCGTAGAAGGTTCTGCAGAGGTGTCGATTGAAACTATTGACCTTGTGATTACATACATTTCAAACATACTCTTGTTTAAGGTGCAAAGCATAAGGTTGACAATAAAATCTAGGCTTAAAGAAAGGGAACAAGGGGCGGTCACATGTGGCATTCAATTTGTTTTCAGAAAGAAAAATCCATGGTTCAAAACTGTGCCCTTCAAAACATCATATTAACGATTCAGCTATAATTGAATCCCCCTCCAAGCTGCAGCCATAATCAGATTACACTTTTTCAATTACTTACTATTCAAAGGTTTGCATTTGGAGTTTCTGCAGCAAACACCAGCCCTATATGTTTATTCATGTAAGCTCTTAGCTGAACCGAGTGGACCATCCATCAACGCACGCCGGTTAGAAGTGACTTCCGCTTTCTTTTCTCGTGCTGCTCATGACGGCGGAGCCCCGCAGAAAACGAATGGCGTCCCCGGTCGTTCTGTCATGGATCATTAAAAGCAGTTCATTGTTATTACTTCCACAGTTACACTCAATGTTGGAACAACAGACAGGGGGCTAGTTGTGATTGGTAGTTAAGACACATCATGCTAAGAACTCCTGCGGGTTGATAATTGTCACGACGTGGCAAAGGGATACAATCGAGCGTCGTTATGTGCTGCGCGTATATACTGACACACATGCAGTCAGGCACACACACACACACACACACACACACATATAAGCATACTGTAATGGGCCAGTGTGCGGTTTAAATTCTCTTTGATGCAGTGGATACCCCCTGCTGTTCACCATATTACTCTGTTCACATCAAACAGGTTGTTCTGGGAAGAAAAAGGGACATGATGACAAGACTGCGGCTCATCCTGATGCCGAGCTTTTTGTTCAAATGAAAAATAGGTTCCTCTTCCCTTTTTTTTCTTCTCTCTTAGTCTCCTTTTCTCTCTCTGTTGTTCTGCCATGGTTTCTCTTTTTAGTGCTTTTTTTCTCACAATATCGGATGTTTCTTTTTCCTCCTTGTACTTCCTGCCTTTTTTCCTTTTGTAACTCTTGCATCTGTTTTCCTCACCCATCTGTGCAAAAAAAAAAAAACAACGTCTTTGTGTAAATCTTCAGACCGTCCTGTTTTTGCTATGTCCCCGTCTTGTGTTTTTCTCGTCTTGATTTGTCCCCGCCAACTGCCGTCCCCTACCATTCCCCTTTTGAGTCACCTGGAGCTTGTCGCAGCATGCCACCCCATCATAGCTGACCATCCAGACGATGTCAGCGTGAGTCACAGTTCACAGATGATAATGACCCTGCCCAGCTGCTGTGCAACCTGGGACTCGCTGGGCCCCTCTAACCTACGGTCTGGCGTGTGTGTGTGCCCATACATGTCGATTTCAATGTATGTGTAAATGCGTTTGTACAAATTCTTTGTGCAAGCAATACATTCCCTACTTGTGTTGATTTTTGATGTGTGTAAATGCATCCATGTGTGCACCGAATTCACTGAACTGAGGATTTGTGCGCCGCTATCTGTGCTTGAGCCTATTGGTATGGATAGCGTGGCGTGATCTCGAGCCTGATCTGTACTCGCTGCCTCCAAACCGCCCCCTCCCATCCCATAATTCCACCTCTACCTCCAAAGCCCTTCTAACCTTTCTCCTGCACACCCACCTGTCAATCATGTTCATTGCACCGCAGCAACATAGGGACACTTGGTTTAGTGTTAATTGAACCCTCACAGTTTACATTGGAATAAACCAACATCCCTTATGTGTTATTCCTGATGAAACCCTTGGCAGAGACATTATTAATCACAGCACACAGCTCGGGGAACATCTATTGTCTGATAAAACATTTGGAAAAATTAGGTTGAGCCGGTTGTAGTTACAGATGCATTGACTAAATATATACATACATTTAAAACTGAGTGTAGCTTAAATCTTAAATGTAAGGCTGTTTCATAAAAAAAAAAAAAAAAACATTGAAAGGTCTCCTCGTTCTCAGATGATTCAGTGGAATTAGTTTCCTTTAAAGTGGTGAGAAAGACTTTGCATAAACCACCTTTTCTCATAGATAAAGTTCAAGCCAATTTAAGGCATAGCTGTAGGAGTTCTCCAGTTGGAGAACTGGACTCATGATGTTTGGGATAAAAGCTTGTTCCTCTAGTCATCATGTTGAACATCACTCAAAGGGCATCAGTATGCTTCAAAGGAAATGCTTGTCGGATCATCTTACCACATCTGAAACATCTTTCCCAATACAACACTTGGAAATGTTGGGGAATTGATCTGCATTGACAAAGAAATCTGTTGACGTTAAAATTATGCATAGTTTTGTTTTAGAGACGAGGAATAAGCTTTATCACTTTAAAGGCAGAGCATTGCACGATCTTGCATCATGTACATTGCCACATGGAACTGAAAATGAATGTAAAACACAAAAATAATAAAGGATCCGTCTGATCTTTCTGTGACAAGAGTGTGTTTCTAAGAACATCTCTGCCTCGCTCCATGTTCTCGAAATGAAATGACGGCACAACAGTGCAACGTCTGTGACAAAATGTCACGTCAGTAATTGTCCCCCGCTGCTGATACGCTCCGCAGTGAGGGAGGACTTACAGTATTTCCTACTCTGTCCCTCTCTTAATCAATTCACTGAGAGAAGGTTAAATTCTCTTCTCGCAAGCCACCAGCTCCACCTGTGGGGGAGCGCCTCGAATAGAGATCAGACCGCAATCAATTGACCGTCTGTGTCATTACAGGATTAGCTCTACCTGCAGCATGGTCACATACATCTGGAAGCTTGCCCAATAATGGGCAGGTAATAGAGCAAGTGACTGCATGTCCCCTGGGGGACATTAGTGCTCCATGTCCCATGTTAAGTACAAGACTAGGGAGCAACAAATGGCGTGTAACAGAAATAGAGTTCACTGTTTTACAGTTGAATTTGTCAGTTTTAGATACTTTTCAATAAAATGACTAGGGCTGCAGCTATAAATGCTAAATTGATAATGCAATATTGATAATATATCGCGCTATTGACATGCCAACCACGAGATGGCAAGCGACCGCTATATTCAACTTTTTTATTTTTTTTAACTGTTTGCAATTGGAGTTCCGCGTATTTACACTATGCTACAATCTTCAGCAGTGTAACGATGGCCTGAGTGCTGCATGTTTTGTGTGTGTGTTTTTTTTTTTTCTTTACTGGTGGCCGAGAGTTGAGTGTTACATTTTTGGTAAAAGGCTGCGCTCGTCGCTGTCACTTTTTTACCCAGCCGTTCAACCACAATAGAAGAGGGGCAGGACAAATACCATAAAGACCAACCGTCACATCCGAGGAGGCTACAAGTGCTGAACAGCAACAACAATGAAGGATAAATTGATACACATAGACCGGTGGGTCCATCCCCTCTCCCTACTTGCTTTGGCCTGAGTCATCTAGAGCAAGTACTCTACTGTGTGTCGACACCTTTACTTCTGCGGATATTCCGTATCGTAGCAACCAGACCCAAAAAACCCCCATTGAACCTCAATATCATTCTGTGTTCTGCAATTAACAAGAAACACATTTTTAATGAGTTTTATAATTGTCACTTTTTGTCATTTAATAAACAATATACCTATATGATAAAGATACAAATCCTAGTGCGCATCAGAGTATGATGCTTTGATTGTTACATTTTTTTGCGATGTTTGCAGTGTGTCTCTATAGGATGTAAATTTCTGTCTTCAGGTTGGTCCATCACCTTGGTGAAATTTTGTACAGACATTCATGGTCCCTGGAGAATGAAGCCTTATGACTTTTGTGTTCCCCTGACTTTTCTTCTAATGCCACCATGAAGTTCACATTTCTGAGCTTTAGTGAAATGTCTCAACAGATATTGGCTGGATTGCCATTCAATTTGGTACAGACATTCATGGTGCTCAGAGGCTGACTGTCTGATCCCCTGATTTTTCTATAGCACCACCACAAGGGTGACATTTGTGGTTTTGAGTGAAATGTCTCAACATCTATTGGGCAGTGTTGCAGTTCTCAAGTCTTGTTTCAGTCTCAAACAAAGAGGATTATATTTCAAGGCCGGTCAAGTCTGCAGGAATATCACTGAATTGCCTGTGCATTATCTGATTTATTTGTTAACAGCATACATTATTCAATGCCTTTTGATAGTTTTATTAAGACATTTCTCTTGGTGCACTTATACAAACACCCATAGTCTATTAAGCAATAAAAGCGGTGAATGGAGAGAAATGTTCTTTTATGCACTTGATCTTGGTTTAGATGGTCCTGACTACAACACTACTATTGTGGGAAATTTGGTACACACATTCAAATTCCCCTCAGGATGAATAGTAATAACTTAGACTTTTAATCTCGCGCCACAATCAGGTAAAATCTTTAATTCTTGCAACACTTTGGCTGCAGAAGCAAGTACATTCCCATCAGTACTTTGTATTTAGTACTCATTCAGAACTCTTAGCATGCTAAGGGGATAAAGCTGATCTTGTAAACACGGCAAAAATGACATCTGCTAAGAATCTGCAAGTTAGCATGCTGATTGGAGCATTTAGCTCATAGCATCACTGTGCTTAGGTACAGCCTCACACAGCAGGGGTCTTATTTATAACTATTGCGTAGGCACAAAACGGTGCCTGAAAGAGGCGTACGCCACTTCCCACACAAAGGTCGTGATCTATACAAACAAAATTGACAGTCATGTACAAAACTTTTGACCCGTGCGTACGAACAATTTGGGGACGCAGGGAAATTGGCAACGCAAATGGTGAGGTGGCGAATTGAAGCCGGATTGTAGAAATCAAAATTGAATTTCACTTGATATTATAGATCCACTTTTCATAAACAGTTAAACCAGCAGTGTTATTTGTGCTTGTACTAGTGAGCCATAACTATTCCATACGTACCTTTCAATTGTAAAAGATATAAACCAACTCAAACCTCAAATCTAATTTCGCTTAATATTTCATCAGCACTGTCTGCACCTCGGAGCGCAGAGGAGAGGGCCGGACTACCGATGCTCGTGGTCAGCTGTGGAGCAAGCAATATTTTTTCAATAATCTTCTAATACTGTGCATATATCAGAAAGTATTCTCTGTGTGTTAAATCGCTGCAGTGAAGATGATTGAAGACTCCCTGATTGTGTGAATTAACAAAGTGTGGAAGTAAATCCAGTGACAGCTGTTGTACAATCACTCCATAACCTCATTATCAGTCCTATTCATAATGCCATAACAAAACATGAATGTATAGTGTTCACCTATCAAACTTCCTTTTTTAAATAATATCCAGAGGGGTGGCTACACTGATTGTCTTTTTGGAAGCAATCAGTCTAATTGCTGTAAACATAAATACTGCGGCAAAGAGTGTTCAGAGATCACTTCATCCACAAGCACTTTTATTTCTGTGTCAAAAAAAATCCTTTTCTTAGTCTTCCTCTCGGTAGCTGGCGTGATTCCCTATAAAGACCCAGACTCATGTCTATACGCCAACATTCATAAGGTGCTTTGCATTGACCATTTATGGTTGAATGCGGGCGTGTGAGGCTGAACCAGCTGCACACATTTACAGGTTGATTTGGGATTTATAGAAGGAAACTGCGCAATGGCAAGGTTTTATTAATCAGAATGTTTTTTGGCGTACGTGCATATACTCCTTTGTACATATGCAAGCATTTAATGTGGATCCCACGCACTGTTTTTATAAATGAGACCCCTGCTTAGTCTTGTTACTGTTCAATAATCATTGATGGATTAAAAATGTACCTTTTCCTCCAACTGGATAAATAAAGCTGTCTTTGATAAAACAGTAAACAAATGTCACAAATGTCTGCATATACTGCACATTTTTAAGAAGAGGACCCATGCAAATGCACTCTCTGTCAGTGGCATACACACACACACACACACACACACACACACACACACACACACACACACACACACACATACACACACACACACACACACACCTGGACAGATGCAGACAAACACACACCTTCACAATAACTATGCCATGTTCAAGGTAGGTAGAGAATGGTGTTTATCCTGCTCCATCTCTGAGCTTGAATGGGCCTCATTCCTCTCAATAGTTCCTCATTATCTAGCCTGCTGGTGTTTGAGTTTGATTGATTGCCCATAAAACATGCATGACCCTTTTACGAATTATTGTGAGAGAACATCCAATAAATTGTTTTAGGTGGCTTCTTACAACAGTGTTACTGGCCTGGCATATTCAATAATTTGCAATCCTGTAAGTTACACAGGCGATTTGAAAATAACCCATTAAAAGCATCATAGTGACATTTCTCCACTCAGCAACATGACCATCTCTGTCACAGCTCTTTTTAATCAAGGGGAATTTTGTCATCAATCACATTCCATTAGGCCTTTAATAAGATACAGACAGAAGACGAGGAGATGAATCTGGAGGAATCTGCAGGGTTGGAAGGGGGGGTTTATGAATATTAGCAGGTTAACAGTGATTAATGTTATAGCTTATAAAGACACAACTTTAAACTTCTTAACTTTCAACTGTCTTTTTCCAAAATACAATAATACATTTTAGTGTAACAGGTAAGTGTAATGGAAGTAAGCAAAGTCAATACAAATTACATAAAAAAGTGATTCAGTTCAGCGGTGAAATGCAATTTTTACACAATATTGCATTTTGAAAGACGCAAGTACGCGTCTGTTGTGAGGACAAACAGAGTTAACCGATTAAATAAACCAAAAAAATCAACACATCAACAATCCTCTCCCGATAATTGCTTAATTTTGGTCAATTTCAACAGAAGTATTGCTTTCTTTCACCATTCACCTCGCAGCTACCTGTCTGCCCTGAAAAGTTGCGTTTAGTATGGATTTTGATATGAACGCGCCTTCGGTCTTTGCCAATAGACACAGAGCTGGTCAAGCGTTAGAAATGTGTGACCTTCTCTCACCTTCCCTGCTTCCCATGGGTGAAGTGAGGAGACAGGAGGGGGAGGAGGAGGGGACAGAAAAGTGGGAAAACGGAGGGGACGCTCACCCCGCCGCCTCCGACCTTCATGTCCCAAAGGAATACGAGTCAGACTTCAAAAATAAACTTGAAGGACTGACTGTGTGACTTGGGCAGCAGAGCAGCCACAGGGACTTCTAGCAACAGACTTAAGTGAGAGTTTATAAGTGGCCACTTCATGCAGGTTCTTAGGGAGCACTTCACCGCGTCGCCTAAGATCTGGATTAAACTTATGTTAAATTGATGGTTGAGCACCAGATGTAGATACTTGTCCTGCGTGCGTATCTAGCTTTGGTTTGCTTACAACTTTTCATTTTTTGAGGTTCAAGTTTTCTTGACAGGTTAAGTACAAATCTCTAATATTCAACGATAAGGAGGAGATCTTTTGATGTGAGGCAAACTTTGCGGTGCCTACAGTGAATAGGTACTGTTGGGGTTGTATAAGAGACCGTTGTGAAAGACTCTCAGCTTTGAAGGTCCACAGAGTTTTTACACACTTTGTCCAGCTCAATCCTTGAATTCAAATGATGTTCATGACCGAAAGGCACAGGGTCAAGTGTTGCTTTACGCACAGGTTCTAACTTCTGATTGATTTGAACCACAATTTTATTTGATTCAAGCTCATTTATTCATATTAAGATTCAAGTGTTGTCGTGAATGTGGCTCCTGCAAGCATAGACATGAAAAGAGTTGTAGATGAAGGGAGCGAATGTACATTCACCACCTACCTACACCCACCGCGTTTGATCCAAACCCCACGCCTTTGAAGTGTGTATGCCTTTGTGCTGGGCCAAATAAGGCCATGTGTGGAAAAACCTTGCATGCAAGTGATGTCATCACACACACACGCACACACACACACACACACACACACACACACACACACGCACACGCACACGCACACGCACACGCACACGCACACACACACACACACACATACTACGTGCACATGCATCAATACACTGTCACACCTACACAGATGGGGAAACTAAATGGGAACATGTTTCTGTCTCCCACAGATATATGGCTTCAAAATTGTACTTCAGACCTTTTTCTTTTCTGACTCTGGACTATCTCAAATGGCAATGCAAATGTCCAATTTATCAGATTGCACTTTTCAAGCTGGGAAAGGTAGGACAAAAGTCTCTAAATATACTACTCAAAGAAAGACAATTTGCTGAAATTCTTCTTAAAGCAGCTAACATAACTATTTTTATATTAACAATGCATCACATGGGTCATTGTATGTGATATGCGGTTGCTCATAGGGATAAACCTACAAAGAAATATAGCCGCAAGCGGCGAATCCGGGGTTCAAGCCAACACAGATCGTTAGAAGTTAAAGCTTTTTATCTGGACCTGGTCCAATGTGGTCTAGATGTGGAACATGAACAGAGACATCTTGCTGTTTTCATTTTCTCAAGTAGATAAAGGTTTAACAAATCTTACCAAAGAATATTTGGCCTCTCTGGGGTAATATAGTTTAAATTTGAATTCAGTGAGATATGCGGGTGGTGACAACAAAAGTAAGGTACTAAGTACTTTGTGATGGGTCAATGTAATATTGTTACTAGACTTGAAATAGTAATACGTTGTACTACTCACCACTGGACAAAAGTAATATGTTACCGTCACACATTACCAGTCAAGACTGGTCTCCATATTGTTCATCGTTGCAAAATGAACCCTTTTGTGTGTGTAATTCATCAGCAACTGACAATGAAGCAATTTTCCAAAGATTAGTTTGCTAAACTAACAGCAAGTTTTACCCTGTCAAAAATAACAATGCCCCGTTTCAAAATAAAATCCCCAGAAAAATTCTATAACCTATTTGGAATAGATTTGTGGCGCCCCCTATTTGCTAATTATAAGAATTTTGCAAGCTTATTATTGACACGTTACGTGTGAACACAAGGTTGATGCCCATAAAAGCAGGCAGTCAATGGCGGTATAACAGAAAATAAAAGTGTTTTGAGAAAGTGTGAATCACTGCAACCTCAAGAGGTCCTTGAGCATGCTGCAAATACCACCCAAAATACTATGCCTTTTCCTGCAGCAGAATGCTAGATTAGCCGTGGACAACACAGACAACACAGACAACACTGAGAGTGTATAGAAGGGGTCTCAGAGGGTCCGAGATTGATTTACAGTTGAGGCCCCCTGTAAGCCTCAACAGCAAATTCAGGGGTTGTTTGGGAAAAATCATATGAATTTGTTGTAATTGTCAATAAAAATGTCTTTAAAAGGCTTAAAATATATATATATATATATATATATATATATATATATATATATATATATATATATATATATATATTCAGAACATCCATTATTCAAACTGCAAAAAATGTATTTACAAATATGAAAAGAGACTCTGTGGGTCTTGTTGCAGGGCATAGTCGTTGCATGGTTGTGTAGTTGTGCGATTGGCCTTCATTGTTAATGATATTAACGTTGGTGATGTGTGTGCAAAGCTTGTATACAGTAGTGTAGTTGTTTGCGTTGGCTTGCATCCATTCATTCTTGTAGGCTATATAGCGTACTGAGTCTTTGTTATACTTCAGCATAACATTGAAGCCCTAGGTAGGAGGGACTCTGATTGCCACCAGGTAATTGGCACATACACACATGCACACGCACACACACACACACACACATACACACACACACACACACACACACACACACACACACACACACACACACACACACACACACACACACAAAGAGAGAGAGAGAGGACTTGACCCTATTTCACGTGGAAGACCTTTTTGTCCTTTATAGCAGGAAAAAACAGTCAATAACAAAGTCACATAATTTCCCAGTGGACTTCCAAGCACACAGGACTAATATGTTGTCTAAGTGGCCATGTCTCTCCTGTGCACACATGTTCAGACTTGCTCCTTTTCTTCTACTTGGGTTCAGTTCCAGTTTTAAAGTAGTTTCTTACTATTGCTGTTAGGGAAGTGGTTTTCCCCAAATCTTATCTCTTAATCTTATAAAACACGATGACTGATATCATCAGCACTGTCCAGGTGGTTTAATTTCAATGATGTGTGTTTTTGTTTATTTGTAGGGAGCCTCCACGATAAATAAATAAATATATATATATATATCTTTTTCCCCCACAGTTTGTACCATTCCGTTTTACAGTGGCACTAAGTGACCACAACTTACTTGACTTTGCTGACATGATTACCTCAACAGCAACACATTACTCTGTAATAGCCTGGCTTCACTTATATCCTGTATACCCCCCCCCACACACACACACATCTGGCATGTGGATTGGTAATGGTGCTCTTTACCAGCTTCTACAAAGTGTTTTATAAAGTAATACTTTTATAATCAACCATTTCCTACTGACTGATCTTTGCTATAAATTAAGGAAACACAAATACATTTGGTGTGTTATGACGAAATTAAAAAGATTTAAGGGGTTTTATTTCCCACTACATCCCTGTTTGTGACCAGCTGTTACTCAATAAATCAAATTGAAGCCAACTGAATTCCAATTAGCAGATCTACATTTAAAAAATAAGATGCTATTTGTTCTGCAGGGTAAGTTCCACTAAGACAGAGCAAATCCCCCCCCCAAAAAAGATTGCTTGTGTATAAATGTTTTAATGTAACTGTGTGGAAGAGTATTTGGCTGTTACAAAAACCAGAAAAAAACCCCAGTAGAAATTGAATCGTAGCCCCCTCAGTGGAGAGCTTCCTGTTGTGCAGTTAACTGTCAGATGACAGAGTGAGAAAGAGAAAAAAAAAACAAAGGGGGGAGATGAGAACAGGAAACAAGAGGAGTGGAAGAGCTGTCAGCCGCACTCTGGCTTCTTAGGGTTTAATATCTCTTTCTCATGCACACATCTAAACCTCCTCCTCATCTGCTGTCAGTGAATGCCAGCTAGATGTCACTTTAACTCTGGATTCCCAGCTCACGACAGAGGAACTGAAGGTCAAATCACTAACTGTGAGCTCACTTTAATGGGACTGAACATAAACCCCAGATAGTCTTAAAATACACTCAACAGCTGAGTTGTTTCAGGGGATTGATCACGCTCATCAGTATCTGCTGCACATCTGCTGCAGACCCTTTTATTCATTATGTAAAATATAGTGGGACATTGGCCTAATGGAAATGTACTCCTGGTTGACAATTTAGTATAGATCGACGGCGCAGGGGAGATACGACAGTGTGCTGCACCACACTTTATCATGCAATGAATAAAACTAGGATGTGCCGATGCCGATACTGACTCAAACAGCTGGATCAGGTGTCATGACAATTGGGCCGATCTATTCAATTCAGTTCAGTGTAGATTGGAACTTCAATTCCTGTTCATTTTCTTACCAAGTTGCTGCTGGTGTACGATTTCTTAGTAAATGAAAAAAAAAAAGAAATGAGTGAATTTATATATATGTATTTATTTGTTACATTTTGTGTTACAAAGTTAAGAAAGTAATATTGAGTTGAAGCCTGATGTTACAAATAAAAAGATGATCTCAGTGTCTTCCTCACAGTGAGGAATACAGCAGCGTATTAATTAAACACTAATATCGCATTCAGCTCAAAAACTGCTAATCTATACGGGAGGCAGTCGGCGTGAACGGTATCCTGAGACCGATGAGTGGTTGGGTCTAATGTGAGGGTTTGGTTACATGTTCATAGGTTGAACTAATGCCTCAACTAACTTTTGACTTTTACCAAATGCTGTGAGTACCTTTACATTACCATGAACCATGTTAATCATGCTCGAGTTGCTGTGAGTGGATATTGTATTGCAAGAGGGGATAATGGAGAGAAATCACAAAATACAAACGTGTTGTTTGTAAATGTTTTGCAGATGCGTTCATTAAACACATTTCCTCATTATGTTGAAAAAAGTAATCTGTCAAAAACACAATTTCTAGGAAACAGGGCTGTGTTTTCATAGTTTTGGATGTCATTTCTATTTGCAATAAGATTGTACTCACTTAATTAATTGATGATCCAAAAAGGCAGAAAGATAAATCAGACGAGGCAAAAAACACAAGCACTCATGCAGCATTGATACAAACACCCAAGTTTGGCAGACTTCAGTTTTCCCTTTGGTTTAGATAATCTGGCTAAACCTTTGGCTTTCCTTTAACCTATATTTTGTCTTTTGTTTGTCTGACTCCCTCACGTCTCAGCAATGTTATCGACAGAACAAAACCAGACTCAGGTTGTTGTAAACCAGAACGATCCTTTAAAGACGGCAGTGAGATCCGTCTTCCTACTCGGAGGAGGATCCATCATATTTTCCCCCATTTTCTGGCTTTCCACGATGACCATTGAATGAAGCAATGGCAATAAAGACGTCTTCATATTTTGAGTTGCTGCATCAACTTTCATTTTCAGCAGTTCCAGTTTAATTCCACCTTGGTCTTTTGATCAAAGAGCGCCGACTGAGTTTGTGTCATAAAAAATGATTCTTGTTGAGTGAAAATATTACATAATCACGATTATACCCATCAGCCAATTTGTATTGCTTCAGTCATTTATTAACTCACCATGAAGCATTGATCCCTGATTTGGGCCCATTACGAGCGATGACAAAATGAAAATAATAATGGATTTCTGATTTAGGCTAGAAGCTGATTGAGGACGAGCAGTATATCTGACATGGCAGGGAGATCTGTATTCATCTGGGTGTGTGTGTGTGTGTGTGTGTGTGTGTGTGTGTGTGTGTGTGTCCCATTTCTGGTTTGGAGTGGTTGAGTGAGTGTTTTTGTGAGTAAGGTCACACTTTGTGAGATATCAGAAAAGCAATTTTCCCTCAAGTTCAGCGGTATGTGTTGGAGAGAGGGGGACCACAGCAGGAAGAAAAGCATTGTGGGATGTGGCACTGATACTCATCTGTTGTTCACTTGGACTATGTGTATTGCTGCTGGCCTGTGTGTGTGTGTGTGTGTGTGTGTGTGTGTGTGTGTATTTTATTTTCTGTAGTAGTGGCATCTGAGCTCATCATGATGTGCATGCATTGTAAGCATTTAACTAACGGCCTTTAACATGGCAATACACATTACACGAATATGAGAGCATTTGTAGATGTCTATTAAAGTTAACTACTCTAGTTATTATAATCATCAACTAGATTAAATTCGATGTGTATCATTTGATTTGCGTAATGAATGATAACTGCACCGTTTCTTTTTGACAGAAATTCCAGTCCGACGTTATACATCTACAATATTATTACAGCATCTGTACAATCAAACCCTTTCATCACAAAAGAACATTTATAATAGACAGTTCAGCAACATCTCAAATCCTGTTCAACTACAACACGTTTTAAGGTCTAAAAACCTATGTTCATGATTTTGAGTTGTAATCCTTTGTTCAGCGTCTCTTTTTATATTCAAACTGTAAACTCGGGGGAAGGGGGAATGCATACATTTATCCCAAATAAATATGTGATGCGCTGACCCCACCCTACACACATAGTACATAGTGCTGTTTAGCGGTCGTTAACGTTACTGTTAGTCATCCCTAGATATCTAGTTAAGCTCTAAATACAGCACAGTTAACGTCCAGGCTCAACTTTTGCTGCAATGCCACGTTTTCCAGCAAGGCGCTGTCTCAGTTACTTAAATGCATGCTGGTGCACATTCCTGGGGGATTACTTTGAAACGTGGATGATATGTATTTCTGCTATTTACCTTGCGGTCGTCACAACAAAAGGCAAACCCTGAGGACTTTCCAGAGTTATAAAATCCTGCCTGTGAGTATTACTAGTCACTGTGCGCTGTTTTGCCGTCTGATAAGCCTTTAAACGCATTACTTACTCAAAGTTGACTGTATTTCATCCTCACTGATACCCCCTGTTTTGTTTTAACATAGGGCTGTTTTCGGGCTGAATTCCCGCTAACTCTAGTACGCAAACACCACAGAAAATTCGGATCCAGTTTTCTGAAAGAAGAGGCACACTACTGTACTTCCACTGATACAGAAAGTTGAAAATATATTGTGTGTTGCAGAGTTCAGTCCAGTATTAAAATAATTACTATTGATACTGGGCCGGTAATCTTACAATTCCGGTTAAAATAAATATTACATCAAACACACACTGAAATGCAAATCAGAGCTGAAGTCATCAAGTGTAGTTCTGAAGTGGGAGATGTGGGAGTCGGTTGCAGTGATTATGCAGGCACATTGTGTAAACTACTCTATTGCCCAAATGCTCAACATCACAAAATGATTACATCTGTGGAGTTGACAGAGACGATGAGATGGTTGAAAAATAAGTAGTAATTTAAACATAAATGCATTCCAATTTCATCACCATATACAGTACGTTGAAACTCGCAGGGATCACTGTGACTTGTTTAAAAATGACATGCTTATGTGTTATAAGGATGAATTCACAACTCACATCTTTTATAAGCTACACTTTACTTTGGAACACGAGACCACTGAGCAACTTCTCCAGCTTGCTCAGAGATGTCAATCAAACTGTTATGCCCCTGAGTGCAGAGCATCTAGTAATTCACTGGAAGGTTACATTGAGTGTAAGTGGATGTGTGTAAGTATGTATTTTCCTCTGTATTATTATTTCCTGAATGTACCCCGTGGTTACATTCATCATTGATATTTCCAGTTATTTCCAGCTTTTTCTTTTTTTTTGCCATAGCAAGGATTGATTGGATTTAGAATGTGCTCATGTGTTACTGTACCCACTCAAACGCAGGCTGTGCTGCTTTTCACCACACGCATGCACGCGCGCGCACACACACACACACACACACACACACACACACACACACACACACACACACACACACACACACACACACACACAATTAATACAACCATCTGGCAAAAACAAGAGAATATAATTCAGCAAGACAGTTATTTGATTTGGCTTTTATAGTTTTTTTATGAAAACCAGTTTTCTCAATTAGCTTATTTCTCTGAATGATGGTGTTCTAAAGGACTTTCCTGGCAAAGCTGGAACTGTTTTGGTAATTACAGATGAGAGATTTCTGTATTCACTTTTTTGTCCGTGTTCTTCGCTTCGGTTCTAAGTGGGCGGGGCTGTGTCGGAAAACATTGAGTGTGTCCCATGTTGTGTACTGCAAAATGTACTTGTTCAGGACACCGATTTTTTTGTTCTCTGAATTGTGTTGAACTATAGTCAGCTTATTGACACATCTTCACAGTTTAAGTGGCCTTAAGAGGCTTTGGGGTTTTTTTTTGCTTTCACTGGACAATTTTGATGAATTATATGTACAGATACATTTTCCTTTTAGATTTTAAAAATGTGTGACTCGTTTTTGAATACTTTGCTCGTATGGAATTAGTGTTTAAAAGGTCTGAACTATATTATCATGTTGCTTATAACTCCAACTTTTCCCTCTTTAACCCTCCGATTATTGGCCCAGCCTCTCCACCACCTGAGCTGCAGCTGCCCTGGTTTAACTGCTTTGCATTGTTTGCTCCTTTTGCATCTATGTCCCCTCCTTTAAACATTTTCACAAAAGAGATTATTCTTTTAGTGTTATTTTCAAATGTTATTTGGGCCTTTTTTTCAGCTGTGCCTTTGACATTTTCTGTTGCTGCTTAGCAACAGGCACACACCTGCTGCTTCCTTCAGCTTTCCAACTGATGAGCCGATGCTTTTTACATCCCAAATACTGCGGGCCTTCCCACACATGCTAAATGCCACACATATAATCATAACCGCTTTGGTAGCTCTTTCGTACACAGTAAACAGTGAAGATGTATTTGCTGCAGGAGTGACTTTTTTTTTACGAACAGCTAGCATGAAATGTCGTCCTTTTCCAGTCTTTTTGCTAAAAACAGGTGAATTTCATACTAAGATTAATTTTCCTCTATCTAGATTTCAAATGCCTTGCTCGGAGATAGTTGGTCTTTAAAAAAGGTTAAACCATGACATTTCCATGTTTCAGTAACGGCAACTTGTATAACTGCAAATATTCCCTTTTTAATATACCAACCACATATGCAGAACTTTAAAGTACCTGAATGTAATTCTGGTTGGCTAGTTGAGCTGGGATGACCCTTTCTTTTGAGTCTAACTGCGCCGGCCCCAACTGCCAACTCACCATTGTGGACAAAACATTGCCAGAGTAAGAGGGCTTCAAAGAGTGGGACATCTCTACAAAGCAACAGTTCGAGCTTCAGAAGCAGCAACAAACAGGGACTGGCCATCAGCCATAGTGTGGCTTTCCATGGGATGTGAATGTGTGATAGGATGGGGTCAGTCATTCTAAACAAATTCAAAGTAGGATGAAAGTGCAAAAATTAGAGATAAGGGACAAGTGCCCCCAAGAAGAGCACCGGGCTTTGGATCGCATTTTTGTAGTGGCAAAATGTGTTAGACATCTCCAATTTAGAGGGTATTTTTTCATGAGGTAAATCATTAGGTCATAAAGTTGTAAAATGTATTAATAGTCAAATCCAGAGTTATTTTCTTGCCAGCGACCATGTTCCACCCACTATTCTACAGAAAGGTAGGTGCAGTCCGTGAGCGCTGGAGATGAATCTGCTAGCGTAGTCCAATATGTGAGATATGCCACGTTTGCTTCCCTAACATTAGTTTTTCAATTATGGTCATAGCAGATTCTGAGTCTTTACATTTTCCTACTCTTTTAACTGACATTTAATTAATGCAGGCAAAGTTTTTTCAAGCTATTCATAGTAAATCAGTTGTCCCTGTCTGGTGCCAGGCCCAAGTCCAGATGCAGCTTAATGCTCAGCAGCCCTATCTTCACGTCCCCAAATGTCCCCAAGGAGGTTAGCAGCAGTGTGTTAAATGACATGTCAGTTGGTAGTAACTGAGATTTTAGTTATGGCGTTATTACAAATTTTATTACAAAATGATAATACTATAGAGGATAATGTTAATTTATTTTTATGTTGCATTTATTCTGTTATCCATTAAAGTTGCATTGTAAAGACAATTTTCCATTCAAGAATTTTACAATTAAAGTTACATTATGCTGTAAAAGATGGCCCTTGGCACATTTCGTATCAGTCTTTCAGCAAATATTGGATTTCACTGTGTGCTGAATGTTACACACACACACACACACACACACACACACACACACACACACACACACACACACACACACACACACACACAGTGTAATATTTTCACAGCTCACCGTCAGAAAATATGGTACAGTAAGTATTGGATTACATGAGAGTTACAAGCCTGCAAAGGTAGCTTTATTTAGTTAAAGCTTTGAATGGGTCCATTGGGTTATGGAGGTGTGGTTACGGCAATTGTACAGTGTTGGCGTGGCTGGTGATATTTTTTAATGGGGCCCAAAATCCCTGGTCCTATCAGAGAGCAGCAAAGACAAACCATTTATTTGTCCGACAGTCTTTGAGCAGCTGAGGCCACAAAATACATGACATCATTCTGCTATTTAGAATATTGACACTCAATGGTGTCAGAATATACAGTATGATTACAATTTTCTGTGAATTTATACCTTTCACTAGAAAATGTAAATAGCAAAACTGTAGTATTTTACCATCCTCTCTGGTTGAAAGTTTCATCCCTGTTGCACCTTCGGATCAAACCCTATCACCATAAATAGACATTAATAATGGACAATTCTGCCAAATCCTGAGTAACGTTTATTGACAGCATTTTGTAAGGTCTGCACTTGGCAGCTACACTATGATTAAGGTTAGTCAATAGCCTGGATTCAGACCTCTACAGTAAATCAGCATCTCTGATTTGAGTATTTCACTGTCCAGCCTTCAACTCCATGGGAGTCATCAGTGTGCTCCTTTACACTGATGTCCTGGAGTACACCTGTACATTGCTGCAAGGAGGGAAGGGCAACCACTGGAGGTCACCAAAAACAAGGTTTTTTGGGGGTGTTAAGTTACTCTTTTAAATATGATAATGATAATGATACATGTATATTATAATAATAATGTATGGGTTTTAGATGATGTGACTTCAGTTCAAAGAAACTTACATAAATCAAAAATGATCCCCAAAACACGTAGGTAGCTTTGAAATACATTTTCATAACGGTGTTACAAGATAGCTAGTGATTTAAAAAATAAAGAAATCAATACAATGAAGCAAAACACATCAAAGCGCACTACCGCCATATGCTGTTGTACACACATTTCATCATCTTGTTTTACTCAAACAATGTAAAACACAGCTGCTTTGGATTCCACTACCGACACCCACTGTATGACGAAGTATTTGATCTGTCACATCGTACTACAGGCTATAGAAAGCCTGAAGTTTACTGTATGTGGGAGTACAACCTGTGGATATTTACTATAAACGGATCAAACATTGTTTTTGATGATACACTAACTAAGGAATCAAATTACATTACATTACATTACATTACAGTCATTTAGCAGACGCTTTTATCCAAAGCGACTTACAATAAGTGCATCAACATTGGTAATCAAAAGAACTACTAGTCACCAGAAGTCATAAGTACATTTCCTTTTCCAAACAAGCATCTAAGAGCATGAAGCAGAGCATAACTCAGAGCCAAAGTACAGAAACAAGAAAAACAGTTAGTGCTATAAGTAATACGAATACAATAAGTGCAACAAGCTAGTATGAAAACAATAAGTGCTAAGTGGAAGGCTCAGGGTAGCACTTCCTGAAGAGGTGGGTTTTCAGCCTGCGCCGAAAGATGGGCTGTTGGAATGTTGTTAATACACAGTAGGAGATTGCAATAGATATCAACTGGCGCCCTGCGTTGAGCTTGGTATGGAGCCACATTTTCACTCCTTATTTGCTGTGCAGGAGACGGCATGCAGTCTGCAGCTGGGAATTTTGTTATTTTTCATTTTCTTCTTTGATTGATTGCTGATTAATTAGACGTACACAGGCTTGTCTTTGTGAGGTCCTTAGAGACATGTACTTTATGATGATATTCTTACAGGCTATCATCATTATCTCACTGTCAGACGTTGTTAGACTTTTTCTACTTGTCAGACGCCTTCTATCTTCTTTCTAACACAGTGTATTAGTACATTTACTTTCGGAGGGACAGACTCATTTAAAATTCTGAGGAATTAATCAGAGTCATTGTCATTAGAGAAGTGGGTGACTTAAGATGGTAGCAATTGAGCAGCCAGAATTGTACAAAATATATGTCCATCCAAGTTGGACCAGTAAGCGGTCTTTGCAGGTGACATAATTCACCTGCAACTCCAGAAAATTAAATGTGAATAATGGATATGTTTTTGTAGTTATTGAATTCATTTAAGTTCAAATGTTACTAGGAAAACAGATCTGATCTGTTGGACTTTACAATTTCTTGAACAATTATCATTTGTTGCTGATGATGGTGGTAATTTTGCTCATATTGGGAAACTCGTGTATCTTCGACTCTACTTTAGCAGTACAAATGCTAGTCACTCATTTGCTCTGAAGTCCAATCCTTAATCTGCCTACAATAAGCAATTACAGACCGATTTTGAATTGTCCTTTGATGTCTAAACTGTCTAAAGTGGTTGCTGTCCAACTTGCAGCCCATCTGTCCACTCCTTTTGATCGATTCAGTCTGAGCTCAGATGTAAACTATTGAAATTACACTCAGCAGGGGAGCAAGTCATTGTGGATTGCTGTGGATTCTCATCTAACATCTGTCCTCTTTGACACTGAGGAGCACTTGGTCCCCTCAGATCTTCTGGAGAACTCTGTTCTCGAGGGGCTGGTACTTGTTCTGTCTGACAGATGATGTGTAGAATAGTTCTGCAGTGGAGTGGGCTTGTGCTAACGGAGGTGTCCCACAAGGATCTGTACATGACCTGCTTGGATGTTGGATGGCCCCTTGGTCACATCTTCAATAAACACATACACTTTCACAGATGACATTAAATTCTATCTCCCCATAAAGATTTTCTGCTGCTTTTTGAGGGATGTTTAGCTGAAAAGTAGTCCTTGGTGATGAAATACATCCTACATTTTAAGGGAAATAAGACTGGAAAGTAGATTGTTGTTTCAGCCAGAAAAAGTAAGAGGAAAAACACACACACACACACACACACACACACACACACACACACACACACACACACACGCACGCAAGTGAAATGTTTAGCCATGCTAACGGCACGGATTGCGGGATGCCAATGTCCGTCCACCACTTTGTTCCAGACTGAAAAAGCTTCATAACTATTTCGATAGATTACTTTGAAATTATACAGACATTCATGATTCCAAGATGATGAGTCCTAAAGACTTTGGTCGTCCCCTTTCTTTTCCTCTTGCGCCACCATCAGGTTCACATTTGTGGTTTTGAAATGTTTCAACAACTATTAGTTGGATTGCCAGGAAATTCGGTACACACATTCAAGCCCACCTCAGGATAAATCTTAAACACTTTGGTTATCTCATTTTTAATCTAGCACCATCAGGACAAAGTTCAAGTTTGTTCAATGCTAATACAACTAAAACTACTGACACGTCCATCAGCCTCAGCCGTACTTTATTATTATTATTGCTTATAAGCAGATATGAGCATGCTAACATGCTAGACTAGATTGTGAACATGGTATATTATACCTGCTTAACATCAGCATGTTAGCATGCTGACTTCAGCATTTAGCTCAAAGCAGAGCCTCACAGTGCTGCTAGCATGACTGCTGACTCTTCAATATCTCAAATAGTCTTTTTTTTTTTTTTTTTAATGACGAGTCAGTTAAGTCAAAGATGACTACGACTGCAGTTAGAAAGTTTCCTTCTAAAAGTTGTAGTGAGAGTAGGGGCTTTGGGGGGGTAAACGTGACAAGGAAGGAGTTTATTTTTTGGCATTATTTTCAATCAAAGTTATATTGACCCTTAGAGAAGTTCAATAAAAAAATGCTGGTTATGAGTTAAGCTGAACCAGGCCTCAGGGAGTCTAAAGAGTTGCACATAAACTAGATTTATCACAGCATCTTTCTGGTTCTCGCAGGTTTTCACTTGCCTCTGAGAAACATTTTTCTAAAAATAGAAACTTAATTAAGGCTATGATCAAGGCTTTCACCACACTTACTTTATACTTGAATCAATCACACTGCATTCATTTGGCAGATGTCTTGGTTCAAAGCGACTTGCAATAAGTGCATCCAACCTATAGGCAAAAAAGCATTTACTACATTAAATAGAGTTTAGCAAATCCATCTTCTTAAATATAAATTGGCAGGGTGATTTAAAAACAAAATGCACAGGTTTTGGTGTGAGTAAATGAATGTGCTGTCCTTTTTGTGCCAGCCTCATTCTCTGGTGCAGAACTACAACTGAATCATTATGGCAGGGTTATAACTGGGGGAGATACTGAATCACTGATCTCAGAACTGCATAATTACCATAGTTACCACACCAGCTCACCTGCAGGTGTCTAATAAAAAACAGCATGTCACGTAGAAGGGGTCAGGAGTTTTACCATCCGACGCCCCGGTTTTGTCTGCTAACTTAAGCAGATCTCAATTCAAACTATATTTGTAAATTTAAGAGCAAGAAATACACAGTATATATTCAGCATCTTCCATTAAAGTCAATACAAACCATATAAAATCATGGTCAAGAAGGCCAGTTTCTATATAGGGACACAACCACTTTATTAGCTAATGTTGGTGTACGATAACGGGTAAAATATATGCTTCATCCTGCACTTGGGGTGTGTACATACATTTAGCCAACTAAATGTGATTTGAGGTGACTAGCCAACCGCTCCCATCATATAAAACCACATTTCGGCCAAAGAGATGGATATCAAGTGTATCATCCAAAACTTTGGATTACAAAGAGCAAGGTTGCAGTCAAATGTATTACTCTCTCCCGTGTCTTCTGTATGGGTGGAGGTACACAGTCCATGAGGACGGGCTCTGCTCTGCTGCCGTAGCCTCGGATGGACTCGGGGCCTCGCTGTCTCTGCTGGACGCACCATGGCACTACAGTGGTGTGTGGCGGCCCGACGAGCTTCTGGACTCCTCCTGTCCTCCCCAATTTTTGGACTCACCAGCCCTCGCTGGTTGCTATGTTAGCTTGTGATAGTTGGTGGCTGTGGCTCCTCCAGTCCATGTCGATGCGTCCTAGGACAAGACATTCAACCCAACTCGGCGTATGAATGGGTGTGTATGTGAAATAGTTTAGTGCAGATGGACAGGTGGCACCTTGCATGGTAGCCCCTGCCATCCGTGTATAAATGTTCGTGAATGATGACATGTAGTATAAAGCGCTTTGAGTTGTCAGAAGACGAGAAAGGTGCTGTACAAATTTACCATTTACCGTTTAGTTTGAAGTGTGAGGGTAAAGAACACTGATCTAAGACCAGCGGTTTTCCTACATTAAATTTACAAACCAACAGATATATATATATATATATATATATATTATATCTATGTTTCTAACCGAGCCGCCCACTGTAACTGTAGTTTAAGAAACGATGCTTAGGCCCGGCCTAACTTAGCTTGCAATACTCGAGCAGAAACCCTGCAATCCTCTACAGCTACAACCTTCACCTCAGATTTGAAAAATCTGATTGAACGGAGTTTTATAGATTTAAAACATGCCTCTATTTGACAGCAATAGTGGGAAAAGCGAGAAGGGGAATGACATGCAAATGGCCTGGCCAGCCGGGAATGGAATCTGCTCAGGGCATTTGTGCCCATGTGGCGTACGCCACGGTTATCAGCTCGCCCGAGGGGCTTTTTTGAATAACCTTATTTAATTGGGCAGTTTTGTCTGTGTGTATTTAGGTGTGTAAGTATGTATGTTACACATGTTGGACATGTTTCTTTTTTCCTTCTAAAGCCCTTTGTAATATCCGCTTTTCATTACTTCTATAAGAATATACTTTATTATTATTATCATCCTGGTTCTCCAGAGAGAACGAAACGATCTGATCAAATCTCAATCATGAGATGCCCTAACTTAAATTTCCCTGCCTTTAAGTGACCAGTTAGGTTGTCATCTGGGCTACGGTTCAAACTGTTTTAAAGCATAAACACATATAGGGGAAGTCAAAGTAGACAGGATGTTTAATACCTTATCTTGAGTATTGTGAATTGAATCAAATATAATTGAATCCAATCAGCACCTCAATGACACAATTTATTTTCCCATCACAAGGAATTATTGTGTCCAGCCCATCCTAGTTTGTCCCTTTGCCTTGAATCCCTTATCCTTTAAAAATAAACCTTCACATTTCAAACATAAAATAAATCAGTTGAAAGGCAAACTCTTTGTGATCTTTTGGTTTTGGCCTCAAGTACAAGCAATGCAGCAGTGAGGAGAACGGTTGACCGTTCTGTTTACACAAGGCATTCCCGTTCCCTTCCTTCATTTTAATGCGTAAGGTGTTTGTGAAATATGACAGGGATGGGCGTGTGTGTGTTTGTGTATGTGCGTGTTTCTGTGTGTGTTATAACTGAGGGGAAGCAAGGGGAGAGGAAGAAGATGAACATGCTTTATGGCAGTAGTAAAATTCTCCATGGTCCGTCTGCTAGGAAAGAGCCAAGGGCAGAATGTTTATGACTCCCAAACATTATAAACTACCTCTGTGCATTTACCTCAAGCTGCTGTGTTTGGCCAGCCATGTCCCTCCGCAGCAGAACGGGCGTCGGAGTGGCGTGTCTCTTCATGAATACTAACTATACCTCTGTTTCACTATCATTAAATGCATCTTTACTATTTCCAGCCTCACCTCGGCTGCTGGTAAAGTCAGGAGCACTGAAGTGTGATTTCATGCAGGGAATATCAACTGGTCCACCTCCTTACACGTTCTGAATGCATGCATGTCCTCTGTTACTACAGTGCATCCAAAACAGGCAGAAAACAGTATGATCCTGCTGGAGTGAAACTGCAATAATACACATTAAAACATAACTAGATACCTGGGCAATGGACTATGACCTGCAGGGCAAGGGTAACGCGACCAACAGGGTAGCCAAGCTAGCATTGGTGCTACAGAGCTAATCTGCTTGCATGTTTACAGGCGGCTGACCACTATGTGTGAAGTATGACGCTGGCCGCTAGTGTGACGATGTGGTTTTGTGTGCAAAAAAAGGACACTTTTCAATAGAAATGGATTATTGAAAATGATGTTTGTAGTATAATAATTCTAATGGTATTGAGGTGTCCCCTTTCATAATCTCATATTAGTCTAAAAAGTCTGAAGAGAGCTGCGGGATCCTTTGCTGGGCGATACCCATTAAAGAATTTGAACAATTTTATGGAAAATTCTGTTGATAGAGCTGTGAAAAGTAGCTTATTTTGAGGGGATCCTTAAAATGTGATCTTTAAAATCGATTTAACTAGGCCATGGTCGCATGAGTAATCACAATGGATACTGTGTCATATGGATATGTTGGGATATTTTTTTTTCTTTCATGATCGTCATTTCTGCAGTTTAAGAAGGTGAAGAATAACGTTTTTACATTTGCTGTTGAGAGCTGGACTTATTTTCCTATAAGACAGTTGTGTCATGCACTTCTTCAACGTTTACCTTCTTCCACAGTACAAGTAGAGAAGTTATCAAAGCTACCAAAAAAGACCTGACGCCATCGGCTATGTCCGCTAGTCATGTACAACTTGCCTTTCAGCTCAGTCAAGCCAATTTATACAGTCCGACTATTCTGCTACGTTGGGATATGATCGATCAATAAGAAAGTAAGAGACTAATGAGCCACTGACTTTCACTGTATTTGTACGTTAATCATTAATTGCAGTACCCCCTCAGAGCTAACACCTGTTAGGCTGGGTGAATACAGACGAGGTCCACACCCAGCAGTCAAAACACATCTGCAACATCATACCACATAATTAACTTTCGGTGGCCATGAATTATATTCAGCTCTCATATGTTTCCCAAATTCAAACTATGTCACCTTTTTATTGATCTGCGGCGTGCAGAATAAGCAGCAACAACTCTTGGTAACAAGAATAGGACCTTTCCTCATAGTGTGGAGCGTCTTGGTGCACAGATGTACTTCAACTGAATCCTAACACCATTTTACACTCAGACTCTGAAAGCTGCTGTCAAGGGATAAAAGATTTATTTGCCTGTAATTGCCTAATTTTGCCTTTCCTGCAGGCCCAGAGGGAGCTGCAGCCCACCAATAGACAGCCTAACCTTGCCTACTGAGGAACAGTTCAAGGATGTAATACTGTCAGCGTCACATAGTCCTCTCTGGTGATTTATCATCACTGCCTCCCTCTCTCCCTCCGTCTCTCCTGCACTTCTCCTCACCTTCTGCTTGAACAAACACTTAGTGAGTTGTTATGGCTCCGCTCATTGAAGGTAAACTCCGCGGAGTGTTTGCGTTGCAACGCAAAGGAGGGATCTGTTGATAGAGGTAACTTGGAAGTGAGACCAGAGGGGTGATGTGTTGAATGATTGCAACACACCCTGGATGTGTTGTTTGTCAGGATCAATAGCCCAGTCTGAACAAGCAAGCAAAGGAAGTGTCTTTGTCATGCCGGGTTGGATTCAGGTCAGTGGTGCCGGTTCACTGATTATGAGTGTTTACTCTTTGGAAGTGCTGAGAATGGCAGCTCAGGTGAGAAGAGCAAGTGGACAATTCCGAAAACATGACGGCTTTACTTCGTCGGTACCTTTGTCAAAACCATCGTTGTGTGATTACTTGCTTTTGCAGGTTCAGAAATTGGAAAAAAAAGCACTGATATGTAGCCCTAGTCAGACTTCTAACAACACATAAATACACAAAGTAAGACAATGCCGTTGTCCTGCTTTAAGTCATTTGAGGAAGAATTCATCCTCTCTGTAAGCCTCTGTTGATGAAATTTGTACCTAGGACATTTTTAAATAACATATTGACCAGACAGTAGACTGCCACGTGGTCACATAGAGATTATGTGTAAAGTGAGGTACATGATGCGTGAAGCCTACAGCCTATTTTCCACAGAGCATGTAGCAGTATGCTCAATTTTACTCCTTATCTACAGTCACTCACCAACTTTTGCTGGGATTAGACTGGGCTTACTCTGTGCACTACATATGCAGTCTTAAGACCTTGGCAGCTTATGGCTCAAGTGTAAAGTTATTACAAACAATTCAGTTCAATATCCAGTCTATAAATATAATTTTCTTAAAAGTAGCAACATTTCCATCAGGGATACAAAAAAAACAACGTGCATTTGTTTTCACGTTTAGCACTTGTAGTTTGTGTTTGTGAAGAGGCAGAGACTAAAATGATCAGTTTTGTTACAATTGTCATAGTTAAAGAAATGTATTCACAGTCTCAGTGTGTTTGTGAGAAAGTTCAGTCAGTCAATTTAAACCAGCTGTGTGTGTCACGTGGCAAGACCTTGCATTTAGTTTGTGGCTTACGGCATAATTACGCTTCAACAAAGAAATTCATTCCACATAACAAATAAACTACACTACAAACTGTGATAGGAAGCCATAGCAGGAGCATAGTCATTAATCCGATTGTAATGTACAGCAAGCTGGTTATTATTGCAAAATAAATCCTGACTGACTGAATCTGAATCTATCATATTATTCTCCTTAAAGCATAATTACTTTTATAATTACTGTCTTTTTAACCAAGATATCGGTTTGAAGTGGTTGTGTTACAAGCTTAAGTAGCTCACCAGCATCTATCACAACAGAACTGACGCTTTTGACAGCAGAATGACACAACAGACCTGGCTCAATATATACATCATGATTTGTCACGGCAGGAAGAGCACAGGTGAGACTAACTCTTCCATTTATGTGTGGCAATGAGCAAACATGCACAATATCAGGCACTCCAAAATAGGATGCATAAAACATTAATGTTGTTAATTACATCGATGTTTAAAGTGAAACTGCCTGCTGTGATAATTCCATCAAAGCCCCGGACTTGGTGATTGAGATATAGCATGTGTTGATCACACGTCTTCTCTTCTCAGGACTGTGTAGGAGTGTGCGGACTGCTTGATTGACATCTCTTTCTTACACTCCTTTTTGTTTCGTTGAACCTGTTAGGGCAGGGCAACTTACATCTTTATCATTCTCAGCACACCCAACGTTTATGACTAAGACCAAAACAAATGTATTTCAACTCAGGCGCCTCAGTCAGATGATGCGCTTTTGGACGTGCTGTACATTTTCGCTGTGCTTTGACGTTCAAATTTGGTGAAGTCTGACACACATTCACAAACATGACAGTGCAGACATTTACTGGAATGGAGAGAACATGGCAAGCAGAATTTAAGGTGGGGATCGTGTTAGCTTTGCTGTGACAACCAATTATTTATAATCCTGCTCTGTTGAATGAAGAAATCCTTAACAAACCTTCCACTAGTAGTATATTTCCACACTAGCAGTTTTCCACAGTAGCATTTTTGCAATGATTGAAACTCATCCCAACCAATGGTGGCCACTGCACAACCCACAAGTACTGCAGTTGTTATATGCAACATGTATGTTTGTCTGTATTGATTAAAGGGACGCAACTTTTCGTTATCAATTGATCGTTGGGTAATTTTCTGGATTAATTGTTATGTTTAGAAATATTCAGAAAATGGTGACAAATGCCCATTATAATGCTCATTAGTCCAAAACCCAAAGATATTAAATCCTCACATCTGATGTTTTCGCTTGAAAAATGAATAATGGTTAATTTATTATCAAAATTGTTTCTTATTCATTGTCTGTTGATTGACTTATTGTTTCAGCTCTAATTAATATATTTAAATGTTCTATGGTGTACTATTCCTACAACACAGTCTCTAGTTTTGATAAGTGCTACTTCAACAAATCTGCTTCTTCTTCTTGAGCTTATTATTATGTTCCAGCACAACCTGTTCAGAAGGAACATATTTCCCTGTGCATCTTTCGTGTGTAACCGGGCACTTATTAGTTACTTATAAGCTTTGGTGACCTTGACTAATTCGTAGTGTACAGTAGGTCAGCCAACTGTAACCAGTACAGAAGTCTAATTAGCCAGAATATCTGAAAACATCTGTGTGGGTCTGCTGGGGTTGTTGATCCATTCCTACACATACACATTACACAGTGTGTGTATGTGATTCGTCTCTTCCCATCAGATGAAAATACATACATTTTTTAAACATTATCTCTGGTCTCTTTCGGTCCCTTTGACACCTTGTATTTTACAATATATCTCTGAGTTGTTGTGTTAAATATCGTTGCCTCAAAAAAGACAACAACTCTGAAACGTGGCGTCAGTTTAAATGCCATCAAGCTGCCGCACTGAATATACTCTATTACCCACCTCCCCCTGGAATATTAATCCCATCCAACAAGGGCTTTGGATATGAAACACTTTGCTCTGTGAAACAACGCCGTACTCGACCTTTATTAATACATTTTGGTGCTGTTAATAATTTCAGATGGAGGTGAGGGATCACATTTCAAGTGTTGATGCTTTTCCTTCATGGGAGGGTGCTGGTTCCCCAAGCATGGCACCTTAATTTGACCTCTCAATTTACCATTACGTTGATAATGGCTTCATTTGTCAGTGTGCATTGGTTAGGTTAATTTTTTTTCCGCACAGAACTAAATGGGAAGATTAGCTTAGCAAATTACCACTGATGAATGACCCATTAGGAAATTCAAGCATCACAGGCCACTTGGCTGCTCATGTCCTGTGTGGACAGCTGACCTTGATTCTGACACCAGCCTTTAAACAGTACCATTACTGGTGAGCCCATTCAACTGCATTACTTCATTTGTCCTGTTTTGACAACTATTTTGTAAAGCAAATAATGAATTTAATTATTTTGAATAGACATTTTAATATTTAATAAATGGTTTACAACACAGTGCAATGGTCATTTTAAATGTTCCTTTAGTTACAGTATGTGTCAAAAATTATAGCTTAATATATAACTAAGCTTCATTTTAAAGGTAAAGACAGTCATCAGTAACCCTTTATTGTATTTAATGTAAACAATTTACAATCTATTTTGTTATTACATTTCCTGGAAAGAAATGTATTTCTTTCCAGAGAGGAATTTCCTTAGACGAACTGCTTAATTTAAACCAATGTTAATATTTGTCAATGGGTTATTTTTGTCTTTCATCTTTGCATGTTAAAATAACCTGTGGACAGATTAAACAACTCTGTCTTACACCAGCATTTCATTAGAAATGATTAAATGGAAGTGTCCCAGCTGATCATCATCTCTACTTTATTACCGTGATTGTATCTATACTTGTAATAAGTGCCAAATTACTTTTTGGAAAATGTCCCTGGAATTTATTTGAAACAATACAGTCCTGTAAAGAAAACAATGCTAAATTCATCAAACGGTTCCAATTGCTGTAGTGAAATCTGCTAACAAATGACACACACTTGTCAAGATTAGACTTGTTTTTCAGCTCACACTCCTCATTTTTTTTTGGACAGTGGCTTGAACAGAGCAGATGAAACGCCTACAGGAGTCTTGTATTGTAACTATGGCGATGAGACTCTAAAATCTGCTGCATCCCTTCTCATCACAACCCTGTTACAATGATTTAGGAGCAGCTCTGCATCAAAGAATGAAAAAGGCCTGGAGGAAAAGACAGCCCATTCTTTGACAATAAGAGTTCCCTATTCTTTGTGTAAAAAAGTCTTTTGCCTTTACATTTACCTTGACTTGTTACACTGGCGTTTGGGCTCCGGTGTCACCAGCATACACGACTTCTGTTTGCCTGCATAAAACATCTAATCTAAATGCCTAAATGCTTTAGCAATCATCAGCACAGACATCCCTTGAGACAATCAGAAACAAGCTATCAGGACCGCCGTGTGCACACAACACATGGCTCTCCCACACACTATTTAATCCAAGACGTCACAAAATATAATCATATTAAAGACACGCTATCATTCCCATCTTTAATGCTTTGAAACTTGAACTTTAAAGTTGTCCATGGAAATGGTCTGCTTCATTGATGTGAACCGTGTACTTAGTTGAGAGATAACGCTGTCCATGGCAACATAAAACACTTTGCTTTTAAACAGGGCGACGTCTGGGCTTTCTTCTATCCCATGTTCTGACTCATCAAAAAAAACAAACTTTCCTCGTTCTCTCTCTCATTTCCAACTTTGGTTTGATGCCCATGGCACTGGCAACAGCAGTTGCCTCTGTCAGAAAACTGTCCCACTGTCCCAAAGCAAATGCTTTACCACTGGGCGCACTGCCTCTATGCGCACACTCCATCATGTGTCAGAAAAGCAGTCCAGAGAACAGCCCAAAACCTTCTGTAAAATTCGCCATCATTATGCGGGCTTGCAGTCCCGTAACTTTTGCTGCCGTGTTAGCTTCGTTATCATAGCACTGACCTCTGCAGGGGTTGCGTTACACATTATGAAATAGTTTGTTGTAGTCTGACTAACTCAATGTAGACTTTGGGAAAAGGCTGCCATTAGCTGTGTATTTTACGTGGCTAAATCCTCTCCTTCTGCTATCCGCACTTTCTATTTTGCAAGGGCAGCTGCATCCTGTGCTTAGCGCCGCACAAGAAAAAGAAGAAACAAGCCAGAGGGTATTTCCCCCCTATAGCAGAATGATGCAGACAGACCCATCACCACAGCACTGCTATATGCTAGACTAGTTAAGAGGGCTTGGACTCTCTTTCCCTGTTGCCTGTGCTCCCTAATATTTTGTAATTGATCATAAAGGATATTATTTTACGTTTGCCAATTGCTCAACTACACTCAGAACATGTCCATTATCTCTCACTTCGAGTCTGTTTGTGTTGCCCCTGAATGACAGATTCCTGAAGGCTGAATACAGTGTAGAATCCAGCAATCTCTGTAGTAGTGCTTTGGTCTCTCACACAGAGTTTTTTTTTGCTGTTGGCTGTCAGGCGATTGTAGGACGGAATGCTGCAGGTTCTTCCATTTCCAATAACAGTGTTTATGTGCACTTTTTCTCTCATGCTCTGGACCTTTTTTCGTAAAGCTTTCGTCATTTGATAGTGGCAATTTACATCCCATCAATGGAAATCAGAGCACTGTGTGATGGAGAATTTTCCCTGTGCTGGTACATTTCTACTGTGACCTAGTTCATGCGCCTTGCTCACTAACAAAACTATATATGTGACATATGATTGTGTACCTAGCTGAATGGTAACAGGACCATATGGGGTATTTCTGCCTTTGCTTTGATAAGAGGGAGTAACTCAATGGGGGTGCAGTTTAACCAGAGAATGTTCCCAGGGGTAATCAAGGGTAATAAAGATAGAGCCCTTTGTGTGACAAGGCTCAGAAGAGGAAAGGGATGACTGGAGGGGTCAATGGGGAGCTTGAAACTGCTAATCAATTGTGATAATGTAAATACCTGATGTTCCCCCACCCTGTGTGCTGAGATGCTTAAAAGCATCTCAGAAACTGGATTCTTGGCTGATTCCTCCTGCAGACTGCGCTGAACACCAGACGAGCTGCAGCTTTCTGGACAAGCTCCAGAGGTCTGACAGACAATGCCGGGGCTCCGGCAAGTAGTTAGTTGCAGTAGTCCCGGCGGGAGATGACAAAAGCCTGGATGAGCACCTGCTCCGTTTCGTCAGTGAGGAAGGGGCGAATCCTCCTGATGTTGTAGAGCAGGAGTCTGCAGGAGCGTGTAACCGATGCAATGTTTGCTGAGAACGACAGTTGGTCGTCCAGGGTCACACCCAGGTTCCTCGCAGTCCGAGTCGGCGTCACCAAGGTATCATCAATGGTGATGGACGGATCTCGGTGCGGGCAACCCTTCCCCGGGAGGAACAGTAGCTCGGTTTTATCCAGGTTCAGCTTGAGGTGGTGTGTCGTCATCCACTTCGAGATGTCAGCCAAACACGCAGCGATGCGTGTCTCCACTTGAGTGTCACTGTGGGGAAATGACAAGACCAGCTGGGTGTCATCGGCATAACAATGGTAAGAGAAGTCATGCAAGCGAATAACAGAACCCAGAGAGACCTCCAGACAAAATTCTGGAGAGGACCGATCCGTGGTTCCTGATCATCCTCACTGGGATCCTAAAGGACCTGATTGAGTCCAGATAGACTTCTAAACATCTGGTGAGATACTGAAATTTGGAAAATTGACTCTCAAAGATTTTTTTGTTTGTTTATTTTTTAAGTCAAATTAGGACTTAAAAGTTCACTCAATTAGGATATAGAATATTTTTTGTCAATATTCATATTAGCATTTAACAGGCATTTGTGGATATTTGTTGACCTCATTTCATAGAAATGCTCTTGTTCGTGAAAACTTCAGTATTATAGGACTCACTCGGTACTATTAAATCGTTTTTTTTTCCACCACAACTGCACAACTTTTCTCTTGTTGAAATAAGAACAGCAAGCGTGGCAAAATAATGCTTTAGTTTGAGCTGCTCTATATTAACCAGTCCCTCTCTGTTTTTTTCACAACCATTAAGGGATTTAGAATATGTCAGGTAATGCCCTGCCGTCTGCATCTTTTGTTTTTTTCTTTTGCGATCTCCAGGTTGCCCATGTCAGGATCATCATTAAATCCGGCCATAGCACTAAAATGAGTCTCTGATGCTGTTTCGCTTGTGCTCGCATCGTTCCACCATGCTGCTCTGACTCTGGGGCAGGCGCTGTGTCTCCCTCCCTCTCCTCTGCGGCGCTGCTTGCCTCTCCCACCCCGCTCTCACCTGCAGGCCGGGTCTCTCCTCCCTCCCTCCCTCTCCTCTGCGGCGCTGCTTGCCTCTCCCACCCCGCTCTCACCTGCAGACCGGGTCTCTCCTCCCTCCCTCTCCTCTGCGGCGCTGCTTGCCTCTCCCGCCCCGCTCTCACCTGCAGACCGGGTCTCTCCTCCCTCCCTCTCCTCTGCGGCGCTGCTTGCCTCTCCCGCCCCGCTCTCACCTGCAGGCGGGTCTCTCCTCCCTCCCTCTCCTCTGCGGCGCTGCTTGCCTCTCCCACCCCGCTCTCACCTGCAGGCCGGGTCTCTCCTCCCTCCCTCTCCTCTGCAGTGCTGCATGCCTCTCCCGCCCCGCTCTCACCTGCAGGCCGGGTCTCTCCTCCCTCCCTCTCCTCTGCGGCGCTGCTAATTCCATCTCCAGACTCCAGCTGTTTCTGTCAGAGGACGCGTTGCGTTAGGCTTCTATGCAAGCTGATAACTGTATGTTAAAGTTAAAGCTAGGTGGGTGCTATTAGCGGCTGTGTTTGGCGGATGTCTAAGCTAGCTAAATGATTGGATTTCTCACCACGCTCTCGATTAATACCCTCCATCCACATTGCAGGTGTAGCTGTATTTGTTGCAGCAGCATCTCCAACTTCACTATCTTTGGTCAAATACCTGGCCAGAAAGTCCCGTGCACCTCTGCCCTCATTATCTCTTTTACCGAAAGTTTACTGGAAGGGAGGCGATGGGGTAGATAGATAGATGTTAAACTTTTGATCTTGCAGTAGCGTGACAGAACAAACAATTGTTTTGCATTATAGGGAGGAAAATTGTAATTGTTTTTCGAGCACAAGGAATGTCAAGGAACAGTAAAAAAAATAACAAGCTTTTATGTGACTCACTAATACTAGATGATGTTTTTTTACAAATGTGTGACTATTTTTGGGCCTCCTTTGACCCAGGCACCTGACCCGCTGTTCCCTCGGTGTCGGCGGCCCTGGATGCTGTATAGGTATTCACTACTCCTGCTGTGTTCACTGCCAGCGCCACTTTTGTTGACAGACATTTAGGCTTGTTTTTCGAGCTGAATGTTGCTTGGAAATATTGGCAGTCACGGGGTTTGTTTTTCTGGGCTTGTTTTCAAAATGTGCTTGGTCTTTACAGCCTTGTTTGAGTTCACCTGCTTAATACACAGAAAACAAAACGGCCAGACAATCTCGGATAAAATACAAGCTGTCAATCATTACCACCCGCTGCTCCGCTCTGATACCTGCACCAACTGTAAGACCTGTCTGCACAGAGCACCGTCTCTGTCTGTGTGTCTCTTTGTATTTGGCTGTTGTAACACCCACTGCAGTACTTTGAGGTGGGCCTGCAGGCGCTCCATTATCCAACCAGTCCCAGCAAGGGGCAAAACACCACACCACAGAAAAGGGTTTAAAAGCGTAGCTCTTTGTTTCATATAAAATATGTTAAAATCAAAGGGAAATATCTGAGGCTTGTGGGAATAATTACTCAACTATTTAAAAAGAGGAGAAATGTCTCCTCTTTTGGCAAAAACAAGCCTCCACTTGAGGCAAAAAGTGTGCCTCAAGTGGACCCTGGCCTGCACACAAAGTGAACGCTCTTAGTTTCATTATTCTGATATCCACTTCAATTTCACATACATGTACAACACCTGCACACTGATAAATACAAGGAGAATGACTGTCAGCAGATTAGAAGACCACAGAGTGAAAGCACACCCAGACACACACACACACACACACACACACACACACACACACACACACACACACAGGCACAACCACCCACAATCAGTGTCCAATTGTTGTCAAGGATACAGGTCTACCCTGTTGCCCTGTCATTCTCTCTCTCCCCCATAAGATAAAAAAGCTACGAAGCCAAAGAAGACAGTGTCTTGATTAGAGTAATACTGTAGACGTTACAAATAATGAAATGGAAACAGCAGGTGTCAATGTAATAATTGTAAAATAAACATTCAATAACATTTAAATTCAATTAAAATGAAATTTCTTCATTCACTGGAAATTAAATGGTAATCAAACTGGTTCCCTAAAAGACGGTTGGAATAAGATCAGGATGCAGCCGTTGCATTTTTATCACGTAATTTCATAGAATTTTTGTACATGAATTGCTAATGTATACTGTCTGAATACTGACAGCGTCCATGGATACAAATGAACAACTCAATACAGATACATTTTGATAACATAACACATTTACATCTCTCTTTATGTAGTCTTTGTGGCGGCACCCATTGGTTTGTGTGCTGCCGTTTTGAAGCCTCAAGTTTGGCATTTTGGCTGTCGCCATCTTGGATTTGGGCAACCAGTAAGCTGAATTCACCATATTTGGACAATGGAGGAGTGACAACGTGGTAGAGACACCATAAAATGTCTCTGGTAGCGTCCTGTCAATCACAAGGTAGCCATGTCCTAAAGCATACCCTTCTTTATGGTCTATTTTACTCTAAATGGGATTATCATTTACTAAATGAACATCATGCTGTATTGAAGAAGACTTGAAACTAGAGATTGAGACCATGAACTCACATTTACTGTTACTGAGGTCATAAATCCTCTTATTTTTACATCCCCTAATGGCCATGCAAGTTTAAGGCACTGGCCCAGTGGCTTCACTTTTCAGAACATATGTCGGATGTCACACAGTACTTGTAATCCATCGCAATGCCTGCAGGACTGAAAATAATTATTAGTTGCTTCATGCCTGATAATTACTCCTTGAGCTCTTTGCCTCCATGCATTCAGTGTAGACTGGTGCCTAAAGTATAAATTAGGCATAAGCATAACCCAAACTAGTCTAGTGAAGAAACAATTTATCTCATCTCATCCATACTTTATTTGTTGCCTTTAAATACCTCTTCTCTTTCTCCCAGTTAGACCATTCTAACTAGAAACAAATCACTGTGATAAAGCCACCCGTAGTTTATTATGAATGTCTGGCTGTTTGTGCCTTCTGTGCGTTCATCTGCTATTCAAAACATCCCTCCTCAGAGTGTCTGTTCTGTAAAATTGGGTGAAGAAAGGGGCGGGGGGGGGGGGGGGGGGGCGGGGGGGGCGGGGGGCAGGATTTATGTTCTCGGGAAGTAACCAGACTTTTATGTTAATTTATCAGCTGGCCATCATGGTAGAAAACAGCACCAGTTGCATGGAGGTGGTGTGGCTCACTGGCCGTGGGCGTGAAGATCACGATGTGTGAAAAATATGTATCCCAAATTATTATCACACTGATCATTCTTAAAATACCAAAGAAGTGACATCTCTCTCTCTCTCTCTCTCTCTCTCTCTCTCTCTCTCTCTCTCTCTCTCTCTCTCTCTCTCTCTCTCTCTTTCATAATGGCCAGAACGGGCAAACCAGAGTTTGTTATACCGAACCAAAAGATTAGATGTGAACGCACCTTTACAATCTCAGCCACTCTGTAGCATCATGAATGTAGGCGTGTCTTCACCCCTGTACTTAAAAACACATCATCAGGAGTGAACTTTATTTGAACTTAATTAGCATTAACTCTTGTAATCAGACAAGGTTCTGCCACCACTGAACAAACTCATTTACAGGCAAGTACACATCTGAACAAGCACCAGCCGTAATTTGCATTCAAACATGGCTTCAGACAAGTATTGACCACCCGCCTGGTGTTCTGACTGAGTGAGTGCAACACCATGGGGAATCACTGCAGCTGAGCTTCCAAGTTCTTACCTTGACTTTTCTTGTTCAAATAAACTGCTGAGGTCTTCGGTCCCCTACATTCCTTTGCTCACTTTTGCACATTTACGTAGTTAGCCAGGTGTAACTCGTGAATTTGCTAACATGAAAGAACAGGATTTGGAATACAGTTAACGTATGTCACACTTTTTGGGAGTGATTGCCATATAAATTGTTAATATGCAAGTAAATTTGAGGCTTGACATACATATTTTTGTCACTACTAAAAATCATTTTATTGCTTTTAGTTACTTAGTTGTTTTGGCTTTCCCTAGCCTTCTCAAGTCCTTTTTCACTGAAGACATTTTTGCTTGTCATAGCAGGAAAAACACAGGTGCACGTACCGTTTATATCAGTTTTTATTTCTGTCACACTTTGTGTTTTTTGGTCAAGAGCGGCAAATGTACAGCAATACAATTTACTGTAATCTTTAATTTAATAACTCAGATTTGAAGAACGTAAGGGAGCTACAGGCCCAGTCGCACTCTTAGCAGGTATACAAATAATTGAGCCTTTTTGGGGGAGGTGTGTTTCTTGTTTAAGCCCCCAAAAAAGTTGAACACCATCCCTGTCTGGGAGCATTTATGATGAAAAACTCCACTCCAGGATTTTGGAGTCAAATCCTTCAATACATATTATCTTACCCTGAATGAAATATGAGATGCATGTATTGGACAGGAAGAAAGTGTGGTGAGATTGGGCACAGCATGTCTCTTCTTGTTCTCCATGAAGCTAGGCTATTCGAAGTGGTTATAATGACAGCTCAAACAGGGAGCCTTCTCTGGGAATAAAGATAAGGCAGAGTGTGTCGTGTGTGTGTGTGTGTGTGTGTGTGTGTGTGTGTGTGTTGGTGTACAAGGAGGGGTTACAGGAGAACTGGCAGGATGGTGAGGAGGAAAGACAGATGGACAGAGAGGAGAGAAAGAGACAGATGGAAGGAGGGGAGGAGAGAGAGAGAGAGAGATATTGCATAATAGCACAGAAATGGCCATGATTACTCACTGCAGCATAATTTAAAGCATGGCACCCATCAAAATGTTTCTACTGCCCTTTCTCTCTTTCATTAAACTTTTCTCTCATTCTCTGCCTGTTCTTCCTGTTTCGTAAACCAAGAAACACAGCAATTGTTTAAAAAAAAGTGTCACAGTGTATTACAGTACATGATGCAAAAATATAAAAGGTGGCAAACAAAAAGGTCAAACAATTAAATGAAACAAATAGACATAATAAAAAGCATCATGCAGAACAGCTGTTAAAACAAAACAGGCAACCACATTTGCAGCAGCATGTGACACAACATGTGATGGGAATTTGGTCATCAAGACTCAGAAGAGAGAAGATGTCTTTCAAGGTTCTGTTCTGGGGAATCTTTACACTTGCAGGCGGGAAACAGTCACCTTCAACAGTCATATACTGGCCTGGTATTGAGTCAATTTCTATTTCCAACAGCCCATCTTTATACATTCAAAGTTACCTACATATGCCTGTTGCTGGAACATCAGGAGGTTGTGCACAATTCTCTGATTGGCTATGATACGATCGTATAAACACAAGAGGAAAGTATCCAGAAACATAGCAGTTAACATTCATCAATTTCTTCAGTTTGCTCTCCTTTCCACTCATACGTCACTGCACCCACGATGTTTACTGTCTAAGGTTGAGGTCACTCTAACTATATCAGAGTGTTCTCCATAGTCTATCTTACAGCATTTCCTGACGATATTCAGTAAAATATGCGATCAGGACTGAAAAGCATTCATGCTTTTCTAGTCGCTGATCTCTGATAATGTTACATTGTAAACAACTAGTCTAAATAGTTTTTAAATTGACAGAAGGAGAGCTAGTTAACGATAGCAGCACCGCTAATGGCCAACGCATGAAGGTTCCGTTCAGCTACATTATGATGCGTAACAAATTTTCTGTTCAGTGAAAATGAGTATTGGGCAAAGGTAAATTATAACGTAACCATGATGTGTTCACGTGTAATTTCGTAAAACGTAGTGTTGGTGAGAAACTTGAATAAGTTTGAAAAAGATGTTTTCACAGCAACATAAATCGATATTAGAGAGGTATAACCTCTTTTATAACCTGTTTACACAAACGTTAAGTAGCTTATAATACATTATTAAAACTACTGATGACAATATTTGTTTTAATCCATAAAAATACAATCTTTTATATCCAAATCATTTGAATTGTGTGTTTTTATGAAGAACAAAACCCACTATAGATGACTATCGCTAAAAGTGAAAGGATAACATTTAGAATTGTTGATGGTTCACACTTACTTCAGAGCAGTTGAAATTAATTTTTTTGATCTGGAGCCTTGTAGACCAACGGCAAAAAAACATGATCAGGAATCTCTAAAAGTTATATTTGCTCCTTTTTTTTCTTTTGTGCTGATCCGATCCATGACTCTGATCCGCGATACGATCCGAACCGTGATTTTTATGATCTGTTGCACCAGTAGTATTTTTCCAGTCACACATGCAGTGAAGACTTGTGGTGAGGTGAGTGAGGACACTGTGAGCTGTAAAGATGTTGCATTTGCAAATGGTCTTTAATTGATTAAAGCCCACATTGTGTACCGGGTTACCCTCTCTGAGTTATGGTGGTTGTGAGAGCAACTTGTGGTCTGTGGTGAGCTCACTGAAGCTCCGTGTTTGACCGTACAAATACAAACCACATCACAAACAGTGATAGCACACGTGGAGATGGGTTGATCAGTACAAAGGCAGAGCAGGCCAGGTTAAAAAAGTGACATAAAGTATATGCTAAATATTTACCACATGCTACATTTATATAGGGTATGTTGTTGGATTTGTGTATGTGGAAGCATTTGATTTATTAAGAACTTGCATTCAAATTAAAGGAATAGTTTGATAATTTGGGACATATGTTAATTTGCTTTCTGGTGGAGAATTAGATGAGCTATTCTTATCTCCTCAATCGTTGTACTAATCTAGCTAACTGGCTTCTAGCAGTGTCATATCCAACAGAGAAAGTTGAGAGTGGTAACAATCCTCTTAACTCTCCCACAGAAAGCAAATAAGTGCTTGCAATTGTCTAAGTAGAACACTGAAGATGCAAATGCATGAATAAAGGTGTTAAATAGGATAAGAACATTTCAGTCATAAATGAACAATATGTTTCAACAATGGATACAGATTGCACATGGGAATGCATTGATAAGCTCAAACTGTCTTCTATCCATTCACAATACTTTCATTTTCCACACATTTTAATCGCACCCAATCACATTGCCAAAGATGCCAATAATACGATATAATTTGTCAATGGGTAAACACTAGAACAATATGAGCATAAATGTCGCATGGTTCCTTTCAAATTAAAAGTAGACATTTACAAATGAAGCATGCTCATGTAACATTACATTTTTGTCACGGCTTGTTTTCATGTTCCTTCTTGCTCAGACAAGTTCCTAATGGTGTATCCTGATACGGTGAAGAAAGCAGTGATAATAATTATGTCTAAAACACTGCAAAAGCTACCACGCATCACATCGCCAAGCAAGTGTTGGTGATCCCTTAACCTCTGAGTAGAAATACAGCAGCCAATCAGTACAACTAAATAATCTAAATGAAATCTAACTCTTCTGACTGTGAACTTGCTCGATAACAATACACATGATAACACATACATCTACCGCCAGCTCTTCTATTATCCCCCATTCTCACCTTGTGTTCTTGAACCAAGTGTCTTGACTGGCCAGGACTTCATCCTCCAGTGGGCAGTTATACGGTGGTGAAAAGCTGTTCTACGACGAGGAGAAGCTGTGCGAGGCCCAGTACTGTTTGGTTGGGGCAGAGGCTGAGGCTGGACCTATACGTGGATATTATAATTCATGCAGCTTGGCACACTGGCCGGGGATAAGCTCACCTCAAGGTCAGGGAGCTGTGAGTGGAATACTCATTGGGAAGTCTGGGCTTATTTTCACATCTCTGCACATCCTTCTCCATCTCCTCGCAAATGAGGGAAGATTCTGCGCTGTGTGGCAGGGCCAGTGTGTAACAACACTTGCCAAGTATGAAAACTCTGACTAAAAGAAACGCTATCCATATAAGGTGTGTAAATATACCAGAATAAACCACCATATATTTTCCTTCTGACTAAAAACAGAAATAGTTACCATCCTTTTGCCATGTAAATCTTAATGCAAATTTCAAGGAACGTGTGGGAGTCTCATATGCAGTTTTCATTCTACATGTATATTCGAGAGATATCAGCATGCATACATAATGTCAATGCTGTAAACCCACCACACCCATGCTTACCCACATGCACAAAAACAGTAAAAAGGAAAATAAATCCTACACAACTGCGAGCAGACACACAAACAGACAAATGAAAGGAGATCCCAGGGAACACTGACAAGTTTGCTATAGCCCGAGGTAAAACAGAAACTAAACAGAAGCCGTCTGCTTTCTAGCAGATCCATGACAATAACAAATTGAGGGAGTTTACTTCTCATATATTATTTATATTATTTGATAGGGTTGTAGGCGATCTACATGGGAGAGGAATTCTGGAGAGAATACAGAACATCTTGGAAGTTTGGATGAAAGGAGCTGCTTCCTCCAAGGTTTGTTGGATGTATGTTTTCATCTGTCACATTTAAATGTGAATAAGAGATACTTGTTCTTATCCTCTGCAGCGCTGCAGCACTGAACCAGACACACACAAACATAACGACACGCTAAATCACTGCTTGTCAGTCAATGGAATAAAAAAAGTTGTGGCAAACAAATATGTATTTTCTAGTAACCAAATGTATCCGGAGGATTTATATTCTACATGGTTAATCACAGGAAAAAGTGCATTCTCATGTCTGTGGTTCCTTGGTAGTGGATTTTTAAGGCTTAATGTCTAATATTCATCTACTGAACCTGCAGGCTAGAGGGTTGTGACTGATTCCTTTGAATACTATCAGTACACGTCTGTCATTTTGTGTCCAGGATGAGAGGTACAGTCCTGTCAGTAACAGAAAAAAATAAATAGCCTGTTTTTGAAACAATTTGAAATTGTGGTTTAGTTGCTGTGATCCATATGATATGAAGTGAAAACATCGTGAATGATCAATGAGAATGCCGTTCGTTTTGCCAGTATTTTGTCATACATCAAAGTGTTGGAGAAGCATCCATTTTGACCTGATGATGGCTCTAGATAAATGGGTCTAAGAATCACAGAGGTGATTACAATTAACTGCACTGCACAGGAACGCTTGTATTGCAGGACATTCGTAGGAGAACGCACGGAAAAGGGAATTCTTTTTTTTTTGTTCTATATCATATGAACCGTTATATGAGGATACATTGACGCCTTCATATGTTAAATACTCTGCTACATTTGAATAGAGATGTTTTCTGTGCTCTACATGAGCACGATGTAAATGTGTTGGTCCACTGTATGTCTGTAATTATTCGCAGCGGGAAAGTGTTTTAGGGATTCTTTGTTTTTAAGGAATCTAATCCTGATTACTTGCCAGGATATCATGTAGGTGTCTGAGTTTCCGCTAAACAGTTTGTGTGCGCAGGAGACCACCTGCTGTTGTTATAGCTACCTATTTTGTTTCAGGAAGTCATTTGGCTTTAATCCACTGGTTTAATATCTTGCACCACTGATTGGTTATAATTCCCCTCCTACAGTTTGACTCTGAAGAGGTGGCTGATGCGTATTAAGCCTGTGCTGGGAGACCTTGTATAATTCAGACTCATTTCATTATTTTAGTTTGGTTTGTAAGGAAAATGTGAAAATAATGTGGCTCCTGGTTTCCCCTTTGCAATTTTTTTATAAAGTATTTATTCCGAAAATTTCATTTTGGGAAATGGATGGAGCACAATGCCATTTGTCTCAGTGTTTTATTTGTCTGAGTTTTGTATAATGAATTAGATGACTTTCCTAACACACATCACTCACACATATTCTCTACAGAAAAGAACATTTTTTGAAGTACATGTATGCTGCTTATAACTAAAAGAGCATAAAAGATAGGATAAGTGAAACAATACTAAAAAGGCAGGAAAAAGAATAAAGAAGCAGCCAGTTTTCTTAACATGCGTGTGGCTTTGCAGGCTGTAAATTCTACTGCAACATCATCTTTGACATTGGTCGTCTCTGTTTCCTTAGTGTGAATGTTTACACATTTTTTTAGAAATGGGAAAATACAGCATTTATTTAAAAAAAAAAAAAACGTTGAAAGAGTTGAGCCTTCAATTACAATGGCAGTCGATGGCAAAGTCAAAGTGTGCTCCCAATCCATTAAGGGTCAGAGCTGCAAAAGTACAACTCCTGTGGGTTAGCTTTTTACAATTTCAGAGAGGAGGATGCGTGTGTGAACATTTTGTTGCAGGATATATGTGTGAAGAGTGAAGACTATGGGGATAAGAGCAAATTTGAATGTTTTTTTCATGCCTTAAAAAAAGGGCTCCTCATTCTGTTGATTACATCATCCTCTAACAGACCGCCCCACACAACCGTTCTGAAAGCTGAAAACATCTGAGGAAAAGCAGTAAACTTGTATATAATATAATATAACTGTGATCTTTGAGAAACCAAAGAGCTGAAATTAAAGTAATAAAGTACAAAGGGCTGTGATCTGCTTGGCGTTAGAATGACGTTTGGAGCTGAAAGTATGACGCGGTGCACGAGGTGAATGAACTCGTACACAAATGACATGTAAAAACTGAGTGAGTCGTTAATGGATGAATGACTGAAAGTATATAGTTTCTAAAGAAATCATGTGACTACAGCCAAAATATCTGCTTTTAGTTTAGTATTAGTATTTATGTGCATATTGAGACGTGTGCATCTGAAAAGTTTTTAGATTATTTCTATTTCCTCTGACTCCATATGACATGAGCCACTTCATTATTCGCACATGAATGACGGTCCAGATGGCCAGCATGCAGCAGTTCTATGGCTTAGTAAAGGCTACGCTTCACTGGAAAAAAAACCCAAATGTATCATGCCATCAAAGTCTTATTTTTTAGGACATTATCTCTAATGGTCGTAAAGGCAATGTTCAATTAGCTTTGATTAGAGAAATATTTAGTGGAAACAACTTGACCTCCGTAGATTGACGGCATTGCTATGAGAGCTGAGAGAGAGAGAGATTAAACAGAATTAGTAGTCAACTGAGCTGCATCAGCTCTCACACAGAGAGCAATTATTAACAGAGCTCAGATGAGCTGGATCACAATATTCATCAGAATCATCATAATAAACATGAAATCTGACACTCACCTACTTTACAGCGTCTACATTACTGATTCTTCACGATTGCAACTACATACTAGTATATGCAATATACAACATTAATTAAAAACAAACGCAGTAGGAAATCATAATTACCCATGAATATTTCTTAGTCAGACAGTGAAGATAATTTGAACAGAAATGAGAGCCATCTTCAGATACACCGTGACTAGAGCTTTCATCAACACATTAACTTTCTTTATTTAAACACATCAACTGTCTGAATGTCACCCTGTAAATCAATACGTTCATATACCATTACATCAGTTAAAGTCTCACGTAGACGGGGTTTTGTGGCAACTAGTGGAATAATAATTAAGATTGCTGTGAGCCACCGACAGGTGAAGCAGCTATAAAGTAATGAATAAAAGCATTCATTAATTTACAGTTTTCACTACAGCGTTTCCCTAAAGGGTTTAGTTCATTGACGTATGATTCGACGCAATCGATAATATTTGAGAGCTGGTGGTTTCTTTGGTAACATTTGGTTGAACATAAAGAAACATAGAAACCACAAGAGCCACTGAATAAAAGAAAGCTTCCACCATGAATATGATTATTGTTCTGTTCTAATGTTGAAACCACACTGTCTTGCAAACCTTAACAATCTCAAGCAATTCATAAAAAAATCCACAAGATCTGTGATGCAGCTACCTGAATGATAGAATTCACCTGTGAGAGCACCTGTGAGATGTGACAAAAAAGGTAAACCACTGGGGCCTGTGGGGACTCCAGTTGGTAGGATGAGGGTTAAGCAGTCAAACACTCTTTTATTATTGTGACAACATATTTTTTACTTTAGGGAGATGCAAGCTGGTCTCGCTATAGAAGAGTGGGAGCATTAAGAGCACAGCACAGAAAAGAGCGGCGTGTGAGTCATCAGCGGGAGCTTTTCGATAGCGTGTCCGGTGGAGCTGGAAAGCGACACAGCTGCATCCAGCAGACATTGGGGGTAAGAGTTGTTATTTCTGGAAGTCAGCTAACAACAACCTGTAGGCCCACTGCTGCGTTGATCCCATCCACACATTTTTGTTTAAAATTGAGTCTCGCTCTGGCACAGCATGAAATCTCCTTTCTTAATCCTGCCTTTAAGTCTCTGATTGGTTCAGTTTGTTTTCTTCTTCTTGCCACCAGTGAGCAGACGAGTCAACAGAGTAAAGTAGTTCCTGTGCCATCAAACGGTTCAGTTTTCCAGTGTGTCGCTGTACATTACCATTGAATGAGCAAAAACTGGATCCAAACAAGGACCTGTGGTAAATTTGGATTTTTTTATCAACACTGTGATTTCATTCACTCATACTACAAGCAGACCTTTGTAGTTTGATTACATACTGTGTCAACTCTCCTCAACCTCTAAATTCACTGAGGATAATATGACTGTCTTATTCTTTCGTCATTCATTTTTGATTTAGACAGAGCAGGATGTTCCATAAACACATGTCAAGTGTCCAATTGTACAGATGTAAATGTTCATGGGCTGCAATGAGTTACGCGTCTTTGTGTGTGTGCTCCGAGTATGTGCAGAGTCGATGCGGCTCACACCAGCTTTTCAGTATCCTACTGACTGAAGAAGAAAAGGACCTCTGGTGTCCACTAGGGGACACTAGGTTTGCTCTGTTGAACTGAAGCTCATCAAGTCTCTCCCTCATAGTCTCTCTGCCATGAGCCCAAAAGGACTGTTGTCTGTTTAGAAAATTCACATTAGATATGCATTACAAATCCACGCAGGCTGAGAATGCAAAGGGCTGTGATCTGTTTGTGGTCTGCAGCCACGGTATTGTTTTACAGCTGCAGAGATTCCCGTTGTCTGGATCCAGAAGAAACAAAGGCCTGGTTCAGACCTGGCGTTAACATGAATCGTGGGTGATCCGATCACAAGCGGACAGCTCTACAGTAAAGTACAGGTGGTAATGCACCCAGGATGCATTGAGGACGCATTCAATTCCAATTGCTCAGACCACATTCGGAATTGGTTTGGGCTGCATATGGTCACATTCTTTTAGCAGTGTGTCCTGGGCCATATTGAAGGACTGCCTACTCAACTTGTTTGTGTGTGTGTGTGTGTGTGTGTGTGTGTGTGTGTGTGTGTGTGTGTGTGTGTGTGTGTGTGTGTGTGTGTGTGTGTTAGTTACTCACAGAGAGAGGTGATCCACAACAGCTTGTGTAACCAAATGTTTACTACCTTCACATTGTCAACAGCAGCACAAAGCAGCGTCACTGCATTATATGTACACTGCATCAAGAGGCCACCATAGACTGTATAAAATATGGACCTGGTACAGCAACCATCTGTCACTCAAAGGGGCCACACCCTTAATGTTGCATAACGTTATGGAAGTAGTATAAAAATGTAGCCCCCGTGCAGTTATCACATACAGGGAAATTAGCTTTTGAAAACCAAAACTGTTTTTGTACCAGTCTGTAAACAGGTTTATTTCTGCTGTAACATGGTTACATGGGGGTCTATGGGAATTTACCTCGCTTTTTGAGCCAGCCTCAAGTGGCCACTGGAAGAAGTGCAGCTTTTCCTGCGTTGGCTTCGTTTCTCAGCACCGGAGGGTGCTGCTTGGAGGCAACTCGACAAAATAACTTAATTATAGTTTTGTTGGTGTTTTGTTCCGGTGCTCTGCTCAGATCTGACACCTTCACGCTCATCTGGGCGCTCGCTCTCATCCCCGCTCGATTGAAGCTCTCCGCACTGCTGTTGCCTGGCTAAGGTGTCGGCGGAAGTCCCCGGTAGATAATAACCCTATGTTTTCGATATTAACATTGCTGTCAACTTGTGATCGCCCAAGATCCATCAACACATTTTATTTCCAATAAATTCTTTTCAACAAAAGTCCTATATCTCTTTTTGCGCATTATGTCCATGACATGTCCGTTTAATGGCCGAGAGCAACGCAACAGTGCAGCACTATCCTAAGTCTAACTTTATTTACACTTAATTACTTAGACTTACAAAGGCACACATTCACCATTAACTGGTGCTCATTAGCTTGCATACTGGTAGTATATTGGCTCTTTAGTAGTCATTATAAAGCATTTTCAAATGTGACAAAAACTGAATTTTTGAAATGCACATGTTCTATTCCTTGAAAATAAATCTATTCATATATATGTTTGAAAGTCCCTGAAGTGGTCCATAATAAAGGAGATATTTCCACTAGTGCTGACTTTGGTCTTCTACCACTGAATGGGAATTGAACCTGTGAATGTCAATAGACCTCCATTTTTCTCAAGGTGTCTTAAGGAATAGGGTCTGTTAGTTGCAATAGTTGTGGGCTATAATGAATTACTAAATAATGACTAAAGAGGAGGCAGCTGTAGAAGAGGGAACCTGTGTAGGGGTATTAAGTGTCAACTACTAGTGAATTAGTTATAAGCAAGATCTCGCTTTAGGATGGGGAACACATTCTGTGTAAAACAGACTTCATGTATTATCATTTGGACACTATTAGCCCTTGTAGTTATAATACATACGAATATACCATATTTATTAAGTGTAATTGAGGGAGAATGACTATTCTCTTGGTACCACCTCATAGGACCCATACTGAGCAAAGCGTATTAAGATCCTATTTCATGTACAACAACTTCTTACTTACGATCAATAACAAACAATGAGATTATTGAGGGGGAACTGTTAATGGCCTAGTAGTTGTGGATTATGGTCATGCATAATAAGCCATTAATAAGAGCTTTATATTGACTGATGAAAAACCTCTCAATTCCTTCAAATACCTTTTGCAATTATCATTTGTATTGGTCATAAAAGTCAGCATCAAGTGATGTCATCCTGCCCAGAGGAGCGCCAGTTAAGAAAACAATATGGGTCGTTTTGAAAGGCAATGACCAATTTGACTTATTTTGTTTGGAGATATGTGAGAGGAAAAACCTTACACAGCCCAGAATCGGGTCTTAATTAGTGACAGAGAAATTAAATTAAATTAACATGCACCCATTTACATCAGCAGCTGAAGGTGTGTTTATGCAACAGAAGGTGCAGTGCAATTTACTGCTGGTTTTTGCATGAAATTATGCTGTGAATTCTTCCTGGCCAGACCACCTGTGAAAAAGAACATTTTTCATGGTTGTATCTGGTTTGAATATGCTTCATCTGCCCACCACACACACTCAGTGTGTTCCTGTGCTCTGTAAACCTGCTGCACACACACACACACACACACACACACACACACACACACACACACACACACACACACACACACACACACACACACACACACACACTGCCCTGCTCAACACTGTTATTCTTTAAGTATCTGTAGAAATAAAAACAGGTATTGTACCGTTATCGGTATACCTTGCAACGCGATCCACGTCTGTGATTCGTTTGACGCATTCACACGGGATTAGCTAGGTCAGTACTGTACTCGTATTTAAAAACATTTACCACTAGATATGATGTAAAGGCTCTGCGTTACATCTGAAAAAAGCTGCAGAGAAAACAAAATATATATATAAGACAAATATTATCACATGGCATGAGGTAATTTGCCATAGAATCTTTACTTAAGAAGTTACGGACATGGCCGATTCGCAACAGATTGAAATCACAGACAACCTCCTCAATTATTACAAATCACTACAAGTCCCCAATAGTAATATTAGTCATGTGCGAATAGGGCTGACGTCTCCATGTGAACGGACAAATGAAAGAACAGGTTACTAACATTTTGCCAGGATGAGGATCACATTTGGAATATATGCAATCAGTTGTCAGGAGTGAGGAAGAAAATACGCTTGTGCTGCCTTGAGCAGTGTAAAATAGAACATGATCACATCATTCATGGGCAATTCTCTTCTTTATAAAATCCTTCTGAAGGACCACGGGCATAAAGGAATGAAAATTAATGACCAATTGTATGCTCCGATTTCAAGCAGATGCACTTCAATGTTGGTAGCCACAGTTGCATTTCAGCTACATATTGTACCGACAATATGTAGCTGATAAATGAAGTTAAATTGTCACCGTCATTGTTTTTACATGATGTCATTTGTAGTTGCTGGACTGCTCACAAAGTGTCACAGGTAGATTGGTGCGGCTTTGATGCACAGTTCACTTGATCCGTTTGTTTTTGAGTGTGTGTGATGGACACTTTTACAAGCTTCTCTTTCAGTCTCCCTCTTCATGCATCGCACTCTATCTCTCTGTAACACTCTCTCTGTAAATTGTGTAGAGCTTGTCAGAGGGGAACCTGGGATTAGGGAGGCTTTAGCATCAAATCTGACAAAGGAAATACTAGTAATTAGTATTCACTTGAAGAGAGAGAAAAGATGGACATGATCAAAGATGGTGCCAAAGGATTTCACGCAGGTGAATTCACTTGTGAGTCAACAAAGCAAATTTCTCTGCAGTTTGAAATAGTTTCAACCGGCTTGTGTGCTGTTAAGCGTTCAGTTTGACAGCAGATTTACAAAGCAACAAAAGTTGTCACTGGAAATGCCACAAATGAGGTGAGCAAAATATAACCTTTTTCTTTTTTTTTCCTCACAACGTGAAACAATTTAAGTTGTAATTCATACTTAACCCAATTTATGCAACAAAGATGTGGACTTTGACTGATATTTTCATCATTAGGGACATTACAGGCGATGGCTAATTTAGAGAGATTATAAAATCTTTGCAAAGCAGGAGAGTAATCTAAATGAATTTCATATTTAACCAAATGCGGTAAGCCATTAGTCTTCATTATTGTCTCATTTTGTTACATTAACTGAAAACAATTGCAGAAATGGATTGAACTCGATTTTAGCAGGCTCGTCCGGCACCGCGCGCATTTTCATACTGGCCAAACTAACCCACGTCAGTTGGACAGAAATAGTCTGTTGAGCTTGAAAATAGAACCGAAAAACCACACCTAAAGGGAAGGAATTTGCAAGGTGGCAGAACATATTATACAGAATGCGAGCTGCATCAAATGAGTTTGAGTGTGTGTTTCACAGCATTAGTGGCAGAATTACATCGTGCCGAATGTACGGCCCAAACCCTCATTTGTTAATCCCGTGTTTCGAGGTGTGATTCAACGCGCCACTTTGATTTTCACGGCCACATTTCCAGGGCCATTTATGTTGATTTGTCGCACAAGTGCTGCAATTAAGGGATGCCCTTCATTGGCAGGTTGACTTACCTCCACTTAACTGCAGTATCTGCTCTTCTGTCGCCCCTCTGTTGCTTTAGATTTGTCAAAGCGAGGCCATCAGTGCCAGGTAGAAGGAAAGGGATAAGGGAACAGGACCTGTGAATTAAGAGTGCAATCATCAATATCCAGGAGCACGGCCTCACCCTGAGCTGCACAGCTATAGAGGTTTCTTTCTGTTAAATGTGCAACGCGCTTCCTGGGTGGGCACCCTTTTCTGACTGAGAATGACATGAAATAACACCCATATAGTTGTTACTGTTGATTGTTGTGTACAGTGCGCAAAAACCACCAAAAAAAAAATCCTTTTTCTTTTTAATCCTGGATTTGTCAGATTGAAGCAGTCTCATAACCCACAGAAGTTATTCTGTTATTTTCTGAATCCTTTTGGGCGACTAAATGGTCACCCAAAAGGATGAAAAGATGAAATACATACAGAGAAAAATAGTGAGAAATAGACGCCGTATCGAAACATGTATAAACAATGTTTAATAAATGAATTTGAGATCACAGTCGCAGTCCTCATGCCTTGATGGTGTCTATGTTAATACTACTGTACTGCTGTTTAACATTTGCCTTACTAATGCAACACTGGAAGCCTCGTCAGCCCCTGTTGGGAAGCCTGCTGAGGTCAGCATCCACAACACGACAGGTGCTGCTGCCCATCTCCTTTTGGGGCACGACATTACCATATAAACTTTGTTAATGACCTTGTCATTTACACAACTTAATTGCTAGAGTTGTGTCCCTTGAACATCTTCCCGTATGAATTATACATCAGGAAGGTGGCTTTAGATGAGAGGCTGGAGGGGATTTGGAAAAGGTGTGCCAGCTCAATGCATCAATTTGAGGAAGTCTCGTGTGTCTACCATGTAAGCTAAATAAATAAATAACCAACCAATTGGGAGGGTGAACAGCATCTATTTATTTAAAATCAAAAAGCAGCTTGGTTTTGGATAAAGAGGAACACACGTGATTTAAATTGAGTGAGGAAAACATCCAAAAAAACAACCAAAGTCTTTTTATGGCAGGAAATGGCAAAAAGGGGGGAAGGAGTCAAACTCACCATTATGTTGAGTAGGTATGGTGTTATAACCATTTAAGAAGGAATAATGCAAAGTTGCTGCTCCAGTTATTATCTTGGCAGAATGGTCAACTGCAATGCATTAGATGCGTTACGGTATTTGTCGTATTTGATGCTAATCTGCTCGGGTGTAGGCAAGGATGTATCAAGAAAGCTGGATGTGGCTTGTTGAGTCAAAGCGTCAGTATGCTTCAAATTAAGTGTGACAATGGAATTGGGGAGGCCGCATTAGGTACATTTTGCAAATCTCTGAAGCAGACAATTCAACAATCCTGCACACCTCACGCAACATTGGTCAAGTTTGCAAAGGGGCCAAATGGTCCCAATGGCCATCCACGGTACTGCAAAACAGAAGCATTAATGTACATGTGCAGATTGGCTACACAACATGAAAGCATACTAGGACGAACCACATCTCAACTTTACTGCCTTAACAAAACTTTTTGTTTTCCTTTAGCTGCTGCTCTGCACATGATAAAAACATTGCAACACACAACAACATGGACTAAAACTGTCTTTGTTATGCCCCAAAGAGTGAGAGTGTGAGAACAGGAGGAAAAATAACATCAAATGAGAAATCATTTATATTTTCTTGATAGCAAAATACCATCAACATTTGAACCTTTATTTTCGATCTGAACGCTTATTAGGCAGAACTAATTGTTACCACTACATCAAAGCCCTCGTCGCTGGAGGATGTTCTTTGCTCTGATGCTGAATTCTGCTGTGATTCTGACAGACAGAAGATTTGTACATTATGCGTCGGCATCTCTCTCCCACCAAGTTGTCCTCTCATTTGTGATTGTCATACGATATAGACTTGTGGCACTTAAAAAGAAAGAACCCTTTAATACGAGAGTCAGCTCTGACATTCCCAACAGTCTAATAATAGTCAGCTATCAATAAAACAATATGATGTCTGTGAGTGCTGTCACAGTCTTAAGCCCAAGGTCTCATGCTTTTTGTTTGAATAATCAAATGACCATATTTAATGGTTTAAAGTAATGAGAGAAAAAAACGCCAGGGGCCAATATTTTCTATTAATGAGCTATAACGAAACAGTAATCCCTTGCAAGAATTAAAAGGTTTGGTGTTTTATTCAGCCATCGCAAGGGCTCCTATAAAGCTGCAGAGACACTCACTGTCATCCTCAATCACACACACATGTTCGCATGAAGTGAAAAACACAAAGAACGGCCTTTAATATTTAAAAACTATTTTTTTTCAATTAGATTCTTCCACACCGGCATGGATATTGACCATTTTTCACCAACCAATTAGGTTTTTCGTGCAGCTAACGAAAAACTAAACTCAAAAACTCCCACTCAACACCTCTCAACCTGTCTGTTTTTCTACCTCCTGTCTGTGTCTGCATCCCAAATGACATCGTTGGGAAACCTGTCTGCAGAGCTGAGATGAAAGCTGGCTACATATCTTGTCTGTTTATAGCTGGTGTTGTGCTGCACCGCTGCTGCCTTTGGTCACCTGGAGCTACCTGCTTTTTTTCACAGTAACAGTATTACAATTATTACATAACTGGAGGAACTAAGCACAGTTGTAAATCTCCTGCAGAAAGTGTCACAGAGCTTCGACGCCAGCACCTGAGGCAACTCGAAAACATACAGTTTAATCTTGTGCATTACATAAACTCACAATATGGTGTGAAATAATGAAGATCTAAAATCATGTTTTGAAATAAATTTAAAGTGAAAAGAAGTTTTCCTGTCTGCAGCAGCATTCAAGAGCCAGTTTCTTTAGTACAGTTATATAGATGTTAGCGCATCATTATAACAACGTGTGGCCGTAACCATGGCAGTGTGACCATAACTATGTTATGCTCTCAGGAACAGAGTTAATGAAGAAAGGAGTTTAAGTGGTTTAAGCAATAGTCCCAAAAGGTCATTTTTAAGTGACTCTAACATCCGTAGTAATTAGGACAGCAGCAAAAGAGGAAGTCAGGTGATATTGTCGAAGAGGGACAAAGTATGGAGGAAGTCTGGGTGGACGCATGGGTCAACGAAACATTGGACTGTACCACGAAGGGTTTCAAACCAACAGCCAACGCTAATTGTTTTTAAAGCGTATACTATTGTTCCATAACCTTAACCATGTCTGTATTATTGTGACCGTGACAAAGAAGGTCCTCTATTCTTAACTAAGCGTGCTATCTAACCCAAACCTAACCAAGTCGTGTTTGTGGCTGAACCTCACCAAACCTTACCCATGTAAGGTAACCACGATGCAAAACGGTTTTGGAAGGCCAAATGAATGTCGGATCAGAAATGGCTTCATTCTTGAAAGCATGGACGATCAACGCATTTTGTTGTTTAATTTGGAGGACTTGTTGGAAGATTGTAACATTCTGCCTTTCTTTTCCTGTAGGCTCACCTTTACATAGTTTAACAATGAATTAAACTATGTCTATTGAATAAATAGACAGAGAGACAATCAAACAACTTCAGGTGAAAACGTACTTTGATTACAGTCTCATTTCATACATCAGTGGTATCTCTCTTATACACTCATTATAATTCCAGCAATGTAAAACCCTTAAAGTCGGAGAGATTCTGACAGTGCTCCCTTTGGGTTTGAATGAAAGGTTGACTATTCACCAGACACACAGACCTTAATGGTGAAAAGGTCACTCCACTCTAAATAGTCACTGTTGCTGGAGCCATTCCCATGATAGAACCGCTGATAACTCTCTAAAAATGAAATCTATCAGTGCTTGTGATGCATTGCTGTGCCACCGCCATTGGCGTTAATTCATTACAGAAGAACCAGGCAGAGATTACAGTTTTGTATTCCTTGACAATGTCACGCAGGCCTGCGCCATCCAGATAATTATGAGTCGAGAGCTGCAGCCTCAGAATGAGAAAGCTCTCTTAGCTCATCTCATTCTTCTCAATGGGCCTCTGCCAGATACTGACAATGAGTGACCTTGTGCTTGGAAAATCGCACTGAATTAAGCATGGAGCACATATCACTTATACACCCTGGCTGCATTCCTCTTGAGGGGCCTAGAGTCATCTTTCAAAAATGAATCAACTCAACTGCCTAAATTATGTCCCCGCTCCTGCCACACAACAGAGACATACACATTTTTCTTAACACCACATCCTTTGGCTGCGTCTCTTAGAAGCTAAAATGGATGTGATTGTCATCATTGTGGATAATTGATTCTTAAACTGTGGCACTTATTAGTTAGACATTAGGCGATAGCACTCGTTTTAAATTCTGATAACTGAAATTGTACAAGATAGGCCTTATTCCTCATTGCAACTCATGATGAACTTAATATGCAACATATTTCTAATGTGGGTTTTTTTCAGTTTAAATGCTGTCAACTGTGAATAAGGAAAAGCAACAACACTAAAAAACAACTCTTGATGAATATCAATAAGTAGGAGAGATAAAACCCTGCCAGCAGAGTTCTCATAACTTGAACCTTTCTGTCAAACATCAACGTGGGTGTAATCAGCACTTCTGTTCTGACATTTAGTGACTCCACGAAATGATTTCATTTGTCTGCCAACCAGCTTTATAACCACATTAACAAAAGTTCAACTAACGGACTATTGCCAGTCTGTCTAATAATAACATACATATATTCTGCATAATGTTACCTGGATGTATGGTTGATAGCAGATTAAAGATCCACCCTAATTACAAAATAGAAATAAAACATATTTGCTGAGGCTCTTAGATATGCACCACTGATACCTGAGCTGTCATTTTAGTACAATAATGGTGAATGACATTTTGTTTGTGTTGTAAAAAGCATGGAAAAGGACATATGTGATACTTGGAGAAACAGCAAAAGCAGAGGCCAGATACTAAAAAGGAGTATTTTGTAAAATGTATTTGGTTGAATTGACATAAATCCTGCAACACCTGAATGTTACTTATGTTCTCTGTCTCCTGGGACCGTTTCCATACAGCGAGCTAAGAAAAGCTGTTTATTCCACTCTGCTCTTACTTAATGCACACACAGTATTTCTTGCATGGACAGAAAAAACAACAACAACCACTCCTTCATTCTTCTGCTCCTTGTTGTGCATTTAGTGCCTGTGGCCTTGCATTCTTGCATTCTTTGACTGGCTGTTTGATGCTGTTGACTGAAACCTCCATGCCCTCGCTGGCTTTCTTGAGAGAACAAGTACAACGACAAATTGAGATGTTATTACTGCTCAATTGAACACTCAATAAGAGCTGTGGTCATTCATTTATTTATTTGTTCAGCTGTGTGTGATACTTTTGAAGGTCTTGAAGGTCTTATTGAAGTAATCACTCTGCACTGCAGCAGATTTAAATTTAAATGACTTACCTTAATTCTTTGTGGTTTAGGGTTTACTTAGTATAATTCAAGTAGAGGTGCATTGTGTAACATGACTTTGCAACCCTTTCTCCTACAAAATTACATTGAACTGCACTCTCAATTACGTTTAGACGGAAATGTTTATTCTTCTGGACCGAACGGTCGCAGTTTTAAATTGTTTCAAACAAAACAAAAAAAACGCTACAAAACTACTATGTTAGGTTGAGTTAAAAAACATAATGGTTTGGCTTAAAATGACTTGAAGTACGTTGTTCACAAGAGACAAGAACAACAGTGTTGTGGGTGAAAGCTTTGTGTTTTGTGGCAAATCCACCACCAAAAGTGTGAAAAATAGTCATAAAACTTTATAGGCTTCTTAGGAAAGGACTCAAGGGCTCTTATACTCGGTTGCATTCGACTAAGCAGGTGTACCCAATGAAGTGGTTTCTCAGTTTGCTTTAGTAGTTAACGCTGTGTTTACTCAGTTTGAACAAGAACAGAAGCTTTTCAGTCTAAACTGAGTGAGCAGACTCTGGAGCAAAGAGTTAAAAGAAAATGAGCCACATCTGCATCTCCTCTCAGTTCCTTCTCATTTTAGAGTGCCTTTTCATCTCGGAACGGCAATGCAGATGTTCATTCAAGTTTTGGCTCAGAGGCTGTCTCTTTGTAGCAGCATTGCTTTCCTCTCAGCAATTTATGTTTCTCTGTTTTCTTGTATTTTCTGTTGAAGTTGGTTTTTGGTACTGTTCTTATTCGAGCTATGGTGTATTCATGAAAAACCTAGGTCAAAACAGACAAACGGATATTGGCCTTGCTGTCACTGTAAATGTTGGGCTCTAAACTTGCTAATGTTAGAATAAAATATCATCGAAACTAAAACACATCACAACTTTTTCTTCTTCCCTTTATCAGGGAGGTCAGAACATGTAATGCTAAACCAAATGCAGTCAGTATTGTGCCTGTTAGCATGGAAAGGTTTAGATCAAAGCGCAGCTGAAGTGCAGCTGAAGGGGACCAAGTCAGGCGTACACTTGATCTTAATTTGAGTCAAGTCTGACAGCAGAGGCTGTACTGGGAGTATTAACCCCTTTTATTTTTGATGACATCTCCTCAGACGTCACCCTCCCACCACTGTTTGCAGTTTTTCTCTCCAGTTCTTTTCATAAACTTGTATTTGCCACAGAGTTTATTTTCTGGAATAATCCAAAATTGAATTGGCTTTTTCTTGAGGGAACCAGTACGATGCTAACTTCCAGGGTTGGCCTACAAAAAATGTGCCATCCCTGCAGCACTCTATTCCTTTTATACCCTTAAAATGCAGATGTATTTTATACTGAACCTTCCCTGCTAGATGCACTCTCTCCTAGTGAATTAGATAATTATTAAGCTCTGTCTGCTCGGTTGATTTTGAGGTAATGCTGTGAGCTTCTTTTCTAAAAGCCGAAAGGCAGATTGCAGCTGCGGGCACACTTGAGACCAAATCATCTCATCAGGTATCTGCTTGACATTGAACAGGTAAGCAGCAGCTTCACATGGCTCACTTCCTGTCATCGCTGCATCTCTGGCCCATCCACCCCCAGCTCGGCTGTCTGGCATGGTAATACATATCACTGCCTGGAGCACACTCCTACACTTGAGATGAAAACATCTCATCAGATATCACGTATGGTAATCCAGATTCAATAGTTAAGCATCGTCGCATACATTCAACAGAGAAGAAGAAAACTATATAGGATTTAGACAAAAGCACAACTCGCACACTTTGTGCTCTGTGCTCTGATTTTACCTGCTTTCACCAGGCAAAAATGATCCGGTTCTGTCACTGCACCAACGCCGCCCCCACACCTCTCCTCTCTCCCGCTTGTTTCTGAGAGACAGAAGTCAGGCAACCAGTCGGCATTAGCTTCATTACAGTCCTTTTAATTCAAATCGGATTTACAGAATTGTTAAAATTGACAAGATGCAATGAAGTCTGAGTTTATGGCATGGACCGGAGTTTCTCAGCTCTTTGACAATTCCAGTTTCATTATATTACAGACACACACACACACACACACACACACACACACACACACACACACACACACTGATTTCTGCTTTTTCACAGTAGTGATTGAGCCTAAGGCCCACTGATGAAAGATTTAGCAGTTGCAGTATTACGAACTGAGTGTCTGTGGTGACATTCCCTGGAAAAAATCAGTATGTAACCTAACCCTTGGATTTCTGGGAAGTGAGATCCAAAAATAAACAAAGACAAATTACCGCTTATCGCCAACGAGAACGATACGGAGATCTTTGAGATTGTATCTTTGAGAACTGAACTGAACATTAATCACAGGAGAAACTTGAGATACGTCACATTACTATTCTAAAAATGCATTGTTTTTGTGTGTCGTGTATAGCTTTATAATATGAAGCAGTTAATTATAAAACAGTCTATTTAAACCAAGAAGCTGAACTGATACTGATATCTATCATTTCACTCTTATTTTTCCACTCCAAGCACAAATTTGTTTTAGCAATGCAATTAATTCACGGGCACAAACTGATAAACAATAAACAAACAAACAATTAACAGAATGAATGAATGAACTTCTTGCATTCCCCTCTGGAAACGGGAGCAAACTTTGGTAATCTGCCTGTGAGTTCATTAAAATAACAAGAAATTAAAGCCCAAATCCTGAAAAAGACTGTGTATGCTTATATTATACTATAAGTATGCAATGAATGAGCCAACATCTGAATGTTTGATATGATCATTGACACCTGGGCTGTGGTGCTCTGTAAAGTTCAGAAATGGTTCCAATATGGAGTACATGAAGACAGGGCTGCCATCTTCCAGACAACCCCCCCTCACTTCCTCACTCTCTGCTTTGTTGACTGCTTAACCAAACAGCTGGTGTGAGATCAAGTAGTGCACTCTTGCTGCTAAATTGCCTGGCTGAGCCTGGGACACTCTAACAGCCAGGTGTGCTTACGTTGAAGAGTGAACACAATTGTGAAAAGAATTTGCACCCCAAAATCCCCCGAAACATTAACGAAAAACTGTTAAAGTTGAAAAGTGACTGCATTGATCTGTGCCAAATGGAATTAATCTGGGAGGGAGTTGACTTTATTCACCCTGCTCTGTATTTTTACAGGCAGGTGGGTTCCTGTCAGAGGGCAGCATAGATCTCTAGATCATTAATATTCAACATCAATAAGTGAGCACACAAGTCTTCTAGCTTGTTATCAAAGTCAATTATTAGGTTCAGAATGTCAGCCTGCTTTTTGTAAACTCAGACGTTCAATGAAAGTGAGCACTGGAGGATTTCATAAATCCAGAGACAAGGCCAAGCGAGGAGTTCTTGTCTGAATGAAAAATGGGATTGCTTTGTCTTTGTCCCTAGGCTTGTGTACCAATAACTTCAAAACATGAGAGATACGGTAAATATAGCTGCTCCCCAAACTGCCTTTTTTTTGAGTAACCAAAGAGGGAGAACCACAATAAAACAAAGGAGAGAACATACCGTGAGATGTTTTATTCATTCATTAAAGCCATCAGCAGCTTAGTACTGAGACAACATCAAAGTTGGATACAAACATACAATATATGAAACAGAATCCAAGCAAGTTGTGTTCAATGGTGGCCTGGTAAGATTGCACAACATGTAGTGGAGCCTGAACTGTGAATGATATTCCTCTGACTATTTTTCTCTTAAAACCGCCAGTCACCCCTGGCAAAACTGCAGGCAGAAGCCTTAGTAGCTGTGAACAGAGCGTTGTTGGAATCACACCTTACTGCGGATGCAAACATTACACCAGGTTTCACACCCCCACTTTTGCAGATGCATGCTGCTCTTGCTTTGATGTTTTACATTAACGCCACTTGTTTCTTGAATAAGAAACACTTCACGGTTGCGCGTGAATAAAAATAAAGCATTGCGCATACTGTACATCCTTTCCAGTTTAATAATGACTGTGTTTTGTCTACAGGTGTTTAAAATAATAATATGCTTTCATTCTGTTGAAGTAAATCCCACTTTTTCTTTTTAATTCCTGAAAAATGTGACTTTCGGCCTTACTAATTGTTCAGCACTGTTGTAGACGGGGCAAACCTATTCAGATCAATGCTTTATATACGTTCTTAATAGTTTACACATAAAGGCAGCTGCTTATATTAGCTTTATATACAGTAGATGTGATTATACTGGTAAAAAGTACCCCTTTCAGGGTACTAGACTAGACCAACACTGCGATGTGCAGCAATGTTTTTAAGAGAGGATTTCTGTTATTTATTTTTATTTCTATGCTGATTGTTTGGCACTATTCCACTGGTCAACTGTTCGTAGCGGCAATGTGCAAAGAAATGTAGCAACGTGCCAACAAGGGCAAGGAAAAATAACTATGCAAGCTACCAAACGTGGTTGTAAACAATGCATATTTTAGAATGTTTAAAGTATTTAATGAACAAGAAAGAGAAACATTTCACACATTTGTCAGGCCTCAGGGACAGACATACCACATTTGGGTGAGAAACACTAAATGCAAACATAACTTTGTTTGTTGCAAGAAAACTCCACAGGGTACCTTTAATGGAGTTCCATGACTGCTTCATAGCATTTGACAGAAGGCTATACATCAACCCTGACAGAGTACATTACATAAAACTGAGCTTGGTAGATATACTGTGAACAGGAGCCCTTTTGGCTTTATGCTCAGGGATCAGTAAAGAATTCATTATTCAAGCCTGATGAGTGGCGCTATGGTACTTTACTTTTTGAAGAGCATAGCACTCATACAATTTTTAAATCTGCACAGTATAAAATGGCTTGATGTTGCATGTACAGTATATGGATGCAAGCGGTAAACTGCGTGATATTGTATTATGGAGGTTCAGTCTTTTGTAAAATAAATAAAGGGAAATCAGAAAAGGAAATTGGTGCCATATCGCTGCACTTCTAATTACAGTTTAGAAACAAATATTTAATATTAGTTATATATCATATTTTTTTTAGAAATGATTACTACAAAATAAATGTACAGCACATTTATTATGCACAGTGTATGCAACAATAACATTCTCTATAGCCTCATGTAAAAGAGCAGTTGTTGCGTTTGTGTGCGTGGTTTCAAAGTGGCTCTGCTCTTCGTCTGTATCATCGACATTAACATTAGGCTTCATGCACTTTTTGGCTTTTAGTGTGAGGTAGAAGAAGAGAGCTGTAGGGTACGTGGGTTAATTTAGTTTCCTTACAAAATGTGAGCGCCTTAGTCTTTAACATTAAATCCAAAGGGAGGTATTTTTCAAGAAGCCAAAAGGGTGTGTGAAGGGTAATAAATCCCCAGCTTGACTCTCCAGAGCCTCGCAGAGGTTTCAACACATGCTAAAAACCTGGACCCTGGGCCATATTGTGAGAGAAATAGTGGGTAAACTGCTCACCTGAATAATGCGCAAGGTTAAAAGGTTATGATGGAATTTCCATTTCTATAAAATTTAAGAGAGAGGCAAAGTGGGAAAAAGGTCCAATGCAATCACTTTCATTCATAACAGTACGGGGACCATGCTAATTACTTGATATATTAATAACTAACCTTGCTGCTGTAACTCAAGGCCTCCACTGCCTTACAATTTTTAAAATTCAACCCATTAAAAAAGGAAGATTAATTAGTCAAGTTGTTTTTCCACCTGTTCAGACCATCTCAATGGCAATCATGGTGTTTTAAACTTAAAGTTGAGTTGATAATAACCCTTTCAAGCAGTGAGGGCGTTGAGCCCACTAGACATAATGCTTCTGTTTCATGACTTTACAAATGCACCACATCTCTTGCATTGGTAGCGGCCCCTAGACTCCAGAGAGGCGACAGGAGGTCATGGGCAAAAGATTTAAGCCCAGTTCCAGTCTCCACCCTAAGACCTAAACCCTGAACCCGCACAGACTTTACCGACTTCACCCGCTGCTTGTGCTTGAGTGCTGTAAAGGCTGTAAGGGCTCATAACGATGTAAATACAAATGGGACAGCACTTTACGGTGACATCAAAGCCAAACGCCAACACGTTAAGTAGCATAAAATAGTTTTCTTCTGTTTAATTTTCACTTTGGTAACCCAATGTTTTAACGTCGCAAAGCTATGAATGGTGGGTTATTCCCTCAGGCAAAGTCTCCTGAAATGCAGACAGAAAATGTGCATAAAGGGCTGAAAATGTCTGCAGGAGAACACATCTTAAAGTTCATGGTTGTGAACTTTGGGATGGGGCCATCGCCGTAATTTTCCTTTTTTTTTTTAAAGATTTATGGATTAAGCATTTACAAGAAATGTTCAAAAAGGGTTCTATTCAGATCAGGTGCGTAACAATCCATGCATTCCAATATGAAATGCAGAGAGATCTGACCACCTAAACACCCATTGTGCATGATGTTACACATCATTATCAAGACAGAGCTTCAGGTGAGTAATATCCCTTTAGTATAGTATAACCGTGCTTCAGGTGCATATTAACTTAAATAATCTAAGCGAATACTATCCTCTGCCTCCGTGCCCGAGTCCCTGCAGGCCGTTCAAAGAGTGGGGCAGCCAAGGACACAGCAAAAACATGGCACAGGGGAGACGTTTCACATGTTCTTTAAAGCTTGGAATGATGGCAGCCTATGTGACAGGAGCATTATGAATATTATAGACATTTCCAGAAGACTTCCGACTCTCTCTCTCTCTCTCTCTCTCTCTCTCTCTCTCTCTCTCTCTCTCTCTCTCTCTCTCTCTCTCTTCTCTCTTCAAGAGTCCTTCTTCTTTGTTATTATGTGAGACGCACTGCCAGGAAAGGACACCTGTGTGTGTATTCATTGCTTTGACTGTACAATTTGGAGCACATATGAAGATAGGAAACTGCTGCATTTACTTTATACAGAGATAAAAAGTTCAAGGGGATGCTGTTGATAAAAGATATTAATTATTCAAATGATGTTATTTCTCCCCAATATCTTTTCTCACTTAGCCTGGGCTGCTTATCCAAGTGATTTCCAGCTCACGTAGACACAAATCAGACATTTTCTGAAGTTTATTATATTAGGGCACACAGTCTGACCTTGATGTTTCCTTGGAACATTTAACCAACCCCAAGGTGGCTATTATTGTGATGAATATTCTGCACTGCTGACAGCATCATGGCTTATTTATTTACGCAGCGAGAGGTAGCTGGCTACCTCGCCATGACCTCACGCTGTGTCTTCCTCCCTCATTTGTCAACTCGCACCTCCTTCGGTGGCCATGCAAGCTCCAACGAAGTGAGGGGCGTGAACACAACATGCGACCGAGCAAGGTAGCTGACGTTAAAACAAACAAACAAACAAACAAACAGGAAAGCTGATGCAAGAAATGACCCTTACACATCTTCATCTTGATCAGTTTTTGCATGAAAGCCTGTGTTGTTGAAAGATTTATGTCTTCATGTTTGTCGACATTTAAAACAACTGAAAAATAGACTATAAGCTCAGTGTATGGGGTGCGGTTATGTTATGGTACAGATCTGTCAAGTAATCAATTCATGCTTTTTTGAATGTCTACCGTCTTGAAGTACCAGTGACAGACTACACAAGTAAATAGTCTCCAAAATCTGTTTATATAGTAACAACTTTTCACAGAGTCCCCTGAAACTAATCAAACTTAATAACACTTTGCAGTTCCTCAAAGACGTGTCAATATTTGACTATCCAAAGAAAGCCTGATCCTGATGTGTTCATCAGTTAATAAAAAAACATCAATAGGGCAACTTGACAACTGAGTTTCGAGCTAAATTAAATCTTCAAAGTAAAACTTGTATGTCAGCAATATAGCTTCTGTGCTATCACATATAGAATACACAGTTTCAATGAAGTACTGGCACACTTTGTCAAAAGATCAAAAACGTGGCACATCTTCAGAGAACATAACACTGATCACTGAAACAAGCAGTTTGCTTTGCTCTCTGAAGATGTGCTACATTTTTTTGCAAGTTTGCCGCTACTTCATTAAGCAGAGAAGCTCCTTGTTGATCTTTTTTTGACTTCTTTATACAAGCTTTGAAGCTCTTCACTTTTGCTTTTATATATTCCGAGAATTCTTAAAGAAAAATATCATGCAGAGAATACAAAGACCACACAGTCTCTACTAAGATGTGCTACCCCTGCAGTGTAACACTTTACTTAGCATTTGTAAACACGTAATAAAGACTTTATGCCACATTATAATGTAGTTTTAAGCAGATATAAGTGTTAGCAACTGTTCTAGTGCCATAGTCCGCTTAGAGGCAGGATAGGTCAAACAAACAGGACTTTTACCCAGGTTGTTGCTGTTCGCGTTAGTGTCGTTTGTGGACGCTGTTTTCAAGCCTGGAGAGCAGCATTTTGGTTTTTGTCGCCATTTTTGTTTTTTGTAACCAGAAATTACACTACAGGTTGGAGCTAAGTACAAATTGATGTTCAATAAGACATTTTTGAGATAGTTTTAAGTAACTTTCATGTACTGAAAACTCTCTGGGAAAGGGTTAAAGTTGTATGACAAAAACACAGAAAAGTCCAAGACTGGACAACGCTTGGTAGCGACCTTCTCAATCCAAAGGAAGTCACGCCCTAAAGCACCTTGCTTCATCTTCTATTTTACTCTGCATGTAACAAGTGTACTGTATGAAAACACGTCTTTCATGACACGTCAAAAACTGTTGCTAGAGGGGAAAAGTAGAGCGTCAAAGTTTGAAGCTTAGCCAAGCTTAGCCACCGATCAAGCATTGCTATTTGACAAGTTGGGAGTGAGAATGTGTTGTTAGTGTATGTGCTGTTGTCGGCTTAAAACTTTTCCGGCCTAACTTTATTACAAAAACTCTTAGATTGCTTCTCTATGTGTCTTCAGTCTAATTACCTCTGATATAATACTCAGTAATTTAAACATCAAACTAGAACCACTTACATTACCATCAACATACCACGCCAAAACTGAAAACCTTTTTATTCAATTGCACTGAAGATTAATTACAAAATAAATTGTTCCTGCTCTCAAAGGGCTTGAAGTTGAAGCACAAATAGGTACTGCAATACTGGAACATAAAAAGACCAAATTGCAGCTACCTTAGAATTGTATCTAATCAAGTAGTTGGCTAGTAAAATAGCCTGAAGTAAAAAAAAAAAAATATTGCTGCCAACAGTTGTACAAAACATAAAGGAGAGGTTTGTTTCTGTGACGAAACCTGTACCTCATGTGACCTCTCAGAGATTAGAGAGAGCACATATACAATGTCGATCCACCCTGGTGAACTTCAAGTTGTTTTTTTTTCCCAATAGATAAAATGAGGCATGACATCTTGAGAGACATTTGATCACTTTCACTTTCAAGGCAGTTCTTTATGCTCAACATTTCAGAGGAAATAAATGTTGCATCTTTATTCTCTAAGAACAAATTGCGCCGCACTTGTTCGACTTCTTGAATGTGACTTCAGAAATGCACTTGATCCCAGATACATTTGTTAAACTGAACTCATTTGCTGCTCCTCATACAGTTCATTTAGGCCACTGACCTCTCACATTTGGGGAGCATCTTCATTATGCACCACAGAAAACCTCAGCTCTATTCTGTATGTCAAAGACAACTCTAAATCTTAATGCTGGTCGGAAATGTTAAAGTCGGAGTGTGCATTCACATGAAAGAGAGAAAGATCTAAAGGATGCCATAAGCTGGGCTCTAGGGCCTGAACAGAGAGACCCTGAAGACATGCTGGGAATATTAGAGAATGATTGATACTCACAGCTGGGGAATAGAGGAGAGCAAAGGAATGTTGAGGAGTTTTTATCTCGCTCACTTCCTTTGAAATATGGTTGACAATCCTCTGCTCATCCCCATTTCCTCTGAGAACCTATAGATTATAACACAAGACGGCCAAATGTCTCCCCTTCTTCTCATGAAAAGACACGCGATATGCACACATGCCTATCTACTCTGAACCCTGCATGCCAACTCAGCAGACATGCTGTGTCTCTCACATACTTTCTCCTTGGGTATCTCTCTAACGACATCAGCGTCTATTCCATATTCCATTTTAACTTTAAAATAAAGTTCATTTGGATTTAAACTGGATTTATGGATATTGTATTTAAACTGGATTTATGGATACTGTATTGTAACTGTTTGTAAGTCAAATGAAAAATCCTGGGAGGAACAGAGCTGAGAGGCACAAGTGTATTAAAAAAAAGTATTTATCCAAAGCACACACACGAAACAAATCTATTTACAAATCTGAAATAACAAAAGTTCTGGGTCCCTAAAAGAGGGCAACTTAGATAACTACCCTGCAATTTAAGTAAATTGACCAAACCGACTGGACAAACTGAACACAAAAGGGTACAAACAATACATAACGGCCCATTCCAGAAATGAAGGGGTAAGGCAGTGACGAGCACTCAAAACGAACTATCTTGAGAGATTACACAGGACAATTGTCCATCTTCCAGAGATGGAAATAAATGATTAACAAAAAACCATACCCCAAAAAACAACAACTTGATATTTCTCTCAAGTACTACTATCATACCGTGAAGTTTGAATGAGACGGGTGCTTGGTACAGTCTGATAGTCACTCTATTTGATTACCAGCGCTGCTTCAGGAGACGCATCTTTTGCTCACGCCTTACAATAGATCTCTTTGGCAGCATTAACCAGCACTTAGCTCCGGCAACTCACAGGAGAAAGCCGTTTGCTCGACTTCGGACAACTATAGACTACAGGCAAAGTGTTGACTGTACAAACTTTAGAGCAGATACGGAGAAACGTTGGCATTCATTTGGAGTCATGTTTGTATCCATCTGTCGTTCGTTACTAGGAAGCTAGGGTACAGGCTTTTTTTAAGAGCCTTTTTTGTTGTAAACAGCTGCCTGCTGCCTCTAAAAACAATTGTGGAAAAAGTGGAAAAATATAAGTGCCAGTACTTCCCTCATTCACATGCTGGCGTGTGCATCTCTTGCTACTTGTTCCTATTTATTCAATATTTGTTAAAGCATTTTACACTTCTGTGATTTAATTGTTGTATTATTATATTTGGGCTAAAGATCCTCTATAGTATGCCTTAATTCAATCCTATTCTAACTGAAACATTATTGGATTAGGGCGGTGTGTTTGTGTATTTACCCAGTGTTGATACATAGAGTGCAGGATAAAGAGTCACATTTCAAATTTCTACAGTGAATAAAAAATACTAGGAGATGGGGTTTGGGGTCAACCTCCAAGAAAGTTTGAAGGATTTGACTTTAAACTATTGGGCCATGACAATTGATATCGATAACTCCCAAAAAGCTTACAGAGAAAACTTGCTGTAATTAAGTATTTCATTGTAATGTTATTATTATTTCTATAATTTATATATTATTTATATGTATTTATTTATGTCACAGCCTTCAACTAAATATTTCACTCCTCTGGAAATTTTTATCCTGTAAAATCATATTTTGTAACCCAAAAGAGCAGATTTAGATACGTTTCATGCGTATATAATAATTCATGAAATATATTTGTACACAAACAAAAAAAAGGTTATGAGGAACAGTTCACTTATTATTTCACAAAAAGGATGTGAACATTGTATCACTAAAAATAACAGCACTCTTGTTCTGAACCCCCCTCTCCCCCGTACCAAGCCGTCTGTCGGCTCGTCCAGATGCTCTCCACATTGTTTAAATGTTCATACTGCTTATGAGGCGTGACCTAAAAACGCTTGTGCTACACCGTAATTAATGACCATTATGAGTCATCCGGAGAACCTGATATGGAGAGGGCAGAAAGAAGTACCGACAGCTTGTGAGAAGTGCCGCTGCACAAGAAAAAGTCCCATTATGCCAAGGAGTGAAATGTAGAAGTGCCGGTACCGTATACCAGAGAGTAGCTGCCCACTTCCAGCAAAATTGAAAACCAAAACGATGAGCTGAATGATGTTAAAAGCTCCGTAGAGCTGAGAGGAAATTCTCTTTATAAGCGACCATGTTGACATCAGCCACGCTTATAATAGGACTATTTAAAGGTCCGGTGCGTAGGACTTACGGGTATGAATGGAATATAATATTCATAGCTATGTTTTATAGCTATCGTTGTGTTTTCCTGACCTTAGAATGAGCCTTTTATATCCACATAGGGAGGGGGTCCTCTTCACGGAGTCTGCAATGTTGCACCGCCATGTTTCTACAGTAGCCAAGAACGTTTTTACCTGAAGGCCACCGTAGTTCTCCGACACATTTAGAAATGGAGGAGGGAGCAGAGGGGTGTTCAGTTGAATGCAAGTTGCAACCTCGCATCTAGTTGCCACTATATTCTCCACACTGGTCCTTGAAGTTAGAAAATAAATAAAATAAAACAAAATGTTTTACAATAAATCAATAACACATCCGTTTCTGATGAGCATCGTAAAGCATTAATAACAGATTTGTCCCAGTCCTGGCAGCCTTTTTGACTGACCTTTTGTAACCTTGAGCTGATCTCCTCTCACTGAGGTACTCATTCGTGATCAATAAGCAATCAGGGAACTTGTCTCTGCATGCTTTGGCCATCGAAAGTGTTTACGAAGCAAGCAATCACTTTTGCAAATCACTGTTTTATTTGTTGTCATATAACCTTACCTTCACCCATATCAAGCTATCGGCCTGCTGGCGTAATATCCATTCACTAATGCAGTAATTGACCTTACAGCACATGATGCGTTTTCATTGGAAGGAGGGAGCGTCATCGTGCTCATTATTTTTGCTTTAACACATGCTGCACCTGTAATTCACCAGTCAGAGGTGTTGTTTGTAGACAGACAGGGGGGTTCAGAGCACTGTAACGGCGCAACACTTAAAACAGGTCTTTTATGAACATATTTCCAGCGTGTCAGCAGCCGACTCTCAGGGGACACGGTGCCACAAAGACCTGTCAGGCAATCTTATAATGATGAACACCATCGCAGGTATACTTTAGATGACATTCACCTCTAATCTTGCTGCTGCAGTGTAGGATTCGTGGTTTGCTAAATCAAAAAGTGTCTGAGCTAAAACCAGGCTCAAACTTGTCATGTTCCTGCAATGTAGACCTAATAAAGGGATTCGGTGTTCTTCGAGCTTTAGATAGTTTTACGAGTGCCCAAAACTTTGATGTACCTGTCTGTATGACCTTCAAGGTTGAAGTGTTTGAAATGTCTGTCTTTGCATCTCTGTTGGAAAGATATTAGCATTTACATGCTATCTACTATTTGAAGCATGCCTAAGAACAACACGTTTCTTGATTATAAGAAACATTATTACCTTATTTTAATGACTTTACTGCATTTTTGAGAATACATCTGACCAGTACACAGAGTTAAAGCAAAATACTATTACAGCGACATGAAAGGGTGTGCAGAAGTAGTTCAGCAGCAAGCTAGCCAACTCACAGACCAAACCTATTTAAATATTAACTAGACAAAGCACAGACAACCTCTTATTGAGTCTGCCAATTGATTCTTCTTTATAAGTTTAAACTTCAAGCCAAAAGAGACCAGTGCTTACTGCTTTAAATCGAAATCGAAAGCTGCAAATCAGCGCTGACCTGTATCATGTAAAATACATTTTATATATTCTGTTAATTCTTTATAATTAGGCCAAATACTAATAATAACTAGGAAGTAAACACAGAGTATAACAAAAACATTTAAACAAGTAAGAGAAAAATAAATAAATAATAAAGACAATGACATTTCAGTAGTTGTTGGTTTTCATTACAAAATAAAATAAAAATTAAATTCCTAAATTCTATCAATTTATTATAATGGTTCGCAGAGCTCCGTCTCGTTTGCTGTCTGTCACAAAGACAGATAGAGGACTCTTTTCAAGTTTGTAAACATCATCACTTTTTATTGTTAACGCGTTCAAAAGGAGTTTCAGTTGATGTAAGGTTGTTTGTAGAACATTCAAAGCTATTTTGAAGTTCTCAACTGAACTTATTCTGTTTAATGTCTTTGAGCTTGTAGTTTCCTCTCAATCACAATGACCTAAATATTCTGTTTATTCATGTGTATACAGCAACACATGAATGCACGACTTTAACCAGTCTGATCCAATATCTGGCATACTTTGAGATTAAGCAGGAACATGAGTTCATTGAATTTCAGGTTGGTTTTTTTTGTGATCAAATTCCCAATGTCTCAAACACTAAATGAGAAGGCGATCCGCCCCTTGCAAAATCTGTCATCAATAAATAACAAATGGAAGGATGTAGTTCAGGTTCAGCCCTGTGATTTGCTCGGCCCCTCCCCCATGGCCCTCAATGAGGCTCATGTATAGATGGATGGATGATTCTGATTTTTGCTTTATATTTTCTCAATCGGTATGACCCCCTTCTCATTTTTTTGATAACAGTTCAGTGGGACTTGCTCCATTTATCAGGAACTCTTTACCAAGCTGCAGCAACTCAATAAATTATTCTGTCAGATTGCAGCATCTGAATTAGGGCTCTTTCTTCTCTCCCCTTCAGATTTCTACTCTCACTGCTGAGTTTTCACTCTCACCACTCGTTCTCTCACCCCCTCTTACTTACCCTCACATTCACTCATTTCCCTGCTACACACAAACTCCTATTTCTCATGGTAGGTAGCAGGTAATATCCAGGGGAACGTCAACATAGTTTGATAGTTTGTCCGGCCGATAGAGTGCTCCAAAATAGCATCAAAAAACCTTAGTATTAGTCGGTAGAGGCGGTCATGATGCCCGATGTCGTCAAGCCGGTGTGGCAACTTATTGGCAAACACATTACTTTAAGTTTCTCTTTCTCAATCAATTCACTGGACAGCTAAAAACCAATCTGGAGCACGGCAGCTCCCACGAGGCCTGATTGATGAGTCTGAGTGGGAATGTGCATATCCAAGCAAGGTTTGGTTTATGTGTCCTCAAATTCCATTGGGTGGAAAATGTGGATTGAGTGAGGCCGTCATGGATTTGGCATCACTAACTTTGGGGCAGATTGCGGAGAGTGGATTGATGCTCAGTGGAGGGGATGTGACAGTTCATCTGAAGGAAGAATGGGAGTGAGAAGGGAAAACAAACAGCCAGATCTTTATAGAGATTGACAGCGCCACGAGGCTGACGGAAAGTAGAAATGGAAAATAAAGTAACTCAGACAGAATAATTGAAAAAGGGGAGCAGTTGTTGAATTAGTAATTAATTTCACTAATAAACATTTCTTTATGTGCTTAATAGCTGTCAGCTAAAACAGATATTTCCTGCTGCACCTGTTCTCCAACATGTTCCACCATTTTGCAGTGCACCATCTTCCAATCCAAACAAGCTACTGACGAGGTCAAAGGGACTTTATTTGTCTTTAGATGAGGATGGAAAAGAAGTTAAGAGCGATCACAGGAATAAAGCCGCCATCATTCAGAAATCAATCCTGCCATCAAACCACAGAGCGTAAAAAAAGGTGTGTTTTTATTTGCTCGCGCTCCAAAGGCCTCAATGTAGATCGAGTGAAACTCCTAAGGCAAGAGATGGGTTACAGATATAATGAATATATCAGGAAATTGCACACAGCTTTGTGGTGGTACAGACTTGAATCTGTTCCAACAGCAGAAATGTTAAGCACAGGTTTCTAATAATTGTCTATTGAGTATATGCTGTCTAACTCTTCTCTTGGATATTAGCCATGTTTGTGATGGAACCTTGCTGCTCTAGAAACCTTGCAGATTACCCTTGTTAACTGGGACCAGCGCCTGTGTTTGTACATCAGTATCTGGGCTTACAGCTGGCCCATGTCTTAGCATTGTGCCGATGGTACCGGTGGTGCTGCTGCAGCGCTCACTGTAGCCAGTGAAAGCCTGCCAAGTATCATGGGTGGCTGGCAGACTGGCAGATGTGGTCACAGAGAAAAAGGAACATGTCTGCTAGCGCTAACTGTATCTATCCAAGCGGTGCAGGTATAATGGAGGAGCGGAGTAAGGTTTGCTGAGCCACTTATAGAAGACAAATGGAGCTGGACAGGAACATGACTTTATGTGCTGACAATTTAGAAGCTGAAGAAAAGAGAGGAAAAAAAGAGTTTCAGGACCAGTGGAACTTAGACAGGTAGCTTAATTATTAAGATGTTGGATGCTAAACTCACTTTTGATTCCTCCTGTAATTCATGATGGATGAATGCAAACAAGCATTAAAGTCAAAGGTTTATCTATTTGAACGTTATGCAAAAGCTTGAAAAATATAATCGTAGATCCAGAGGGACTTTTGATAAATTTAAGTTATTTATTGTATTTAGGTGTTTTGATGTGGATCTTTATTTTTTTGTTGAGTTTTCACAGATTTGCATTTACCAGTTACCTGTTTTTACAAGGATATATTGAATATATATATATATATATATATATATATATATATATATATATATATATATATATATAAGTTGCAATCAAATGCATTATCAGAACAATCTTGTTTGCTCATTCTCTTCTATCTTCTAATTTGAATAGCACGTGTAATTCTGTGTATTAATCATACAACATGTATGCATGACTAGAACTGAGTTAAGACATTTTTAACATCCTATTTTTTAGTGCAGTTTGGAGCGCGTCTTATCATCACTGTCAGGTTGCCGGGCAACCATCAAAGAATCCAAGGCTTGGCACCACACGAAGCCTGACACATAAACCCCAATAACACGCAATGTGTCTTTTTTACACAACGTTTTTTCTTCTTCTCTCGATTAAACAAGCAAGATTTAAAATGTTAATTAATGAGGTTGCTGGTAGGTGTTTCTTCTTACCTCTGGACACTGCATGGACAGCTGTCTTTATGCTAAGCTAAGCTAATTGGCTGCTGGTTGCAGCATCATATACAGCGTGAGAATGATATCGTTCTTCTAGTCTAACTCTTTTCAAGACAGTTAATACGCATATTTCCCAAAAGGTCAAACTATTTATCTACTATGATGATTACCTGTGCTTTCAGGGCTGATTTACCTGTTCTGTGGTATTGCCTGTAGAGTCATTGTATAGTGGACCCTACACTGGTGCTATCTTTCCTTTTTTCTTTTATAGAGCAGGACATACTGTGACAATAACCTCAGTGCAATAAATAATTTAAATAAAATGTGGGCAGGTGAGCTGGAGGTGGAGAGAGGAGGGGGGGGGGGGGGGGGGGGGGGGGGGAACTGCACTAATCAGTAGACTGCCCTGAGGGATCAGTCTGCCGAGGCAAGGACTTCTGAATGAGAGGAAGCCAGAGAAAAAGAGGGCAGACTGTAGGGGGTGGAGAAGGAGAGAATAAAGAACTAACGCAATACATTTAACACCCCCCTCTTAAAAAAAAAAAACAGGTATAAAAAAAAAAAAGGCTTTGTGAAAATCTAAATAATGAAATGATAGTGCCAGTGACAGAGAGAGATAACAAAATTGAAAGACAAAGAAGAAGTGTGGAGGCACAATTCATGTATTGCATCTTAAGTGAGAAGTGAGAGCATGAGGACTGAATAATGAAACAAAGATTAGGTATTAGGTATGCCAGGTAGGTCTTTGTCGGAGAGCTCTTGGAAATATTTAAAAAGGTTAGTGTATGAATAAACATGGCTTATCAAGGTCCTTTTACGCTGAAAGAAAGAAAGAGATGCTAATGAATAATAAAGAGCTGATGTGACAGGAGAGGCAGCCTTGTGCTCTGCAGCGCCCCCCCTCCCCCCCCCCTCTAATGCAGTAATGGAATGTTTCCTACAGGACTTTTTACCACAAAGGACAAAGGCATAATCATTAAAATGGGGGAGCAGGGAGGAGTCAATATTGCAAAGAGCTGTTGTTATTCATTGCGCAGGCTACAGATGGACTGTATATTTGGAGCATGGTGTTCCCATTAGAGATTCCACTGACACATGTTCTCACAGCCCTATTCAACTGCTCCCAAGGTCTCTGTTACAGTTCTGTCACACACATGTAGGACACTGGAACAGCGAGAGGAACACAGATAAGGATATAAAGGAGTCTCTGCTGACACTGGGAAGTGGTTCTTGCATAATTTTTTAAGACCCATAGTTGGTATAATGAAATAGATTGTGACATGCATGTTAATTGTTCACTGTTGCACTGTACAGTAAAATGAAAGCCATCCTCAGTGGCAATCAGTCTGTATTATGTGGTATAATTCGTCCCTATTAACATAACTACAGTAACACAGGCATCATTGCTACCCGTTAGTTGATTTATCACAACACATTTAACTCAGTTCTATTGCGGGTTTGAATTCAATGTTTTGAATACTGTTGGTCAGATGCGCTCTTGTTTACTTTTGTGAAGCCAGTGGGATTGATATTTGCCGACGTCTTCTCCTTTTGACAGGATTGCTCATTTAGTTTCCACAATGTTTTTGTTTAAATAAAACAAAATAAGAGAAATTATTTAAAAAACTAAAATGGCTTTCAAAAATAAAAACAAATAACCAGATTTAAAAGGGCAATACGCTCTTGTGGCCTATAATGACCCCCCCCCATATCTGTATCAGAATTCTTAAACTGTCAGCGGCGCCACTTTTTTTTCAGTAAACATTAGACCTGTTGCCTCCTGAACTCTCAGTAACTACTCCGCTCTTGCAGTGGGTGAAACTGCTCGCCCTGCTGTCTGAAACTAGTCTGAACAGCAAGACTGCAATAACAGAAAATATGTCTAATATAGTGTTTTTTTTCACCTGGCCACATTTGGATAAGGGATTGCACCTTTAACGCATTCAGACGATGTTGAACGCGGCATCAAAGCCAGCCAGTTGACATTTTTTGGCCTGCCTCTTGAAAGGCGGCAAATTGCCACCGCTGAAGCCAGCGATAGAGGATACCAGGTTTAAAGTCATCTGTTGGTTCTGCGCAGTCTGTGAATCACTCGCGGGGCTGGAGGGCGATCTTTTTGTATGTCTGGTTGTTTATCCATCGCAACCCTGAGTGCCAGAGGTGCCCTTGATGGTTTTCAATGCTCATACAGCATTTCCTCAGCCTCTCACCAGGTTGGAGCGTTAACCTTGCAAACTCACAGAGGGACAGAGGAGGGTGTAGTGGGTGAAACTGTGACGTTTAAAACACTAAAGCAATGACCTCTGAAATGTGGGTGGATAGATTTTATGAAAGTGGAGAATACAATGACATGCCTGAATCAACAGTGAACCTTCCTCAGATACTACTGTAAATGTAAAATATGGTTCTATTGAATGAGAAAATGTTCTCTTGACTACATTCACATTTATAATTGATGTCTTGCTGAGGTACAGTGTGTGGCCGGTGACTGAGCCTTCCTCAGTGATGTTATGTGCCTCTGTCACGAATCTCATTCACTCCTGCACCCACTTGGTTTTCAAATTTTTGTTATTCCACGTCAAGAAAGGGCCTCTAAGCGACTACGGGAAGGCTGCGGGAATCACTTTAACCGACTCAGATCTGCCACAGCGGCTTATATAACTGTCACTGTGGCCGTTTACCAATCGGCAATGATTCACATTTTATTGGAGCTGGAATGTTTTTGTGTCACTGCGTCTTCTCCCTTTTCAGGAGTTTCATTCTTCATATTTGAGTATTTAAGTAACAAATGCAGGTAATCAAACAATACATAATTCACCTTATGCATAGTGTATCACCCTCTTTGTTGTGCAAAATCTGATGATGACTTCAGGCTAAATATAAATGAAATGAATATTTATTGGCTGCATGTGTTTTTAACATTTGACAAAGGACATGATCATGCTCAAGGTGGTTCTCAACCAGGAGACAACATCATAAAGATGCGCTTTTTGAGGCAAGGGCAAAGGATAAGTTTGGATTTTGCAAGTTGATGTTAACCAACGGAGTTTCACGGCTGGTTGTGAGATAATTGAAAACTATTGATTTGTGTACATGGACATGAATTTTCCATTATTTTCGTGTTGCTCAGCACAACGAAACAATGCCAACGCTAAGTCAATTAGGATCCTTTTTTTTGTGGTGGACACACAATTTAAACTTCTCCACATGACTGTGCATCGGCAGAGCTAGTGACGTAGTATCAAATACAGAGAAAGACCACTCATAGCGGGCGGCCGGTGGGAAGGTGCATGAGTCAAACAAACACAGGACTTTCAACCACAAGACCGGTGGTGTGTATGTTCTTTGCAAAAGTAACTGGGTGTCTCTCAAAAGTCTTTTTTACTGTAGCAGGATGTTCCCTCCCTAGACTTTATATCCTTGCTGTTCTGTGGCGGGGTGAAGACACCCTCTGCTGAAGTCTCATTTTAACATCCCTGATTTTAAAAATCCAGTTTTGCAGAGAGCAAACTGTGTGGATTTTGTCCCCCTTTTTCGTACAACGTAGCTCCTTTTCAAAGGAATCACTTCACAGTATGGTGTAAGGAGAAGACAAATGCTTCCAGCGACCAATAACTCTCCTAAAGCACACTGATGTTAGTTTTATTAACTCTATTTGAGATGAGAAAATTGTTCATGAACCAAGAAGCTGGATCTGGAATCTGGAGCTGATTCTCCCACAAACAAAATGTCAGTTAGATACAGCATATATTCATTAGAATCAGTTTTATTGCTAGAGTTGTATATGTTAACATGTTTCTCACATTTATTGAGCGAGGAATCCACAGTAAATAAAGAGTGATTTGTTGAGAGCCAGTGCATCACAGTGGGGATTCAGTGAAGTGAACTGGAGCTGGGGTGCCGGTAATGGTGTCTTTTTAATTGTGCTCTTGTGTGTGAGCAGGTGAGGGGGAGGCTGCAGTAGTGTGTGTGAGTGCATTATACTTTGATGAGGTGTGGGTGTGTGGGCACATGTTTATGTGTTTTTCGAGTTGTCAATGCAGATTTACAGAAGGTAGTGAGGTGAAATGTGGAGAGCCCGTTTTTATGCTGAGCACAAAATGAAATGTGTTTGATGTTGCACACAGTTTATGTCCAATGCCAAGATGAGAATGCTCTGCATGAAGAGGATGAATACCATTTCATGGGAGACCTCGCAGGATATTTTAAAAAGATGCTACTGTGGTATGATTTTAAGAGATAGTAAACTTTTTCACAATGTTTTGCTGGCCCAAGTGTTTCCCCACTCTCCTTATTTACAATAAAAAAAAAACAGATTAAATTAATTCTTGAAGACTTGGAGCTCCAGTATGCCTGCAGCAGAATTTGCAATTGGACTGAATATGTATTACACACGAAAACAGACTCACCCGACAAGACATATTCATGAGTGTAAACTGTAAATAAAATGCTACCTGCTTTTTAAGAGTTTAAGAGTCATGCACACGCATGAGTATGTGGGAGCTGTTGTACATGTTCCTGCTACGCCACTGATTGACAGTCGGTGATGGCAATGCACCAGTAAACATTGCAATGCACCAGCTCTTGCTAGCAAGCAAATATAATACAAGAAAAAAAAATAGCCTTTCCAATGTTTTTTAGACCTTAGGGGTATTCACAATTTGTGTTTATTTACAAGAAAACGCCACAGGGTACTCTAAGTTCTCATTTGTAGATGCGCAAGAAGTTTCATTATAAGCAACAGACTCTCCGATACCTGATTAAACCAGCAGGCAATATAATGTAACACTATGTAATTATATATCACATTGTTTTCTTTGCTGTCTCATGCTGAGAGAGCGTCTCAATGTCCACCAACAATTTAATACAAAAAGATGCATTTGTCACTGCCTCCTTTTCCTGTTTGACTGAGCAATAACGATTACTTGCACTATGAATCAGCAGGATAATTCCAGGTATTGGAGGTCATTATGTCCCTTAGCTTGTAATTCACTTCCTTTCTGTAAAGCAACTGTACAGAAAACCACAAGAGTCGGGGAAAAGCCGAACAGACGTAGGTGATTGTATACGCTTTATTTCTACCAGCATACAACATACATGGACATTGAATAGTGATGTGTAAAGTAATGTCACAGGTATGTGTTTTAGTTATGTAGTTCCTGATCCAAAACTCATTTCATGACGCACCAAAAAGTGTTTTTAAAAAATATATATATATGTAGATGTTTTACTGTTTGGCTGAATTTAATTACATTTTTTAAAACTTGTTGAGCTCAGAAGAGAAGCAGTGAGGATTGCTTGGGTTTCTCAGAGAAATACAGAGATGAAAAAGAGGAGAGGGAGGAAAAGAGCATCACTTTTTCTCGTGTTTCTTGTTTGCTCTGGGAATTCCGCAGCCTTATTATTGTGTTTACTAATTCAACATTAGCGAGGTCAATCGTTTAGCTTTGTTCTAGTCCCAGTAGGTCTGCTCCTCTGCTTGGCTGATACATTGGCTTTGCAAAAAAGACTATTTGACTTGTAGAGATATCAGTGGATACTGTATCTACTCACAGCAGGCTTTCAAGTGTCATTGTTTTCATCCGATTTGGTCAAAAGTATTTTTTTTTTTTTTTTTAAGTCTATAAATAGTGTTTTTCAGACATATAGGAGCCTGACAAATATAAAAACCAAAATCTGAATTTTCTGAAAACCACTATTTTGACACATAACACTATATATGGTGTATGTGTACCGTATGCTATAATAGTTAGCATACGGTACCATGGCGAGGGAAAATACTTGTCTCCGATCAGCTGCGGGTGTCCATCAAAGACACTTGGACACAGACACTATGGACCAATGAGCTCTCGGGCTAAAATACATGCAAATGACAACCTGAACACAGCTTCTCATTTTACTTGGTATAGAGGTCATGGCAGAAGTGCCAAAACATACAAACTTGGAGGTCATTATCCTTCTCATACCATGGACACTTACCAACAAAACGCCATAGAATCGTCAGTCATTTACCAAATTTGATTTTGCTCCTCTGTTTTAAATATTACCCAATATAGTTTTTGGGCTTCCGAATTCCCGTAGTTTATGTTGCTTGGCAACATCTAAACAGAATGATATTCCTAAAGCTGAGTGAAGAGTTTTAAAATCCTGACAAGTTTTGCAATTGGGAGAGAAAGAGAAATTTACTGCTTGCTCTCAATATCAAGAACAGATAGCGTTGCATTCAGCCATTAAACTCTTCCCAGTGGAGACAACATTATGTAGCTCTGTCTCTCCATCACACAGGCTGCCTCTCTCTCCTCCTCTCTGTCACAGACACTACACAGTCTCCGTCGCTGTCTCTCTTTACATCTCACTCATCACATCTCACTTCTCCACATCTCTGTTTTTGTTGAAGTCCTCTCTCTTTCCCTCCTGTAGCTGTCCCTCCGACCGATGCTTTCTCTTTCCTCATATTACCGTCAGTTGATTTGAATACTTTCAATTCAATTTGTGTGAATCTGACTGAGAAGCTAATTTGCCTATTTTGGTTCTACTCGCTCAAAGCTAAAGTCTCACTGTTGCTGTCCTTATACCTAAAGTTTAATACAGGCGCATTCATTTAGAACGGCACAGAAGCCTGCGCCAGGGCTGTGACAAAATAATTGATAATTAGTGAGGTTAAAAAAGTAGGAGTTGGTTGTGGGGAGCTAGCTGTTCCTGAAAGTTATTGTGATTTGACTGTGAATGTGAAAAGGAGGGGGGATGTGTTCACAGCAATGTGGATAATAGATGTAATCAGTAATGAGATTTATACAATGCAAGCAACATATTACATGTTGAAAAGGATAGTTTATTAACTTGCAAATTTAATATAAATATATATATATATATATATATTTTAAACAATCATTTCTATGAACGGTTTTAGAACTCAACCTGGCAATGCCATGCAACCTCTGAGTGTGGTCAAATATACACAAAATGTTTACTGAAATGTCTCAGTGTAAACTGCCACAGTGTTCAGACCACCACAGTACAGGACACAGCTTGTGTTGTCAATTGCGTGCAAGCCAGAGACGAACAAAACACTGCTTTCTTTTAGCTTCCTTCATATGTTGCATTCCTGACATGCAACACACACACATCAGGCGAGCATGTATCCAAGCAGTGGTGTCTTCACCTAATCATCATTAACGCTGTCACAGTTTCAATTTGATCTCAACACTGGTTGATACTCTTTACTCACTGCTTCTCTTTTCTGGCTGTTTTATGAAACATTCACTGAATGTATGACTTCTCTTTCCCCTCTCTTACTTTGACTACATTCTCACTCCCTTTTGTCTTTTGTCTCTTTTGCTGTCAAAACAACCCTTTCCATTAAATCAAACCTTAATCTCATGAAGAAAACGTGAAAACATTTGAAGTTGCCAAGACGCACAGGCTCACTGTCTCAACTAACTGTGCACAGTTCTCAGATCTAGAACAACGGGATAAAATCCATCAACATTTCCTCGCCTCAAGTGATCAAATACATGAAAGGAACGAAACTGTGAGCACAGTCGAAAACACAAAAAACAATGGTCATTAACAACAATCGCTGTCCTGTCTGTTACAACATTGTATGAAATTATATTTAAAGGGGAAACAGGTGGGAGTGAGAGTTCAGACGATATGCAGCACAATCAGGCCTTAATATAGCACCGACACAGGTTAAATGGCTCCTTTATTGCCAGCAGGTCCATCAGTAGTGAGCTTTGGGAACTGGGACCATATGGCGATGATAGGTCACACAAGACAGAGGTCCAGAGAGAGCACCTGAACAAACCCATGCTGGCAGGTAAAATTAAAAACACCCTGTCAAAATGCAAACAAAATGAAGTGCCTGCTTTAATCCCAGGGGATGCTACTTTGCAGGTGCATATCTGTCTTCGTTTTGGCCTCTGGTCCTGGTGTGGCAGAGGAGCAAAGCATAAGGTAAATGAAGTGGAGAACACGGTCAGGCCTGGTGGGTGGCAGGCAGAGGGCAGAGGGGTGCCAGCCTGCCTGTCCCCTCGTTGGACAGAGAGGGTTAGGGGGCAATGGAGACAGCGTCTGAGCTGGATGAAACAGTCCCAGACATCAAACAGCGTGAGGTCTTACAAGGCTCATTAGGAAAGAGGCTACGGGTATTTTAGCCCCCTCTTTACTGTGTTAAGTAGACACACAGTTGTGTTCCCATGGTGAGCTATGCTGCTCATCTTCAAGATGTGAGATGTTAGAAACTGAAAGAGGGTTGGACACACAAAAAAACAACCCAGTCCAATAAAAAAAGCCTTGTAATACATGCCGCCTTTGTGAAGCTCAAAATGTTCTATCTGTGTTTCGACTGACTCGGAGCAGTGTTGATTCATCTCTGTGGTATTTTGTATGGCCACCATGCTGGTGTACTGGTATACCAATTATTTTGCTCTTATCACTCTATGTGCACTCTAGCACATGTATTGAATAATTGCAAAAGAAAGGTTTCTGCTTTTGAGCTACTCTGAAAAGAGAAATTCTACATCTTCCAGATGTCTGCATTGCAACAGAGCAGTAATGGAAACACCTCTCCTACAGAGGCGTGTCATGTTAAGTTGTTTGTCAATTAGTAGCATCTGTCAGGTATGAAATAACAGTGGAATTAGATAATCTGTGCCACCAAAACATGAGAAACTGTCAAAAACCTTGCAGAATCACTTAATGTATAAAGAGGGCTCAACATTTCGCCATCAAATTTCAAATACACACAAGCTGTAAATACAGAAAGCTGAAACTAGCGAACACGGATATGATGGACACATAAAAGGAGTTGACAAATTCTTTTAACTGGCATCCAGCCTAATATGACCCACATTAGTAGCTGCGGTGATGTAAGTACTTGAAAGTTGAAGTTTTTTTTCATAAATAGTTTACAACGTTTTGTTGTTATTCTGTCTTCTCTGTAAGTCAAAGTGTCTGTGATTCTTTAGACGAGAGACAAATGGGAATTACGGCACACTTACACCAAGCAGGGAACTCTCCTCTTTTTTTCTTTTCTTTTTGAAAAAAATCTTGACAGTTTAGTTCGGCTTGATTTGGCAAGTGAGAACAATCGCAGCCGGTATGTGCCGTGTTAACACCCAACTCTTTTTTTCCACGTTTACTTATTTCATATTACTTGGAATTAAGACCAGAGATGGTGAATTATAGCAAATGTACTGACAAATGCACCAACTTAGTTTTGATTTATTCACCATCCCATTTCACACTCTGAAAGGATAACAGGCTGTGTTTGGCTGTAAACTAATCCATGCAACTTTAGTTTACAAGCCTTGGTTTTCTTGTAAATGGGCAGAGTGAGTCTAAATAGAGAAGGGCAACGGGACCAAAGGAAACCTTTCCACTATGTGGATCCGACCAAAGAACATGAGCAGGTCAAGTTAACCCCAGACTTTGTCAACAGTGCCATCTTGTATTCTATACCAACGTGTGATTTAGGAAAAGTCTCTACTAAAACTTACCAGCTTGCTGTCAATCTGTATAACTGTACATGGTGGTCCAGCTTTTCTACAGGTCTTAGAGTTATGTCTGTGAAATTATAACGATGCAGATGATTTCCAAGTGTCAGTTTGTAGACTAGTTTAAAGGCAAAGTGAAATGCTTTTTCCTATTTTGCATAACTATTAAAAAGGCTCCCTGCCCAACTTCCATTAGCACCATGTTCCCTGTGGAGAGTCGCGTCAGTCTGAGAAAACGGCTTCTAATTTTTTTAGACATATTGGCATTTTCAAACTGCTGATTGCTGATTGCTGTCACACAGAGAGATTGTTTTATAAGATCATTCCTTTTGTTCCACAGTTTTGTGGACTCTAGGTTTAAAGTTCCAAAATTGAATATGCAGTGTGCAGTGGCTGTGGCAGATAACGAAGCAGGACAGATTCTCTGGAAAATGTTCACTCACAAATGCCAAATACATTGAGTAATACAAACAATATACAACAGACCGGTGCATTTAATATCAGACTGGTTGTCGTTTTCTATCAAATATAGTGATCAGGGTTAATCTCAGAAAAATATCAGAAAGATTTGGCACCAAATGCTAATTTATTTGTATTTTGCAGACCTGTCAACAAGGACGCGTGCTACAGTTTTTAGCCGCGCTAGCATCTAGTGATGGTGATGTTGGTCGGTCTGTCTGTCGCTTTGTTCCAGTATAAAATCTTCAACAACTATTGAATAGATTTCCTTGAATATCCTGGGCTCAGAGGATGAATCCTAATGCCACTATTTTTATGCTTAGTGCTAATTGGCAATTGTTTGCAAGCGCTCCAGCTATACTAAGATGGTGAATATGGTAAAGATCGATAGCACGGCTCTTGTTGAAGTTTCATTTGAAATACATGGCCTTTAGACTTAGGCTGTTGTCAAATTTTGTCCAAACTCTCAAAACAGTGTATCACTCCTCCATTACGGACCATTCTTTGATAGACATGTAGCCTTTAATACTGTTGGCTACTTGCTGGAAACAGCACTATAGCTTTGACAACAGCTATGAACTACAGTAATAGACTCCTCTGTGTCACTATTTGCTTCTGCTCAAGATGATTTATTTTCTATATCCCAATCATCATTATCCGTAAATGTAGTTCTTATTGTATATTCTACATTTAATCCTCAATTGAACATATTTGAAAACACATGTATACACATTTGAATATTTCAATAAATCCAAAAACCAAAAGGATTGTTAACAACCAAATATGATTGTCCTTGATGTATTCACTGTTTCATCATAGCAATAGATTCAGCTTTAGGTCTTTCTCTAATTTACTTTAACGCTGAAGAGAGGATTTATGCTAATTCCTTTACAGAAAGCTGATGAATTATCAGTACAGCTTTACTTGCACTCATTTTTCTTTCTACTGTAGACCTGGCAGAAAAAAGTAATATAGATGGATAGTTAGACCGACAGACAGACAAATAGATGTGTTAACTTGTTGTTGAGAAAGGAAGAAAGAGCTGATGTGTTTTCCACAGTTAATTATTTTACCAGCAGCGTATAATCATATTTGGAGTAATGCCCCGGGGACATTACATATTTGGTCCTGGTATACATGGGGAAGAACTAATGCCAGTTAAATCATCAACATTCTGCTACAGATGAAATTAATTATCTATTTAATAGGAAATCATAATACTGACTGCCTCCTCTTGGGTATAATTTCCCATTTGTGAAATAAATCAATTTGAAACAAATATATAGAAGATCACTAAAAGTCAAGTGTCTGCTAACAAGCCCTCTCTCCCATGTAAACAAATACCTTGTACTGTATGTTTTAGAATGCTCCTATTTAAACTGGTAAATGAACTGGAGAAGGGGCTCAAATATTTCAATAATTCTAGCTCATCGAACCAGGAGACGTGGTGGTTGCTTCAAAAAAAGAATACAGGATACAGAAATAAGGATGCCTTTTGAGTCACCGATATTTTAGAATACAAATGGACATGCATAATGCTAACAAGCTTTTGGGCTTCCTTTAACTGCTCATTAACTATCAATCTCCCCTGACAAGAAGCAGTGTAATGACATTTAAATAAACAAAGAAATAAATATTTCAACTTCAGTGTTGCTGCTTCACTCAGCCATCCCCTGCTGGTGTGCCTCCCGATGGGTGTGCCGTCGTGGAAATAAGGTGTCATTTCCGCCTTCCGATGAATTATTGGCCATTAATTTCCATTTGAAATCTACAGTCTAATTAAGAGGTTTGAAACTACATCAACAGTAGTGATAACCACTGTTTTATTAATAGAACATGCCTTTCGCAGAGTCTGCACACAAAGCCATGGCAAAGATGGATGTCTTGGCTTTAATTAACCAGAATTATTTACTGACTAGGGCTGGCTTATGGGAGCATCACTCATGTAATAGATATATTAGCAAAAGACTGAAGGGATTAGCTGCTGTGGGATTAACAGACTGTGGGCAGTTTATCATGTAAAGTGAAGGTACTATACAATATTTATACTAGGCTGTACATACAGTATATGCTTGTGTATGTAAGCACACGTGCTGATCTTTTAAAGTTTTTCTAGCATAAAATAATTTGCATCCTCGACAAGATGGATGACAGAATGATGCCATCTGTCGTTCATTATGAAGTCCGTGCCAACTGCGTTTTTCCTAAATCCTAAATCAATCTTTATACGTTCACTGGAGTTGCACATCCAATGGGACTAAACTGCTGTCACATTAATGTGGCTTTCAGAACTTTCTCACAATTTGTGTCTTCTTTCGATTGTTGTCACATCACACGGTTTATGAACATGGAGCAGGAATCTGTGCCACGCAATTAAGGTCTTGCACTTTCTGCTTGCAAGCAGCCAAGTCAACAGCCATATAATAGGTTCCTGTGACGTCCTCTGATCTGCAGCTCTTCCAGAGCTTCTCCTCTTCTCTTCTGTGCCTCTCAGTATTTCAGGTGTTGATACTTCCTGCTGCGAAACAATGTGGGTTCATATTGTATGGGTTTCTCAGCATGGTAATATCAAGTACTGTATGTATTTGCCATACTCTGAATATTTTCATTTCTTTGTTCTTTATATACTTTCTCAGCATAACAGGGACCGTCTAAAATTACTTTTTATTTTTCTATAGTTAATTTTCTTTTTCAGCACAGGGTCACATCTTTTTTAAAATCCTTTCATACAAGCTTGCACTCTCAGTGTGGATGTATCATTATGTACTGAGGCAATGCTATTGATTACTCTGGTTCATAGAGCGGGCCGCAACCTTTACCTTTTACTTTCAAAAGCTCCGTGACATTGAAGAAACATGCTTTAGTACATACTCAACCACTATGTGCTGGCTGTTGGCATGGTAGGTCCTCACATTTCTTTTGGTCTTCTTTTGATCTCCTTTCCTTCTGTAAGGGGACTAGCTGGTTCTTAGTGTGTTCCTATGAGCTGTATTTACCATCTTCATCCAGTAAATCTTTTTCTTTGCTCACCTGATCATGCAAGTGTTTGGCTGTAAATGTGTGTGCTAGTCCGGCCCTTAGGCTACCTAATGAATACAGACAGAATCTTCACTTAAATTGAAGGTAATTTTGAGGGACATTAGCCTTGGTTAACTAAATCTCCCTCTAGTTTTTTTGTTGTGATGAAAAGCTCAGTACTGCCTCAAGGAATGCAGCGCAGTGCTACATTCAGATTTTTCTGGCATTAATGTATGCACACACACACACACACACACACACACACACACACACACGCACACACACACACACACAGGTCTGCACACACATGCACCCCTTTAAAGACCTGATGTAATGTCCTCCTGAATAAGTGTTCTTGAATGTCATAATAAATAGAGTCACATTTGGATTCAGGATTGAGTTTCGATCGATAGTTTTGTTCATCTGAAACAAAAGCAATCTATAATGTCTGTAATACGTGTGAATGCAATCAATAGTCTGGCATTCAGCACTGAAAGCTGCAGAGCAGTCGTCCTCAATATATGCTTACTTAGATCAGACTCTGCCCCCAGTGCTGGTGGCCCTCAGTAATGTGGTCTGGTGTGGTCATATTTTAACTTGTGGTAAATGTCAGATGTTGTTGCTGTGGTTCATGTGAAATCCGAACGGCCAGAAATGGTAAACAGAAAATGGCAAAATCAGCAGGAGAGTGGTCTGTGTTTGCAGTTGTGCCGCTGGTCACCACTGGGTCCTTGTTGGCGTTTATTTAACATGACACATTTCAACAGCACCTGGGGAGCAAGGTCATGGCTGCCCACAAACACACACATGCACGTATGCAGGTGCGCGCATACACACACACACACACACACACACACACGCGCGCGCGCGCAGAATCATTTATTTCATATTGGACATCTCTGCTGCTTTCTGAAAGAAAGCCAATTTTTTTCAAATCCTAAAGGGAGACAGGTTTTTAATTATTGACATTCAGGTAAGGATCAGCATTTTATGCTGTCTGACCCTGCAGTCATGAGTGGCAGTGGGCTTGATAGGGAGGCGGCGGACAGGAGGCTGGGGGCTGGTGATTTTCAGGGACAAAGAGGCTACTGAGGAGGCAGAGGAATGGGCTGGGGACGTGGAGGTGCAGTGATTCACATGCAGCGCAGGAGGCCTTTCAGTATCAACCCCCCACACCCCTCCCCCAAATCTCAAGAGGGCAGGGGGGAATTGATGAAACGAGCAGGAAGGCCTAATTAAAGGCTCTCAGCTCAAACGCATTGATGTATTACATCTATTATGCCACAGTTCGATAGGTCTGCCAGGGCGGGGCTGCTGCGGCTACTGAGTCCCGCCAAACAAACTGAATAAATAATAGCAGCTGAGAGAGAGAGAGAGAGAGAGAGAGAGAGAGAGAGAGAGAGAGAGAGAGAGAGAGAGAGACGGAGAGAGAGAGAGGGAGAGACACGGAGAAACAGAGAGAGAGAGGGAGAGGGAGAGAAACGGAGAAAGAGAGAGAGAGAGCGAGAGCACCATTTTGGAATTTGATCAGCCCTTTGAACGGGTGTTATCAGTGGTTATCACTACCATTCTAATGCTTCAGACGGGCCAAGCTACCACGTTGTGAAAGTGAAGCTTAGCATTGTGAATTGAAACAAGACAACTTTACCTTTGGGCAACAAAACTACTTTGTTAAGTTTGGGTTTGTTGCGTATCTTCACTACACGGCGTTAGTTAAGTACGTAGTAACAAATGTACGGTAAAATAAGAGAACTTTGACTTTTGGTTTTACATGGGCCACAAACAGCGGTCTCCAAGGTCTCCTTCCGACGCAAACTTTGACACTTGTTATAATTCATCGCCTGACTTCCTCCTTTCCTCCCGTCATAATTACTGTGGTCAATAGGGGTCGGCGTCGTCTTCTTGTATTTGTATTGGCGATAAATCATGTGAATAGATGATAACGGCCTTCTGAACTCACTGGTGTAGCAGGCCCCCCCCCTAACCCATATCCATGAAGCTGATAACCGCTGATAACGGCTTTTAATTGACTGATAACAATCAAAGTGGGTTGAGCAAGAGAGAAAGCGAGATGACTTCAACAAGGGCTGTTATGATGAAGCCTGCTTTAGCCATATCAAACAGGCTCTGAGATTTGTTGATTTAGAGTTGTTTTTTATGCATGAGACGCCTGAGCCGGCGGCTCTAGCTAAAGGTGCGAGCAGCGCTAACAGTACTAGCTACGGCAAATGTGCTGACAGAGCTAACAGTGTGGGAGCAGAGGGTGGGTGCGACACTGGGTGCTACATTGTTCTTCTTCTTTCTTTTCTTGAGGAAACTTTGATCCTTCAACGTGTGCAGCAAGATGTTGGAGATGTTCCACCAGTCTGTTGTGGTCAGTGCACTGTACTTCACCGTAGTCTGCTGGGGGAGCAGCAATGGAGCCGGAGACACCAACAGACTTAAACTGGTTAAGAAGGTCGGCTCCATCATCGGCTGCAAACAAGACATTCTGGAACAGGTGGTGGAGAGGAGGACACTGAAGAGACTACTATCCATATTGGATAACCAGGACCACCCTCTCCACCACCTACTGCAGGGACAGCGGAGCACTTTCTCCAACAGACTGATCCAGCTCCGCTGTCATAAGGACCGATTCAGGAGAACATTCCTGCCAGCTGCAATAAGTCTGCACAATAAATCACCTACAACATCGCTACACTGTCTTTGCACTATTGTTTAGTTTATCTAGTTAGTTAAATTAATACTATTCTGTTTCATTGTATATACTGTGCATTTTTTTATTTGACTTAATATGTCCTACTCTGTTATTTTTTTGTATATATCTTGCGGGATGAACAAAGCATCTATCTATGTATCTACCGCGACGACTCCATCGGTCTAGATTATGTAATCAGCTGTAACCGCCATACGAGAGCCGTGCAGAGCGCGGCTAGGTCAACAAAGCAAGAAGAAGCTCGGATAACAACTTACAAAGAGGGAGAGTGACTTCATCCTCTACTCAGATAGACATTACTCCACTATATCTTTACACAGCAAATAGTTGTTTGCTGCTAAATTAAGTGTATGGTAGAGTAACAAATTGATATCAGGGGTTGGCTTTATTTACTTCATATTTTGTATCATACTGTATTGAGTTCTAGACATTTTTGCTTAATGTTTTAATGCTTTATCCATTAATTCAATTGAAAATGGCTTTTTAGTTTTTCAACACTAAACAATACTCATTCTTAAAGGAGAACTATACAACATTCAGAGCCTTAATGCTTTGCTGATTAATGTGTAGCGTTGACTGTTTCACTGGCTTATACCAAATGTCAAACACATGGTTGCCTTTGAGATCAAAGGTCAAATCCACCAACAATTCAACTGCTTATGGATGTTAGTTAGTTTGTCACTTACGGTACATGGGAGTGGAGGAGGTAATGGGGTGGAATTATGCATTTGTGTTCATTAGGGAGGAGTGAATGCGAGTTGACTGGTTTGTGGAGGTGTTGTGCAGGAGAAAAATGTGCATATATAGAGGTTGGGAGGTGCAGCGATGAGCAGACTCGAAAACAGTGCATGAAATTATGTATATATTTTATGTAGTTGTAGGGAGGGATGGGAATGAAGTGTATGCATTAAAAGATAGAGACGGGCCTGTATGAGAGCTCTACAGATATTCCACTTCAAGCAGTAGCTTAAAGTGCTTTCACATTCCACTCTTCACCAAACTCAATATTGTTATTGGCTAATTTACACGGCTAATGATGAAAACAGTTCTTGATGAAGTCGGTCTCTGCAAAGGCTCCTTTTTGTACTGTGTTATTGCATGTTATATTGTTCACAGGGCAATAACCACACACATTAACATATTTCTAACTTGAAGGGAGCACGGTTTTAACTTTCAGCTTTATCTTTATTGGTCCCGTCTTGCAGCCAGGTGAAACGAAGAAAAGCTACAGACTTAAGACACATAAAGTATAAAAAAAACCACATATGCTAAACATACCTTATGAGTTCACATTAAATACATAAAACATAAACCCTGGCATACACCCGGCCATTACCATTCAACTCAACCATCAATGCTTTTCCTCCTTTCTGTGCACACCATCAACAATTTCCTCACTATAGTGACAAGAATGTCATTGCATGTTTGTAATTGTCCATAAACAAAGTCTGCCAGCACAGTACAATATTGAAGAGCGAGGGATCTAGCTGTGTATGAAATGAGTATTCAAAGCTGAAAATTGGGCACATTTATGTGACAAAAAAGAAACAATTAATTTCCGGCTTTCTATTATTATTAGCTCAAAATCTCCCAAATGGTCCATGGACAAGTTTCCATCCAGTAGAGTACATGAGAATATGTGGCTTGGTGAGCCCTTAATGCTCAGATGAAGACAGTAAGCCCAGGAAACATGGTGGACATGAGGTGGATTCTGTCAGTGTAAATCCAGCAGCCAACTTCATAGAGAGAGGGATATAAAAAGCAGGACAGCGACAAATTCAGTAGGAGAGCTTTTTGGTTCTGGCAAAGTGACGGAAGAATTCTGTGTGCTTTGAATTGTGTGTGTGTGTGTGTGTGTGTGTTGTTGTTGTGACGGTGGGTAAATATATGTCTTTGCTTGCAGAGCACACAGAGGAGCAGATTTGTGAGACAAGCTCGAGCAGTTGCCTTCACAGCAGTGGTGCGATTGGAAGCGAGTGGTTTCTGAGCCAGTGTGACTGATGGCGTCTGTTAGCAGCGACGGGCGCAGAGAGGACGTCTTGTTCTGGCGGCAGGGGGAAGCTGAAACTTCCGGAAACATCGCTGTCCTCGGCGCGTCTGCCGAAATGACACGACAAGCCGGGCCAGTGTTTCCATTCGCAGGCCTCTCAACCTTCTGACACTTGTCTCGCTTCCCACTCTCACTTATTATGACGCCCCTTAACACTCCCTGCCTTCCATGCCTTCCTTCTTCTATCACCTCCTTAACATACTGTAACCCTACCACCGGAGGCGACTGTCATCGCAGTCCAGTCCTGTCTACATGTTTCTGTTTTCCTCCCAGATAAGAGTTAGAATACCTTACCTAGGTTCACGTAGGAACCAGGAACTGAAAGAAGCCACCTTCTTTCAATGTACCAGCTGCCAACTAAGGAACAGTACACTATCAATTATATTTTGCAATCTCTTTCTTTGATCTTTCTTTATCAAAGTCGCTATTAGGTAAGATTATAAACCGCTCTACATACATGTTACATACATATTCATGACCTATTCACGATTTTCCCGATATTTAGTTCATCATGTTATATAAGCTAAAACAGATAAAAACAGACTGTGACAGCAGATTGGCAACCCTGTCTCCAAGGAAATGCATTAATATTTGTTTTCGCAGTAGAAATAAATACGTATTATTTTTTGGGGAAAACATGATTGATAGCTGGCAACGTTTTTTGAAACGCATGAAATGCCTGTTTAAAAACACTATGCCTTACACTATGCCTTTCAAACTAAAATATTGGAGTCAAACATTTGAAAATAAGATTACAATGTCTGCAGTGTCAAGTTTTCCATGTTCCAAAACTTGCGTCAAAGTTTTGGAACTTGCTTTGCAGACATTCAACACTTTCCTGTCATTGCTCTTTCAGATTTTGCAAAGCGATTCAACAAGCATTTCAGTATGCTAAACAACCTGGCTTGATTCTTCCATCACAGAGAACCTAGCAATACGCAACATTAAAGTTGATGTTTATTCCTGAAATGAATGAGAAACAACCACATCTTCGAAATAGGTCTCTAACTGTTGTCCACAGCCGCATGTCTTCCCTGTCAAGCTGTACCTTCAGGTCCTATTTGACGCTGATCCATCCTATCAGACTACTGTATCTATCAGGCAGAGCTCCACTGTCTTCACAAACTCTGTGTGTAATCACTATAAGTGTATTCAATTTAATAAACAAACATGATTCCTATCCATTCATAAGCAAACTGGATTCCATTTTTTGTTTTTAATTTAATTATTTACTCCCTGATGGAATAATCAAGTCATTTCAGTTCACAGCAACATTAGACAATATATGACATCACACCAAAAACATTAAGTCAGTCTCAATGTCTTTATTTGTAGGATATGTCACTGGCATGAAAAAAGTTTATATTTATTTTTAACTTAGCAAGTCTTTTTTTCTGCTTCAAAACAAAAGCCCTGCTCTGCACTCAATTTGAACTCAACATGAACACACTGAACAGAGTTCTCTATAAGACACTTGAATCCGACATGACTTCACTTGTTTGCCATTTCAAAACACTGTCATTGAAAATGCGACACACATGGACAGATTGGCCAATACATGTTCCACCTGGCCAAACACCCAATTGCTTGATTGTTGACTCATCTAACACGATGTAAGCACTATAAAAAAGACGACAGGTGAGGACCTGTTCACATCAACAATGGAAATCAACATAGCAGAGACTTGTTTCCAAAAATGTGTATTAGCAATTGAACTTACGCAACTGTAAATGTTATTTCTTTTTTGTCTCCATAAATGTTTTTGCTGTTTTTATGTACTATATTTTATCCAAAACATGCTCTCTTCAAATTTTAGGAGCTAAATAGACTTTATTCTAACAATATCTGTAAAATATCAAACCCAGACTACATCATTAGAAAGTAGAAATGTTTTAGATTCAGGACATCAGTCTGTAACTGCATCAAAGAGAATCAGATTGTATGACCGTGTGTGTGCCATACAGTGACACAATGGAATATTTATCAATTATTGTATACTTTTGAATGAAGTGTTTCATGTTGCAAAAGATCTAAGGTGTTCTATTTGCTGTTTGTGTGTTTGGTTGTGTGAATTGTATGTAGTGTTTTGACAAAATGAGCCCTGTTTTCAAAATCGTGCTTAAAGCAATTGGAAAAACTGTAATTCCTGATAAACACATCATGGCTTGTGCTTCAAGACCCTTTTGACTTTCAATATTTAACCAAGATGACATTTTCCTAACCTTAACCAAGCGCTTGGTGCCTGAACCATGAACAAAATCTTTATCATGCTTCAGTTGCTGAGCGGATATTGTATAACTAGAGCAGATATTGTGGGAAAGCAAAGGCAATATGTTAAAACACTGTTTTGTAGATACACTCTGTGTCAACTGTCAACATTTTGTGGCTTGGAAGATACGTAAAAAAAATACAGTACAATGCAGTAATACAGCTTAATACTTTTTACCGGCATGAGTGTAACAAAGACAATATTGCCAAAGTGTAATAAGTAATAATGAGATTTAAAAAAAAGGGGGCAATTGATGAAATCAGGAAATTAGCACAAAACATTTAACCCTTGCTCTCTATGTGTGTGTTTGTGACAGACTGTGTGATTTGATGTTGGTGTGTGTGTGTGTGTGTGTGTGTGTGTGTGTGCGCCTAACAGCACCTGGCCAGAGGAGGGTCTGGGTGGTTGTGTATTTAGCACCTATATTAGAGCCTCCATTACACAGTGAGTATCAGTATCAGTCATTCTAAGAGCAACAAATGATTTAATATTATTAAATAATTAAAGTCTTTACATAATTAAAATGATACAAATATGTATTGTAACATATGTTGCAATGATGTTATAATAGAAAAATGTAATCATTCAATCATTTACAAATCAAACATTGTATTTCAGTCAGGTTTTAATTAACCAGATACATTTTAAGCCCGCCAAACAGACTGACTGATCTATAAATAAATACATAAATCAAACATATAAAACAAAGAAAGCAACATAGAGTTGCACCTACAGCCATAATATAAACATACATTCTTATAGACAGGATTTTAGCTGTAGAAACGTCATGGTACTCTATAAGCTACAGTTTCATGATCTCTCCTGTGACAATGTTTCACTTCTGGGTTTGTGCTGTTTGCATAGTGCAAAATAAACTAAAACTGACACTAAACTAAACTAGTACATGCAGAAGAAAGTGTAGCCAGTTCCCACCAGTGCAAGATTGTTGAGCCGGAGATGAATTACACTGAAAATAATGTAAATTTCCTCTTTTTTCCCCCCCTGCATCGCCTTGAGCGATACAGGCAACTCTGTCGGTCTTTCTTCAACTTGTGCAATGTCCCTCACTGGAGGTGTGCATCACCACATGTTTACCTGTCAAAACATTTTTGAGGGATCCCGATGAAGCGGAAGAGTGGCAGTTATGGAAAACATCAAAACTATTTCCCATTGGGAAGCCAGTGCAGCTGGTGTCATAATACAACACATGGCACATCCCCGTCTGCTAAAGATTTGCTTCAGTGGAGTATCTGACATCTCCACAACTATTTGCTTAATTGACGTAGTTAAGTATGCACCCGCCGTCTCTGAATTGTAAATACCTGCCGTAATGTAGTGTAAAATTATTATTCCGGCATCAAGAAACAGCCATAATTTGCAGCTGTCAGTTCTGCTGCATATTCATTTCTCAAATGTACTGTTGTTTAGCAGCACTTAAATGGAAAGTATTGCTCTGGTTTGCCACCATAAACTGTTAATTACCTCACAGGAAGTAGGTTGTGTGAATGCAGAATCAGTTCCTATAACTTTTAATTGTTAAATTACCCCTTCAGTGTTATTTATCATTATTACATTTAAACTGCGGTTATCTTAGCCGTGCTATTAATCTTTTCACAAGGACTTTTAAACAGCGATCGTCCGGATATATTCACTGCACATTTAAAGTGCTATAGTGTCAGGTCTTAAAATACCATGTGGACTTTGTTCAATGTCAGGGTATTGATAGTATGTTAACCTTCAAAACAGCAGCCTTCTGTTACAGAAGACAGGTCTGGGAAGGGAATGATGGAGAGGGAGGGACTATTAAAAATAGGTTAAGCTTGACTCCGCACTATTTCTAACAGGCTCAGTTTGTTCCCTCCGGGGTCTCAGTGAATTGGAGTGTGACCCTGACCCTTCTACACAAAGACAGACACACACATACAGACGCACACACAGTTCATCGCCCTGAAGATTGCTGTGCACGTCATTGGAACTAAATCACAGTGAATGTACTTGTCGGCTCCAGTGGCCCTTAATAAGATCAGTGTAGCTGTTGTCGTCGTGCTGCAAAGCGCCAGGCTGAACGTGATTTAGTCTCACAGAAGCGTTGAAGAAGGGAGGGACAGGTGTCACCTCTCTGATCAGGACCTGACTTTGCTCTGCAGGCCCCCGTCACACATGCGATCAAATAACTGAAGAGAGAGAGTAAAATGGTTGAAATGTAGACATCTGATTAATTATCATCATCCTCTCTACAGTCAAGGTGTATTGCTGCACAGTAACGCAGGACAGCATCACTAATGGACCAGCCACTAAAGCACGTTTTTTTTTTTCCTTCCTTCAGGCCATAATGACACACAGAAGTTTAGATCTGTGACATTTATTTGACCCCTTTGACAACTACCTCCACTCAATCTAATAAGAATAACATATTAGGTAATAATCCAACCATCAGTTAAATCAATAAGAGGCACATTATGGATACTGTACTTCTGTGAAGAACACTGCACCATTGCCAATCACATCTAAGTGAATCTTGGCATAAGAAACTCTTACTGCCATCAGAGTCAATTCACCAACGTATCAGCTTCATTTAATGGGGAAAAAGGAACATTTTGAGAAAATGATCTTTGTTAATGATGGTTGACTGCACTTTCAGATGTTACATCTAAGTGGCAGACATCTGTCCCCCTTCCTCCCTCACACATCCTATGTAGATGGAGGTTATGACACTAATCATGCATGCTTTATAACAACACAAGATGGTAAGATGAAGGAGGAAAAGAAAACATAGTAGTTTTGCCCCTACCGACACAATAAGAGTGCTTGATGAAGTGAAGCATTTTTTGACACCTGAGATGGAGCGAACACCTTTTATTTTATTAGTCTTTGTTGCCTGTTGAAGAACTTCTTTGCCATGATTGTAGTGATTTAAACATTGTGTACTTTCCTCTTTGTCCTTCTAGGGAACAAGAGGCTATTCATAATCTAACACCAATTTTATAAGTGGAAAATAACAGTTTAGGAGACTATTCATTTAAAGTGTTTGTCTTTTTCCCAGAGTAGGTCAGTTTTATTTTTCACACTCACGAGTGCCTTGGGAGTTAAACGACTCTTAAAGTCACAACAAACCAAAGCATATTCATCTAAATGTAAGAACAAGGCTAACACTAAAATTAGCAGTTACTTTAACAATAAAATGTGAATTGCAAGACATCAAACTTGTTTTTCTTCTGTACAGACCGAACATACCTGTATGTTTCTTTTTATTTGAGATTTTAACACTCAGCACGTCCACATTTCTTCAAGTTTTGACTTTATTTCTACAGTATTTATGATGATATGATGAAGTATATGACATGTGTATTGCACGACAGGAAAATAATATACCAGTTGAACAACAACAGTATGCAAAATGTGATTTAAGGTGAAAAAACATCAGTATTTGAAATTGTTGTATTTATTGTTATTTTTTTTTATCTCCAACCACACTGTATGTCACTATGTTTAATACCAAAGAAGCACCCTCGGGAAGGTATTCAGATTTAATCCTGACACACTGAGAACAAAACGTTTTATTTTTCATGGAAACAAATTATGTTTTCAGTCTTCTCCTGTGTGAATTGGGGAGCAAAGTCCCATTTCAATATAATTAATCTCAATGCATGCTATGGTGTGAATCATCACTCTGCACTTGAAACAATATTTTTGTAATACAGTTTTAACAAAAATGAAACATTATCAGTTTCAAACCCGAGGGTAATTAAATCCAACATGCAGTCCTAAACAGAGACAGAACACAAACACTGGCAGCAGCGTGATGCACCACAAGATAACTAGTTGTCTTTTTTAATTGGCATCGTCAGCTGAGTTGGGAGAGCCTTTAGGCTGACGTTACTGAGTTAACCTTTGTGCTACTGGGTTAACTCACTGAGCAGCGGCTCTCACTCGTTCTTTGGCTCAGTGGGTGTGTGATCACGAACGAGTTAACTTCTGGACATCACTGTCGCGACCATTTGTTGTTTTCTTCCATTTTATTTGTTACAAGCTGTTGCGTATGTTGTTTTCTGTTGTTCACACGGCTAACAGGTTTTTGAAAAAGGCTGTTGTCGACGCTGCATTGGCTCATGTGTTCGACTAATCATAGTTCACTTACATCACTCGTGGCTCCTCTTTTGGTGGGAGAGTAGCTTCACTTAGAAAGGAGCCAAAAAAAAAGTCAATCAGAACGTCATTCTAAGAACTACGATACTTCTCGGGGGTTCATAGAACTCTGACAAAGTTCCTCTGGTATGAAAACAGTTGAAGTGGCATATTAACCACATCAACTAGACATGTGCATTTCTAAATAGGCAACCCTTCCTTTTACTGATCACACTAGTGCTGCTATAACGTTTTCAGTGAGGTTGGAGTGTTTACTTCATTTATCAACCCACAATGAACACCTGATGAGACTAGAAATTAGTACTGTAAATTAGTTACACACCAGTGAATTAGCTGCATACTGACCTTTCCATGGGCTGGTGCACAGAAACCCTCAGATGCAGCTGACATACATCCTCCCTCAGACAGCAGCCTATAACATGGATCTGTGCATTTGGAGGATCTCCAGGATCTGCTATAATTGGCTTCAACTGGGGTAACAGCCTGGTGACTGATGCACAGTTGCTGGGACATACAGCATTGTTGACCTACAGAACACAGCAGAATCCAGAGGTTGCTGAAATCCCCATCACTGTTCATCAAAAACAAGGAAATAAATAAGAGAGACAGGAAGATGCTGTTTCACATTTTGGTCACGTCTCTCTCCCAAATGCTAAACAGAGGATGGAAATTACATTTGTGAGTTGAACAATGAACATCAGTCATGATCAATAACAATCAATTCATGCAATAGAAGCAGGGCCTAAAAGGGGAAGCTTGACATTTTAAATTTAAATGTTATTCTCCTATACAAGGGATTTGTAACTCTGGAAAAAAATAATTTCTACTTTTATCCTCCAGCTAGCTCCATGGCTTGAATTGTTAATATGTTCTACAATGCTAGCATGCAAGCAGACAAGCTAGTTTGTGGCTTGTGGTGACAGACTGAAGAATATTGTTCCCGCAGTGTCAGTTAAAAGATTTGGTTCAAAGCTACCTTGCACGGCAGCTGGATTCTCGCAATGTCACGAGATCTGAGAGTCGCGGGTTCACATGGAAATCCATCTTGTACGAGACGACGCGGAGAGGCGACAGACATTTTGTTCAAAACAATAATTGCGGCTCCTAAAGAGGTTAACTTAGATTCTTCAATAGTATCATTTATATCAGAACTGGAGAGTATTTCTTTAATGAAAGATGAGCAAAGAATATGGGCAAAGAAGCACTGAAGGCTTTTCTCGATAGAACTGGATTCTGGCTGAGAGATGGATCATCCGATCACAGTATTTTTTTAAAGTGCCTTTTCCAAACAGTTTCCAATGGCGTTTCCCCAAATGGTTCTGTGTAACAAACCATCTGGCGGGTCAGGTTAGGTTTAAAGTGGCAATCCTTAAGATTTCAGTCCCGGTTGATTTGGCGACACTCTATTTCCTCGTGGTAACAGCAAATGCAGTTTAATACTTCAGATCCCATAATACTGGGGTTAGCAGAGCAAACCATTGTGTAGTTTTAAAACAAAATCAGGTAATAATTTGTCTTTTTCCATCATTCTGTGAGCAACTGTGATCTTATTTTATGCTGCACACGGCTTAAGTCTGCGAAAGTGAAAGTATTTGGTTACCTTGCTGAGAAGTTGAAGGTGTGTAGCCTGTCGCCTGCAGCTCTTCATCTAACAGCTCAGCGTGGCTGCTCCTTCTTGTTCCATTACTCCCTGCAATATTTCAAACTGATCCACTGTCAAAAACCGCGAGAAATGGCTGTTACAATATAGAGAAGCATATGGTATATATGTGATCCTGAAATCACCAACAGCAAAGGCAAATCATTAGAACATGAGCTTCCAACTGTTTTAATACAGTCTCCAAGAAAAAAAGTACTGTTTAATTAACACATATTTGTGTTAATGTGCCAGGGTGATCAAAATGGCAAAGGCACAGTAACAAATCAATTAAGACTGAGTGAAATTCCACCAGCAGAAAAGACAGAAAACAGCTCAGTAGACTGAAAGAGAGAGACAGATGGGAAACAAACAGGCTTTCTGTCAGTGTTGCTCTGCAGAGTGTAACATACTCTGTGTGGCGACTTTGGTGCGTGTGTCCAGCACATGCACGATCCCTGCATCATAATGAAATTTGCTGCCAAATCTTCACACCCACTGATAGTCTGCTAAATTTGTGGAAGAAACTGTCGAGCGATTGGTGATAACATGTAAGGGAACTTCTATTACCCTGGTTTAGATTTGGTTTTGGGATTATCCCATTTATGTGCATGTAATCATCATATACTGATTAAAGAAAGCCAGGCCTCATCCTGGGTGTGGGAAACTCAATATGCTTGTTGTTAAAAGAAGCCAGGACAGCCTGTAATGTCTGATTTGCTAAGGCACACATTTCACTTGAGTCAGGACAAAAAAACAATCAATGTGATGATAAATGATATAGTTGTAAAATACATAAGATCTAACAGGCAGTGCCCAGGTAGCCATGAACAAAAGATGCATCCTCAATTGCTAAAATAACTATAACAATGAATGGCGGTGATTTATGTAAACTCAATCCAGTACTTTGCCGTACAATACACATTATCTACTTGATTTGCACTACTAACGTAGAGTGCATTTCTGTAATTGCACAATTTCTATTTCATTTCTTACCTACCTCTTTGAGTGGCTGCTGTAAAACCACAATTTCCCACTGGGATTAATAAAGTCCTCTATATTCATGGTTATCTTTGTTGCACAGTCACATTATATTCATATATATATATATATATATATACACACACAGGGATATGATAACCCAGGTTTTCTTTGGTGTATGTTCCTTGTTAACATCACATCCCACATATAATCAACAATGAGATATCTATAGATAAGACACAATATATGTATTCTTATCCACCATGCAGGAGTATAGTAGTTTCTAACTGTGGATCACACGATCCACAGTTAGAAACTACTATACTCCTGCATGTTCTACTGTGGGTTTGCTTTGCCTGTTTGGCTCACATTGTTTCATAGAATCTATTAAAAACAATTTTTGAAGACACACTGATGAATTAATTAATAATGTAATTTTCAAATTAAGAGCAGTGTTGTCCCACACATCTTTACTGCAGTTACAATTACACTTCATACTCTGTGATCCTGGTTTATCAACAAGAATCACAGAGTATGAAGTGGGACAGAATGTTCAACTAGGTGACCTCATTTTGGCTCCTGATGTTTTTAATTGTGTGGATGTGAAGAACAATGGCATTTAAACTATTTGCAGATGATGTTGTCCTTTTATCTCAATTGGACTTTGATGCCTTTTGAGCTCTGGAACCGAATTCAGATGACCGTGATGTGAATGAATATAAGAAGTAAGTAAGAAATCATTGGTCTTACCTCAGAAAAAAGGTGGATTGCACAGTAGGTGAGGAGAGGACGAGTTGCCCTAAGTGGAAGAGTTCAGGTATCTTGTGGTCTTATTGACAAGTAATGGTAAAAACCATTTGAAGGATGACCTTTTCAAAAGCAGGGTTAGAAAGAACATGCTATACGTAGACATCCATTGCAACAGAATCTTGTGTCCCCATAACCGTGCACCTTATGTATTGTTTTACCACATGTTCCAGAGAAAGCGTTATTTTTGTTTGAGAGCTGGTACAGAATGCTCACTGCCCATAACAGGAGGAATTGGTTGAAGAGAAGACTATTATTTGTTATTATTATTTATTTGTAAATAAGGGCATCTTTTTATTGCTTTTTAATGCTGGGAAATATATTGGAAAATGTAATCCTCTAGTGGACACATTTCTTCAATTTGTAACTAATATTGTATTAATACAAGATAATGGAAGTAAATTGATCTTTTTTTTATTATGAATCATTACAAATATGCTACGATTAAAAAATAGCAGATAGTCACAGTGAAAAAAAATAAATCATGTATAGAAATCAAAAACTGTAAGGCATTAAGTTGAATTGATAATCGTTTTAGAATCACATCGTGGTCCTCTGAATCAGAATGGAAACAAATCCCAATGGGTAGGTTGGCACCTTGTATTGCAGCCTCAGTCATCAACATGAGTGTTGTCAACTTATTGGTCAATTTTTGTTCCAACCCTTGCCCACAGCAATATCCTTTGGGTTGTGGCTCAGTGAGGGAGTATGCTGCTTCAATGAGAGGACCAAGTTGAGAGGGTTAAGGCACCTTGTAGGGTCTCCTAGTTGCTTCGCTGCGGAGGTCTTCTTGGCTTCACCAAACGGGAAGGTTCAAAATATACTCTCCTACCTGAAGTTGAATCGATCCACGATTTCAGCTCCAGTCTCCATAGTTTAAGGTTCAGAATTGCATGTTTGAACCTGCTGTTCCGCGTCTTTACCCTTGGATGACATTGCATGCATAGCTGAGGCCAACAGTCCTGCAAGAGATTTCCCAAAATGTTTGTTATCTGAGAAAACACACTGGAACCCCGGCACATATCATACTGCCATTCAAAGTGAATGAGCTTGCAGACTAAGCAAATGCTTTTGCACACTGTGCATTTTTTTGTCTGGAAGATCATTACTTTAGCTGAGGGCTGAATGATGAGTGAACTAGACAAATAGGAGTAGTAATTTTGTTTTTGGTCAAAGTCATTGTAGCTTAAAAACGTTCCTGAATCATGACCTTTGTGTCGTTTTCCATTTGTATCTGGTAAACCACTGGCTGTAAGGGAGGTCTCTAGCATGCATTCATGAATAATGTTGCTGAACTGGTTGATAAGTCAAACCATCTTATGCCAAAATGCCAAACTATCTCTTGAAGTAATGGTGAAATGATAATGCAGACTCACTTTTCATGCTTCCCGTCATCATATATTAACTTTCATTCGTGCCTAGATTGGAACTTTCTACTTACTTCACTGGGGCACACAACAAATCAAAATACAAATGGCATGAGACACAATGTTATAAAAAGGCTCATTGTTCATGGTTGCATTCACAACATGATTTGTTTGTTTTGAAAGCAATATTTACATGCTTAAACGTGAACCAAACTGTTCCAAACAATTCTGAGCGTTACGGAAAGAACAGAAAGGAAATGGGAGGCAAATGTTTGCCATGCATTTCCTGAGCTTAACAAGCTTCCTTGAAACAACCTTCATGCAAAAGTTATGCTCACTCAACTTCAGTTATGGATGGCTGGTTGCTGACTTCCATAAAACACATTTGTACATTTGATCCAGGATATATTGTCATGTTCCTGGCCAGCAGTATTTATAGCTGGCATTCTCTGCTGTCAGGGAAATATTGCTGAGATAGACGATGCGTTGGAGGGTTCAGACAAGCCTTACGTAGGTAAAGAGTCAAGATATTGACCCCTATTACAAAGCTCTAGTGAAGCACTGTATATGTGCAGCATACAGACACACACACACCAACAGCCACAGTCTGTGGTATATCTGCTCCTTAATCCAAATTTAGGTGTTCTATTTAGTCTTTGCTGAGGCTTGCCTATCGATGGACGCTCTAAGTTTATCCTTTATCGTAAATTTTCTAAGCAAGCATCCAAGTTCTCATTAAACCGTTTTAACTGTCTCCTCAATACGACATCCTCACAACCTCTTTCCAATAATGGCTGTTCTGGGATGTACATTACAGCTACAGTCTGCCTATCTGTTGTGTAAAGGCTCTCTGAGGTATTGAAATGTGTGTCTGAGCCTTGTCCAGGGGCTGCTGATGAAAATGCATGAGGGTGGTTTTGCCCTTCACTTATCAAACTTACTACATTAGACTGTGTGCTGAATCACAATGGTGCTAACTCAAGTGTTTATCAACTTTGGATTTAGTGCACCCACGGGAAGACATAGTTCGGCTTTGTCCTCACTGAAACCACCTAGTCAGGTTAAGAGAGTGCCATTGCAACTTTCATTTGGTTTGGAAGGCTCTACTGTTATGCAAATATTTTTAAACCAACATCTGCAGTACCACAGTTTGGGCATATTGAATTTGCAGCTATAGCTGTGTGCTTTCAAAATCATTGTTTAACCTTAAGAATTGTAGAAGAAGGGAAGTAAAATACATTTTGTTTATATGTCAGCAGCTCTTAGGATGTCTTTTCCCCTTTTCTCTTAATGCCACTACAGGTCTTTAAGAGGGACAACTTCATCCTAAGACATCATACCATCACGATAATGATCTCCAATTAGCTCGAATCCATTCAGGGAATTAAATGGTAAAAGGGGACAAAGATCAGCCTGTCCTTATGAGTGTGAAGCTGTCAAACCACAGCGCTAAGCGCTCTGATGCCTTTGAAGTGAGTTCAAAAGGAAAGGACTGTTATTCAAAACTCTTTCCAGTCAATTGCTAATGGCTCTAAAATGATGGTGCCCCCTCTTATGACAGTTTGACCTTTGGAGGCAAAAATGTCCTTTCATTTTGTATGTCCCAATAATGGTACCAGTACTCATACAGTCAAATGAAGTCTAAAATGTCAGCGTTTTGTTGAGTTGCTGGAGAAAAGGCTGCACTTGCTGAAAGTAAATATGTATTATTAAAACACTCAATATTTAAATAAAAACCCCATTTAATCAAAACTGCTTTCAGGTTTATAATAATCTCAGTGGTATTAATTGTAAGATAATGATGTGAAGCATCAACTCATGTGGATAAACTGGGAATAAAAGCATTCAATTTAATTTCAGACAAGATGAACATGGTGTTTACTGTATAGCGATGAACTGCACTATAGTTGAATAGGTTGTTATTTATGTGGTCTCTTGGGGAAATAGAAACAGCAGCACGAGAAAACAAAGTGATGAAGAGCTTTGCAGAAATGTCCGTCGACTGGAATTAATTTCCCCAACTGCAGGATTTCAAAGGGCAGGATTACAAACACACTTATCATCAACATTTTAAACGGACATATCTAACAATGATGAAGATAAGAAGCCAATAATTTCTAGAGGTTGGAGCAAGCCAGGCTCTAGACAACAGGGGGCCCAAGGTAAGATTTTCTTTGGGGGCAGAGAGAGAGAGAGAGAGAGAGAGAGAGAGAGAGAGAGAGAGAGAGAGAATTTGTGATAAAATAAAAAATATAATAAAGCAGAAGAATTGTTGATATGTCCTACGTTGTTATGCTACAGCATACAGACAAAGTTAATACTGTTGAAAGTACAGTTAAGGAACAACATGGATAAAACATTTGTGACTGTGTTTTAGTTCTTAAAAAATACATTCGTCCTCATGATTATTTTGTATCTATATTTCACATGCATTGGCCGTTATTATTGTTTTTATTTCACGTATTATCTCTTCCTCACATTGTGGTGCTTATTTCCTATCAGCTTATTAATATTAATTATAAACAACCACTGCAATTTCCTTAAAACTGGGCTATTGGACTTACATTTGTTAGGTGCAACATAAGTCCAAATGAATGCTGATTTGGTCCGTATGCACCTGTGGCCAAAAACATCCTTTGTAGGTTTTAGATACATTTCTAAATAGGTAATTATTCATGATTTTGTGAAGGGTGATCACAAGAAGATTATTATTTCCATCTTAACTTTGATGTATTCCTCATTTATTTACATTTTTGTCAATTACTGCATATGTTCCTTTTTTTAATAGTGAGAGTCTTGACATGTCATTTCACTGTTTACCCTGCTGTGCAGAAGTCAAACACATTAACTTGACATAGTGTTGCTATGTAGCTCAAACATGATCCTCATGATTAAATAACTATATTTGTGGAATACATTTCCATAACAACAAATAAATGCTATTATAATATAATAAAGAGTTATTAACTAATAACAATAACAACTTTCCTTGTGAACCCCCTACCCACTCACACACAAAGGCATTCTTCCAGCGCAACTGAAGGAAAAAAAGCTATAAAATGCATTTATCTAATCAGTGTTGTGCTGTATATAACTAGAATAGATGAGAAGGGACAAAGGGATTGCTGAAGACTGGGAAAACCCATCCAGAGCGTCACAACCACTCAATGAAGTCCTTGGCTGCTAAACAATTAATACGAGCCTGCACTTTATTAAATATGCAATAAAGACTATTATGGCTAAGTGTGGAAATAACAGCCATTCTAGCAAGCATTAAAATGTCTAGCTCCATTTGAGGCTCATTTATGGAACCTCTCCCATTAAGGATACATTAATACTGCAGGCACAGTTGAAGGGCATTGGAAAGTACTCTTCTAAATATTAAAGATGGCTGTCACTGGTAAAATATGTTGTCAGCAAGCTGAAGAATTAGGGCTATGCAAATTTCATCACATCCCCTCACTTAATGACAAAGCAGAGATCAAAATGTCACGAAGGACAAAAAAGCTTTCCATATCTGATTTAAACAAAGTCAGACACAAGATGATTATTTAATAGCCGCCTGCGCTCCAAGAAACACACGGACACACACACACACACACACACACACACACACACACACAGAGGACTAGCCTCACACGCCTTATGTGTGTAACCAAACCCGATGTACAGTTCCTTGATATCTTTAAGTCTTTCAGTTGGTAACACAGTAAAGTACACAAAAAAGTGAGACGTAAGTACTTACTAAGGCCATGTCCATACTACTCCGTTTTCGTTTGAAAACTCCGTTTCAGCATCGTTTTCGAAATGATCTCCATCCACACGAAAACGTCTGAAAACGAATATCACGTGATTATTCACGCTTAGTTAAAAAAATACGACAGAGTAATAAAGTAGTCTTTAATAATGAAAGGTTGTGTTTGATACTTAAGATCTTCTCTAAAATCTTCCTCTGCCAAACAGACACAGTTCGTGGAATTATTATTTTTCAGATTTAACGTTAGTTACAGCGCTGCGGGTCTTGCTATTTCTCGCTCTCTCTCTCTTACACATCACATTTACTTTAAAATCAACATTTACACATAAAAGTTTACTAGATTATGGATCTATAAATGTGGTCAACACGCGTCTCTCACTCGTTCCCTTTCGGTTTCGTTGTTGTCTGTTCTCACTCGTAGCTCTGCTGGTGGCTGAAGTCTCTGTCCTACTGGAGAGCATTTAATATTTTGTTTATAGTTTGTGTGTGGACTTCACAATAGTTGTGCAGAACGAAATAAGCATTAATAAGAAAAGGAAAAACCTCCGATTTATGTCCTCAAAGCCGCTAACCGTGACTTCAGACGTCCGCTCCGTGGGGCTGACAACGCCGCTGGACACGCCGCTGAATAATCGCTCCATTAACAGCTGCTTCCTCCGCAGACATGCAGACTTTAACTGAACAGCTGCTAGTAAAGACAACAAGGTCAGCAACACCTGTGATCAGTTGTCCATGTTGAATTAACCTGGTAGTCAATCGACAATCAATGTTGTTTATGATTCCCGGTCACGTGATATGGGTGTGACGAATCAGGGAAGGACACGTCATGACTGCTAATAACCAATCAAGTAGCGTACGCAGGTGTCTACATCATCGTTTCCAAACGTATCCGTTTTCGGCCATCCACACGAATACGCAACCCTGAGTTTTCAAACTTATCCGTCCTCAGGAGCGTTTACAAACTCCTCCGTTTTCGGTGCTGGAAAACGCCGGCGTAGTGTGGACGCTCAGTGCAAACGTAAAAAAACATATGCGTTTTCAAATAGAAACGGTGTAGTGTGGATGTAGTCTGAGTTGTTCCTCATTACTTCATTCGTAAAGCATCATCATAAAAAACTATTGAGTAGGTCTTGAGGTTTTAAGTATTTAAAAGTATTTTTGTATGTTGTAATACATATATTACTTGTTACGATCGATGTAAGAACTAAAGCCACTAAATCTTCTTCTCCATCAGTGATACCATGGGGAGCTACAGGTACTTCTGTTAATCCTCTTCTTCTGATTTCACCCACTCCATTTCTTAAGCGGCACCAGGTCTTCAACATTGAAGGAACAGCAGCGGGGAATGAATCCAATGGTAAGTTTATCCAAGATGTGTGATTTTTTATGCGAAAACATGAGAATATTTTGGAAATACTTGCACCTCCAATTGGACCTCTGAAAACAGGGATAATATGTGGCCAGATATTACATATGTCTTTGCTTTGCAAGCGCTGCTTTGGGGGCATCAAATGCACAAGTTCAGATTCTTTGAGCATTGATTTAGGCTGAACGCCAACTGTCCAACAAGAGCTGGTGAGTGAATTGTAGTGAAATGTAGCCAAGCACATGCAGTAAGTACTTAGCAAACATGCTAATGCTAACCTGCTAACAAAGCATGATGCTGTCAGACATCTGTAATCATCTGTTCAACAGCCCTGGAATTAAAGTGACCAAATATGTGATGCAGCGATGGAATGAAGCTTTATTTCTGTTGAACTTTGTTAAGTTATATGTAGCCACTTATTTACAGTCAACATAACAAGCAGTACAGTCACTGATGCTGTGATATTCAAACATATGAGAGCACAGTGCTGGTTACTGGCTTGCCATGTGGGAGTGTAAAGCATCAATAATGCAGTATTGTCATTAGGTTATGGTCAGATAAGATCAAAAGTAAAGTATTTTTGCAATCCTCTTCCAAATACAATTAATATGTTGCCAAATACAATGGAAAGAAGGCTATGTGAGTGTTTCTATACTGAACCATCTAAAGTAACATTCTTTATCCAGCCATCCACCCACACTATCACATGCTTCAATGCTAAACATACTCTGTGGGTTGTTTTAAGCTGTTTCACAAACACCTAATTCTGTCTAAGGTTTTTCTCGAGAGGACAGTCTAAATAAGTGATGAGTGGCATTAAAACGCCATCAACATTTTTGTTCTCATATTGCATACTTTTCACAACAACAGAATGATGAGGTGTGCTGGATGTGAAGTGTGAGATGAATGGAAAACATTAATTTCTGTGCAACCAGGAGACTGGTGTGTCCCAAAGTGTTATTTTGAAGTTATGTGTTTTCTGTGCTCATGTTACGTTGTTTACACTTTACGTAGTCAACATACTTCTTTTAAGCCCAACTGTCATGTTATTCCTAAACGAATGGTCTTGTTGCCTAAGGCCATGTCCACACTACTCTGTTTCTATTTGAAAACGCATGTTTTGCTACGTTTACACTGAGCGTCCACACTACGCCGGAGTTTTCGAGCACCGAAAAAACGGATACGTTTGAAAACTTCGGGGTTGCCTCTTCATGTGGCTGGCGTAAACGCATAGGTTTGGAAACAATGATGCCCATTCCCTCGTTCGCTAGATGATTGGTTATTAGTAGTCACGACATGTCCTTCCCTGATTCGTCACACCCCTATCACGTGAGCTTTTCCCGGAACATCACAAACAACAACAGCCTTGATTATCGATCGACTACCAGGTTAATTTAACATGGACAACTGATCACAGGTGTTGCTGACCTTGTTGTCTTTACTAGCAGCTGTTGTTCAGTTAAAGTCTGCATGTCTGCGGAGGAAGCAGCTGTCAATGGAGCGATTAGTGAGCGACGTGTCCAGCGGAGGTATCGGCCCTACGGAGCGGACGTCTGAAGTCACGGTTAGCGGCTTTGAGGAGGGCGATGGACACAAATCGGAGGTTTTTCCTTTTCCTATTAATGCTTATTTTGTTCTGCATAACTATTGTGAAGTCCACACACTGGAGAGCATTTTAATGTTTTGTTCCTTTTATTTTGTACAAGCCCTTGATTGTTGTGGTTGAAAGATATAAGAAAGTGCTGTGTAACCAAAGCAATGTTTTTGCTGTATTTCGTTTCTCCAGTACGACAGAGACTTCAGCCACCAGCAGAGCGACCAGTGAGAATAGACAACAACGAAACTGAGGAAATGAGTGAGAGACGCGCGTTGACCACATTTATTTAGGTGTCGTCTGTATAAACCAATACTTTATGAATACAATTACCCGGATGTCATGCCATTTTCTGGTAACACAGACAGAACTGAAGTTATTGTACTTTGCCCCAAACACCCCTGGAACACATTATATAAAGATATAGTCCCATATATAACAAACTTCAATGACTTTTTTCACCTATAACCTTGCAAACACAGGGGAACACCCTGTCTCAAAAATATGCAGAAAACTAGTCAATGCATTTGTTACTTCTAGGCTGGATTATTACAATTGTCACGCCAAGTGCTTGCTCATGGGGGACTGTTGGGTATCGGCGCTATATGAAAACTGTCATGAGATAACATCTGTTCTGATTTGGCGCTGTATAAATAAAAATTGACTTCACTTGACTATAAATTAAAAAGTTAAGTTTCAAGTTGGGTTAGTTTTGCAGTGGATTCAGACATCAAAAGGATGTGGACATCAAAAGAGTTATTTATTTTTATTGGTGGGTGCCATATCTTTTCAAGTTCACCAATGCTCTTTTCCTTTGGTCTGACGTTATCGTTAAAATGTATCATGGACAGTAATCATCATTATCAGAACTTCATGTTCACCACAGCCCTACTCTTGGAAATATATCATAGGGAGTGCCATAAGTAATGACTGCAAAGTGTAATTGAATTTGGTAATATTCATCTTCATCACATTAGACTTCACCCAGAGAATAAGGAAATGTGGGGCCCATCTTTCAATGTCCAACAAAAATTTCTCAAAAAAAGGGGGGGTGCAGTTTCACCTAACTGACATTTGGCACATTTAGATGGACTTGTCATGGAATTAAGATGTTTAAAAAAGGGCATCACACTTGGACCTATTTAATTTTATAACCTGAAAATCAGAAGATTAGATTAATAATGGATAACAGTGGTGTGAATTCATTGGTTTATAATAAAGGTCAAAACACTCAAAGCATTAGCTGTGGTTTGTTGGGGTGTATTCTTAAATTAGTGCAATGAGTTTAAGGTTAATCCCTTTAACAGCGTGTAAAATGTAGCCGCAATGTCCTGCATTTGATTCCATGGTTTTACTTTCTGTGGCTTGCACTTATCTTGATATTATCCACTGCTCACTTTGTAAGGAAAAGAAAAGGTAAGTTAAAGTTTGAATTGAATACAGTCCTAAAAAGCATTAATGTATGGATTGTAATTGGGCCGTTAGTTACAACTACACCATTGGATTACCTGAAAATAAAGCACAGCCAAAGTTCAAAGGCACTATCTAATATTTAAACACATGACAAACTTCCAACATGATCTCATCATTACTCGTCATATTTCTTAATGCTTGAAGCCTTTGGCGTCACTATAATGACGCCGCTGGGGTCAGCCTTTTGCTTAGTATCTTGATGCTGAAGGTTTGCACGTGGTTGTGAAACTATTGCAGTTAACGTTGAAACACATAGTGGTTTAATTAAATTAACTACTTGGTTAGAATTAGGAAAAAAAAACATAATGGTTTGGCCGGTCCCCTGAGTAAAAGTCCTGTGTTTATTTGACCCACGCACCATCCTTCCTGACCGCCCTTAGTGAACTTCTCTGCCTTATTAAATACTACGTTAGTTGCTCCACATCTTAACAATAACGCAGTTGGGTTTACATTGGAGTTAGTTAAAAGCCCAGTGCATGTCATACTGTACAGACACTAAATGGTTTTGTGCATCGGTATCAAGACACAGAGGGCTACTGCCTAAGCATGGGTCTTCCATGCCCTGAGAGTGAGACCAGACTGGTCCCTCCAACGCAGGCAGGTACTTGAAATAATATGAAACAAAGGAAATTATTAATAGACAGACTGTGCAAATCTGTACCATATGTTACCAGCAAAATTACATGTAGACTTAGCAAGTGTAATGGATGTTACCAAACAATATTATGGCAAAAGAATATCATTAAATATGCCTGAATAGAATCTGTTTTAAAGAGTACTAAAACCTGCTTTTTGAGACAGAGTGGCAGAGCGAATGGCAGCAGAAATGAACCCTTGAGAGTATCCCTGGCCAAGGAAGAACAAAGAAATTAGGTTCAACACTTCATGGCTGCAAGGGTATGTAAATCCGAGGTAATCAGCAAGAGATGAAGTGGATTATTAATTTAGAATGCCCCTCTCAGATCATAAAACATGTCATGTGAGATTTGCAATGTTATCTCAGAATCCCATCATTTCTGTGCCAAAACACATACATTTGTGTTAATAAATGCAGACCCCTCGTAAGGTCATCAAACCACAACCAGCAAGGTAATAAACTCCAATTGATGCTCATAAAGTTTCCTCTTATATTCACTCTTATATTACATGTTTTGCTAAAGGAATCCACTGTGGTGGAACAATAGGGGGAAAAGAAGAGGAGCCCTGTTTTTTCTCTTGCAGCATGAGATTCTGAAGGAACAATTACTTTGCATTGATCACTCTCTGCACAGCGTCATCATAAGTAAGCAACATAGCATTTGCATTACATGTCCAAGTCAATGTCTGAAGACTTGGGGATGGTCTCTGCAAGACTGATGAATCTGCTCTTAGGAAAGGCTTTGTATTGAAGACTTTGAATTGAAGAATGTTTAGCCTCTTCCCTTTGTCTACTGTACATTGGTTCATCGGGAGAAATAAGTCAGATAAAGACAAGATAATTGTTTATTATAAACAGATGATATGTGATGATAAAGTCTTCACAGTCTTTGGCGTTTGGGCTCTACAGGGAGATTTGTAATGCAAGAGTATAGTCTTCCTGACTGAACTTGCGCTAGAGCTTCATTGATACCAATGCAGAGCTTTTCCAGGGGGCTGTGGGAGTTTAAACTTTGACTGCCCCTCTTGACCGCGACAAGGCAAGCCTCTGTGATGTTGATGAGCTGTAAAAAAAACAACCACACAATATTTCCTTAATGTCTTACATGAGTCTCTTGAGTTCTGATACGATGCTTCTGTAGTCAACGTCAGTTGAATTTTAGGGAGTGGTAGTGGCACGTGCTTACAACAGCAGAACTGCTGCTGTCATCGTTTGTGTGGTCAAGCCTTTATACCTCAGTGGACTGACTTCTCTGAGCTTTAATTGACTCTATCAAATTTTAATGTAACGAAAGCTTATTCCAATACTAGCTGCTTAATTCAAATAAGATGGCAAAATACTGGCACTGCACTCCTACTTTCTAGTAAGCAGCCATTCACCAGCTGACGTCTTGTAACCCTCATAAAATAAACATGATACTTATCCAAATGAGTACGGCATTCAAGAACAAGGTGTAAGTAGGTAATGCTTAGGCCTCTGGAGTTGAAGTGTTGTAAGGAGACACATGATAAATAAACAACACAGTGTGCACCATGTTACGTGTTCTATTATTACACTAGCACTCTAGTATGCTTGGTTGGCAGTCAAACATAAGGTCTATGATTGCCATTTTTGGAAAACTCAAATCATGTTTGCAAAAGAAAACAATGACTATATACAAATTGTGTATGTAAACTTCAAATAAATAAATGGTAAATGGACTTAGCGCCTTTCTAGTCTTCCGATCACTCAAAGCCCTTTCACACTGCATGTCATTCAACCATTCACACACTGACGGCAGGGGCTACCATCGCAACGTACCACCTGGCCATCAGGACTATGTATTCACACCAGCAATTTGGGGTTTAGTGTCTTACCCAAGTAATAGAGGAACCGGGGATCGAACCGCCGACCTTCTGATTGAGGGACAACTCGCTCTACCTTTGCTTCAGTCATACAGAGCTTTCTGCAACAGGCCGTTAATAATAATAATAATATAAGAAGCTAATAATGTCTTCTCAAATAGATCAACATGCAAATTACATGTTCACACATTCATTTTCTCTCTGCACACATGCACATACACACACAGACAATATTTGTCTAATTGAGATTCAGTGTTTGTACAAAAATGGTTGTGAATGTGCCCCAGGGAAGGTGACACAATTGAAAGAATCAAGTTTCCAGCCTAAGCTTTTTCATTGCTTCAAATCTTTAATACTTCACAAACAAAGTTAGACTGTCAGCAACTGTTTAGGGGTCTCACACATAATTGAAATTCAACCTGTTGTACAGTGTTTTCTTCTACTTTTCGTTTCACTCGTGGTGTGCCACAAGGCTCAATTTTAGCTACATCATTACATACATACAAAATGACTTAGGTCATATTGTTTGCAATATATTAAAAAACAGACACTCCCAATTTAGTTGCTCTCAAAACTGTTCTACAGATTAGCTATGGACTAAAAATGCCCATAAATAGTAAAATATGAAAGTGAAAATATGAATGAAAATAATTTATATAAAACATACTGCGTGCAGTTTTGTAGATTTTGGAATACTAGACTAAACCATAGTTTACTTCAGGGCAGACTGTACAAGTTAGTATTGAGGCTGATTACGTCGTTCACATTCAAGGTATTGGTACAACTTACATTTTTGTAGAAACATTATCTTACAAATTAAATCGGTGATCACATCAAACTATGACAGTTTTACCTTTCTTACTTCTACTTGTAGTGGAAAAAAAGCCAGATTAAAAAAAGAAATGTGTTCAACCTCTCTCTTCCACCTGGAAAGCCAGCTAGTGGCACAACTATAAGAACGACAGATGAAGTAGGATGACGACTGCAATGTCAATGATCAGCTCCTTTCTCCAGAGATGACGGTTTGAAATTGAAAAAGGAATGACATCCCTGAGAAGGATGCTAAATACATGCCTCGCTAGGATGTAAAAAAAACTTTAGAGTTGCCAACTTAACGGCCCTGGTGGCTGCTGCATCTGAACGGCGAGTGTGAAGGTGGAGCATAGAAGGTAGAGACAGTTTAAAGATATATTTAAGTTCATTTTATATTACAAAAAATGTTCTGCTATCCATTTTTTTCCAATGGGATTGGGGAAATTGCAGTGTCCATTTGGCATCTCAAGCCCTAGGCCCAGACTGTGTAAGAAATGGACGTGGTCTCCGTCACGTCACCCACTGGTTCGTTGACTGCTGTTATGAAGCCTTGAGTTCGGCATTTTGGATGTAACCATCTTGGTTTTGGCCACCGCCATCTTGGCTTTTCGCAACCAAAAGTGACTACACTTTATTTTTTATTATTTTTATCTTTTATTATTTTATTTCATTCATTTCTTAGTTTATTTTTAACGTATCTAACGGTCTCACTGAGCTTTCTGTTATTGTTATTATCGCCTTGTTTTTGCTGCTTTGACTGTCAAAGCACTTTGTGAACTCTGTTTTCTGGTGCTATATAAATACAGTTATTAATATTATTCTTAAAGAGGGTTTAGGTAAGCTAATAACTCACGTTTTAGGCCACCAAAAAGGTTAACGGTTAACTTTCATGATCTTACAACACAATGGGAAAGGGTTCGCAGACTGGACAACTATTATACAGAATGAGCATTTAGATATTGTATGCAAGATTCTTGTTACAGCTTACAGAGCAAAGATGAAGCTAAAAGCTGTTGCTGGTTCAGTCCCTGAGTGTGTCCCAGGTTCGCTACAGCCCCAGCTACTGCTCATTGTTCCTGAGTATTTAAGGCAGTGACTTCAGCCACCTCTTCTCAGTTTGACAATTTGTCTTGTTGCCCTGACAAGATAGAGATGGGTTGGAATTCTAAAATACCTGCAAGTTATTTTTGCAGCTTGCCTCTATGTGGTTTACCTCCTCTCCAGTTCTTGTGGTAATGTAAGATTCATATCATAGTCCACCAGTCTGCTGCCTGCTTCCCTCAGTCACCCACCCAGTCTTCTGCTGTGGCTTACCACCAGCTGGTGATCACCAGACTCAAGCTTGCTCTCCTCAGTTGCCTACAGTCTTCCACAGCAGTGTGCCCAACCTTCGTAGTCCTCAGCTTGTCCCCCCTGCTGTCTGCTGACCTTTTTCTGTTTAGCTCCAGTTACTCATTTCCTCGAAAGTGACTCTGTGCCTGCAACTGAGTCCAGAGAGAAGCCCCTTTAAAGCTATATGAAAACACAACAATGGCTCCACTAAAATGTCCTTCCTGGATAATCAAGATTCCAATGAGAAACTGACCCGTGGATATTTCACATCACAAACAATTTGGTAATATACAACATGCAGTATATCTTGCACAAACATGACATGCTTGGGTGTTCATAGATTATAATCTCAAATAGACTGCGTAGCTGCCTTTCCTCCGAAGGGAGGCTTCGGAGAATCTGCCAAATTATTAGCTACTACTGGTGATATATATATTTTACCCACCCACATTTAAATAAATAAGGAATACAGAGTGTTAGAAACACCTCAGTATAAAGCAATACAATTATTCAAAAGTATCACAAACTACAGCCATAACCTTAATGAAGGTTGTGTTTATTACATGGCTGCAGTATGTAGGCCTGTCTGAGATTCTATCAGGGGCGGACTGGTGGAAAATAGTGGCCCGGGAGTTACTGTCAGACTGGCCCACGCAATACACGGCGCGCTACCCACTCAATGCATCGCACGTATCGACCAGTCAGTGGCCTACTTGGAAAAATACCCAATCACTTAACATTGTTTTGGATGATTACAAAGAAATTACATCATATATGTTTGGATTTGGATCCACCAATTTGCCTGGATGGACACATGGAATAAAATGATACTGGCTATTGTAGGGATAGTTTGCTAGATGAACATGCTTAACTCTGGGCTAGTATCAGACAGTTATACGTATAACTACAGAGCCTTAAGGAATGAATGTCAGCAGAGAAAGACCATAGAGAATAAAGAAAATAAAGACATTAAAGAAACTGGAATCAGAGGGTAGAATTAGTATGAACTATATTGAAGAAATTATCAGAACAGAACATACGATGGGGTGTGAACATCAGTGGTATCAGTAGTGTTGCATGCTGGGTGTGTGATTGTGTGTGTGTGTGTGTGTGTGTGTAGGGGTGTTGAAGGTGCAAAACAAAACCATAAGCTCCACCTTTAAAGGATTTACGTGTTGGTGCAGGTGCCATGCTGCCGACTCACGCTCAAAAACAGCTTTGTTTGCGAGCAAGTGACGCAAGTGTTGAGCAGGCTAGAGTGATTGACATTTGATAACACCTAAAACAAAGTTAGACTGACGGAAGAGATTAGATGAGTAAAGAAGAAACCATGAGTGTGAATACAGATCACGAGGAGTAGTATAAATCTCAGTCAGTGATTATTGACTTTATTAAAGATTGGAGTAAATTTAACGTGTTCTGTGAAGCAAAAAAATATAATCGGGGCCGGCGATGTCAGAGGGAGGGCCGGTTGGTGATGGACGAGGGCCGGTATTGGACCAGGCCAACCCCGTCAGCCAACCGGGGATTTCCCCAGTATCCCCTATGGCCAGCCCACCCCTGGACTCTAGCTTAAGCTAGGTGTACCTAATAAACTGGCAACTGAGTGTATATTAATTGTAACTGCAGTTATAATAGTTTATTGTAATAAATGCATTAAGACATCAAGGTCACATGTTAGTAACTGTTTTTTATTGATGTTAATTGGCCTGGATGACCCCTTCCCCTTGAAATACATCCTTATGGCAAACAGAAAATATGTAACAAATAACCTGCAATTGAATCAAACCTGGAACTCCAACATCCTAATTATCACATTTTTTTATTGTGAAAATTGTATTAACACTTTTTTTAAAGCTTGGAAAAAACAAATGTATAAGTTATGCAGTACTTTTGAAACCCTGTAAACGTGTAAAATGATTCACTAAGTGCAAAACCCAGGTTGAGTCATTTATTTTTTGCTCTCTCCTTTCAACATGAAAAAATAAGTCTGTGTTACAAAATGAATTGATGCTTTTAGTTGAATCATTTGTGATTTGTTCAATAGTTTCTCTTCAGAGTGCTGTTAGAAAACCAGTTTACCAACGTAGGGAACATACCATCACCACAGTTTCACCTTTGCGACTGTCACATAATAGTGTAATCTGTCCGGAGGTGGAGAAAGTAATATGGCCACATATCTCCGGAGGTTTCAAAATACTGTTCCTCCGAAATCCCAGAATTGGACTGATTTCATGGCGCGTCACCTCAGATATGCCAACGGAGCGTGAAATTGAGTCACTCAATGTGAAAAACGAATAAAAAAAAATCTTTTTCTCTTCCCATTTCTCTGCAGAGAAGAGCAGAGACTCTTTTGTTGCCAGTATGCTGGCATTGCTTTGCTGTTTAATTTCCAAAGCAACCAAGTGAAACAAACCTGTACATTCTAGACAAAACCAGCCATTTCACACGTAAACTGTTTAAAAAAAGTTGATGACATTTTGCAGCTAATCAGCGAGTACATGGGAGTGAGTTATGTTGTTATTCATTGAGCATGGGGAAAACATGTCTCAGTTGATGGATACATTTGATATTGTTAGTGAGATTGCTCCAACAGGTGTGATCAAAACTGTATTTTGTTACTGAATGACACGTTCTAATGAACCGGATGTCAAAACACTATTGGGATGCTGAATAATATGTTCTAATTAACCAGGCGTCATAATTTCCCTGCTAAACGATCACACCAGGTGTAGCAAAGTGTAGTGGAGTTCACTCTCTCTGCGGTTCTCATACCTTCCACTGTTATACTCCCTTCCACTTTTTATGCCCAGTGTACATGTCGAAGTGAGTTGTGTGTGCGTGTGTGTGTGTGTGTGTGTGTGTGTGTGTCAGTCCCACTGGTGGGTAGAAACAGTCCTGCAGTACCACCACAGATCCAGAAGATCGCCCTAATGTTGAAGTCTAACGTGGGCATAGTGTTGTTAGAGTTATTTTGTGGGTATGACTTGTCACTCTCCCCAGTGACACAATTACAAGAACAAGTGACTCATTTGATTCAAATATAAATAAAATGTGTGAAAAATCAAATTGGAAAAAGACCATTCTCCTTTTTTTAACATGATGTATACAAGTAGGACAACTCAGTGTCTGGAGTGTCTGATCCTGATGGCGAACTGTCAGTTACACCTGTGGGTGGGATTACAGCTGCAATCAAGACCCAACCAGCAACACTTCCTTTACCTTCATCTGTCAAGCTGCAGGCACTCATCCAAAGTATCAAGATGATGAGTCATAAGAGGAAAAGTACAACATTCATTTATATTTATTTATATTATATATATATAATATGAATATTATAATATATAATATTATAAATATTATAATATTATATATTCATACATTCATGTAGCCTATAAAAATATCACCATAATGCAGCTTGCTTGTAGCTTTCTATTACCATAGTGGTTGTAACTATCACAGGGTGAATGCAATAGTATACAATAATACATGACATATTGCCTAATATGAGCTGGGATTTTACATGCATGTTGAAGTGCCAGTGCTTTTGAAATAAGTGTAGATGTAAATGTAAAAGTAATTTGTATTTCATTTAAAACAAGCATGCCAGAGTTGATAGACAGAAAACAGTTCATGCAGACTGAAGGAGGAAAAATAAGCTGGCTCTAAGGAGCATCTCATCTAACCATCCATTGTCTCTCAGCCTCAGAGGAAACAGATGGTGTTGGTTCTTTTGAAGCTGATAAAAACATGGCAAAAAGCAGAAGGAGAAATGCATTAGTGAACATATAAAGCAATGGAGCACTAATAATTGTTTTTTTTTTGTGAGGGTATTTTGCTACACTTAAAAGGAAGATGTGACAAAGTCTGATCTTTTATCTTTTAGGGCATGAGACAGTGACTTAATTAACAAAATAAACAAGATAGCAAGTTACAGATCAGGCAGACAGTAAACGACGCAACAAAGGCAAAAGAAAAGAGGAAATGCTTTCTCTGGTGCAGTGTTAGTTTTGGGAGCACAGTGTCCTGGGTTGAACCCTGGCCCTGAATTGTGAGATTAATTTGTTTTGCACAGCAGACTTTGGGCTTTTTCAAATGGGTACCATATTTCATCAAAGATTTGTCTGAGATAAGGTACAAACTCCAGTCTCCGGTGTAAAAATCAAACTACTACTAACATACTAGATGTTCATCAACCACCATCATTTTTACATCCTCGTATTTCACTTACAAATATGAACGTGATACTGGGCTGAAGTGGGACGAGGTCCCATGGGGACAGGCGTTTTGTTGGGTGTACCTCACCTACACTTCCTGTTATAACTATGGCATTTTGGTGTCCAGTATGGCCCCCAGAAACAACACTTTGTAAAAAGTGCAATTGCACAAGATGATGTACAATTGAGGATGGGCTTTTGTGTAAACCCCAGTTTTTCTACAATCCTAGTCCAAGACAGTCCCACAGATATCAATGCCATTTCTCAATTCATCATCCAGACTGCCATGATCAATCATGTCAAGGGCCGCACTTAGGTTGAGCAGCAATGATACAGAGCACCCAAAACAATTTGCATTCATCAAGCCTAACCTTGACATGGCCATTTCTGTTCTTGCACTGTGTAACAAAATATCAGCGATTACCTCTTCCTGGAGATAACACATTTACTACAATATTATAGATCTAACATTAATTCTGAAAGAGGCAGCGACTGAATAATTAATCAGCGTTATGATGTGTTTAAAATGTTTGGAAGGAAAGATTAGGTCATCATGAAATAGTCAGTATTGCACTTGCTGGACAGAAAGCTAATCAGTATGCTAATACAAGGGCAAGGGTCTACAGCCTCAACAACCACTTTTTACAACAGACTGAAGGAAAGTCTAACAGCAAAGAGTAGAAGGTGTAGTAATAACGGAGGATTACCTCTGATACTTTCAACAGTAAAGGTAAAACTCTTGCAAGAACACCTGTAGAAATGGTACTTACTTAAGTCATAATTGAAATAAGTCGCTACATCTGCATTTGACTCACATATGGGGGAACAAGACTTAAACATTTCTCATCTGGTCATTGAAAATATGTGGCTGCTGTACTGTTTCACTGACAAAGCATTGGAACAATAACTTTTATTAATTTGTTGACTTGTCAATACATTTGGAAGTGGTAGCAGGATCTATGTTACCTTGCACGGCAGCTGATTTTTGCGTCTTTAAGTAATGTGTTTGTCTTTGCCAAGCCCACAGACTAAGAAGTGGACGTAGTCATCGTGACGTCACCCATTGGTTTGTGGACTGCCTCAAATTCTGTGATTTAGCCGTCGCCATCTTTGATTACAGCCATCACCATCTTGGCTTTTTTGCAACAATTGGTGTGACTATAATTGGACTAAGGAGGAGAGACGTAGAGACGGTGCGGCAGCGACCTGTCAATCACAGCAAGCCCGTCCTAAGCATACTCCGGTTTATTGTCTATTTTACTCTAAATGGAACCATAAATGACCAAATGAACATCATGCAGTATTGAAGAAGACTTGAAACTAGCAATTGAGACCATAAACTCAGGTTTACAATGTTTACTGAGGTAATACATCAAGTGAGAAGTAGGGTCATTTTCTTATAGACTTAAGAGAGAATGTAAGTTTAAGACACGTCTGCGTTGGTCACAACCGGAGCCTGACCAGTCTGAGTCATCTGAGGAGCTATGGGCAGTTAAGGGGGTGTGTACGAGACGACAACTGTTGTTCAAAACAACAATGGCGGCTCCTGAAGAGGTTAGGGTAGCACGTCTTCATTGAAAGAAGAGCAAGAATGACATTGAAGGCTTTTCTAGAGAGATGTGTCGCTCTTCTCCCGACTCCACAGGAGTTTGATTGACAGATGGTTCATCCAACCACCTGCCAAGTATTTTTGTAAGTGTCTGCCCCTTTCCAAACAATTATCAATGGCGGCTTCTCAGGTGGTTCTGTGTAACAAACCATCTGTCGGCTCAGGTCAGAATCTGTGTCCTTTTCATTGGATTCTGATGGTTTTGCTGCCCGTTTTTTTTTTACATTTTGATTACAGATTATGGCTTGAAGACTCGATGTAAGATGCTGCAGCACAAAACGCGGGTCCCCCTTCTGTTACAACAACAAAAAGTCAGGCCTCACTGATCTGGAGAGGGACAAAAAGGTGTCGTTTGGTTCTTTTGAGCAGCATCGAGTCGTCTTTGTCGTCAGAAAGTACCCCTGAAAGTGCATTCATCTCTCACCATCTCTCACCTGACAAAGCACGGCAGACTGCACAATACAATTTGTGTGCAATCACTGCAGGGTTCTTGGCACATAGAGAAGAGCCAGTGAGGAACAACTGTGATGATCAAGCTGGGGGCACAATGGGCAACACTTGATCAGTGTGTCATCAGATAGAAGTGATCCTTGACTTGTCATTTTACCAGCTGAAGAGCGTGTGAGGAGACCGGTTGCTGCTACCCTTTTATACTGATGGCCCCTATCAGGTTGAATATGCTCATCCTGGATGACTGAGCACATACAAGCAGATTTGAGTCTTTAGAGACACTGACATAAGTGGTCTTGTACACTTAAAGCCCTGAATTACAGGACCGGACATCTGAAAAAGAACTTAAGAAAAGGATGGACAACTAAAAGAGTACTGTTGTCATGGCAACGCCACATTCCTGTCAAATCCCAAGGCTTTGTTTTTCCGATCACACAATGAAATATCTCAACGTTCATGAATTCGACAGGCTCTACTGTTTGTTGAGGTGTTTGATAGGTTGGTAATACCAACCTATCAAACACCTTCAACTGTATCCTCACCAATATATTCTTCACCTTTTTTTAGGTTTATCTGAGGTTGTCGTCAGTGTCCAGTCAATATCAAACTTGTTGAGTTCTAGAGTATGCCAAAAAACCAAACAAATCGTGCTTCCTCACCATCCTCCATAACATCGTAGGAGTGTGGTAACACCATATAATGTCTGCCACTGAAACATCCCGTCTCTCTGCTCTCCGTGGTGACCCTCAGAGAAGATACACACAGATGGTCACAGTGACAACTTGGCGCACCTTCTGGCTGAGAATGAAATAAATAGAAATAAAAAAATATGAACATTTCATTACTGTGTCATTTGGCAAAGGGATGATGATTAAAAAGATTAATGTCCCTGGGACTGGTTTATGTTTTATGGGGCATGGATAGTTTAGTTCAGGGGTGTTGATTATTGGCAAAACAACATACACATTTATTTATTAGCATCTGCTAGGGCTAAGACGATTGCCTATGACTCATTGAACAATGGCAAGCATGGTTCATTGATAAGTGCATGACTTTAATAACAAAATGTACTAAGTTCACTTAATGTTACACGTGTGTGTTGGGCTAAATTACTAATAGTACCACTGTGTGTTTGATGAGCGGCATTTTATATTGTTCTGTAAATCTGCCCTTAACAACGTGAATGTCATTACTATGCTGTCAAGAACAAATATTGCATTTGCGACACATCGTTGTGCACCTAACAACACTTGGTTTCTGTGACAAACAGAAGGTGTAAATATAACATTTAGGCTTACCTTAGTGGAGAGATGAAAAGCACTTGACCATGAACCTTCATCTATTGCCAGTGTATTAACTTGGCTTTAAACATTATGAACAGTCTGTCACTGTTTCATAATAACTATACTGTATAGAAGCTGAGATCCAGTGACAAGGTTGAACATAATGAGATTCGCCTTCTGGATTTATCATAGCTGACATCAGTTTCTTCTCTGGGTGGACACAGTTTGGTGACCTCCAGTTATAAATCCACTTTAAACCAATTTAAACCTCCGAAAGTACTCTACAGACATTTTCAACAGGCCCGTTCTGCCTTATTCTCAGACATTCACAAATAATTGGGCACCAAAAAAAAAAAAAAACCTGACAAGAAAAATCTTCTGTACACAGAAAACATTTTTTTGTCTGACTTCATCTTCCTTCTTTTGTGAATCTTCTTGACCTGAAACCCTGATGAATAGTTTCCACATGTTTGTGGTTGAGACTTCTTTTAACCCTCATTGGGAACATATTCCTTACGCATTGATTACTGGAATTTGGAGTTTTTCAGCATCCCTTAAAAAGAGTGTATTGATTTTTTTTGAAAAATGAACGAGAGCCCTGTTTAAGTTATGCTGGCATCTCCTCTTGTATGGTGTGTTTATTGATTTACGTGGCTTGCAATTATGCACCTATTGAAATGACACGTATTTGTTAGGAACAATGGAGAACTAAATGAAGGCAACAGAGAATAAAGAAAGTAGTGTTCCATCTCCGTTGTCTCTTGGGAACGGGCTTGTAATGAAGTCAGGTTGAAATGAAACTATCTGCCAGACTGTAGTAGTAGATTGAAAGACTTTTCGACATCTTATCAGAGGTTCTTCGGCAGTTCAGGAAAGGACTCCCAGGCATTTAATGATGTAAACAACAGATTTGCGTGACACATGTATTTTTTGATACATAATTCTTTGATGGCTGTTAACACAGGCCTGACAATAACAATTCAGATACTTGTGGGTCTCATGTACATCCTTGTCTACTTGTGGAATCATGTTGTAAAGCTGTGGAAACACTTTCCGATGTATGAAATATGTATATACCGTCAAGGTAGTGGCAGCAGGTACAATTTCAACTATGGGTAACTTAAGTTTACCATGGCTTGATGAGTGTTTCAGTCATAGCAATTAAAGGGCCAGTTCAACTAAATATCAAAACAGGGAGAAATGGATTGTGCTGCTTGCTTTTGGGTAAAATGTGTTTGTTTTTTTCTTAGCAATTTTGGTGAACTAACCCATTATTGCCCGGTTCAAGAATGTATTTTATGAAGAACAAAAGAAATCTCACTGAATCATTTGAAACAGCTTTCTGCATGATATGGTCTTATTTGAAAGTTTTTGATACTCCCTGTCCTACATTTATTGTTTTTCTTTTATTACATTTTTTTGTAGAAGGTAGAATATCTGCTATGGGTACTTTCGCTAACACAGTGGCAGCTGTGCCATCCTGGACTTGCATTTTCAGCTCTCAGTAGATAATGTTGCCCTGATGATGATAGTAATATCACACCTTTTTCTGTTAGCTAGTTTTTTGGGTAAACATAAAAACAATATTGAGTGCACCTGCACTGATTCAGGATCAGTGAGTGATAGCAGATTTCTATACTGCCAAGGACGTCACATTTTCATCACGTCTACACCTCTTTTATTCCTTAATTACAGCTTTCAACTTCAATGTATTATTAATACTAAAAACACTACAAGCAAAGAATGGTATAGCAACCCCGTATTACCTCCAAGGTATCTAACATTTCATCGTGAGTGGCTCTGATCCGTGATTAGCCTTTAGGTAAAAAGCCCTGATTTTTCAAGAGCCTTATCAGATGAGGAGAGCTCTTATCTGCATGACTCCATTGATCGCTCTGTGCTCTAACAGAGGTGTATATGGAGCAGGAAGGAGGTGCTTGTATTTACAGTGCCCGTACCAATGTGTCATCTGTGAAGCACTGATGGTTATCAGTTTTCTTTCTCATACTTTTTGTTATACCCCTTCCTCCCTTTGTGCTGCCTACAGGCAGGGAGCCACTGACTTGAATATGTAAAAAGAGAGATAAAGAGTACAAAATTCAGCAATATAAATGTGAGCATTTGAGAATGCTTTGCATAATGACTCAACTTTTGTGACTTACATCGTCATGCTTAATAAAGAAAATGTCCATCTCTTTCTGAATTGCAGATGACACATTCATTCTGCGAGTCTTAATCCTGTAAGCGTATTACAGAGTATATGCCCGAAGCAATTATGCGTGATGAGAAAAGGATGTCTGTGTTGTGTCTTGTTACATTACAAATCTAATTCTTCACACAAATCATTTACATGTGACCTTACTGCAACCTATACATCTCTTTTGTGTTGCTATCCAGGATTTACTGTCACCTCATGCCACAACACGTCGCTAGACTTAGTTTGTCTTCCACTTCATGGACAGAAGTTTAGAAAAGTTAAGTTGTAGGTGTCACAGTAGACGGAGAGAACCATGCAAAGTAAAGCATTCGGAACAAGTTTGTTGATTAGAACTTTGCTGCTAGAGACTTACAGAAAAAATATCAGATGTTTTATGATTATTATCATTCTTTTATAAATCAATTAAATTATAAAAAATGTTAAGGAGTGACAACTTCTCTTATTGTATTATTGCAGTTCATGTGTGCAAGATTTATGTAGCTTTCATCCAGTAAATACGAGAACTAGTTTTGACCAGAGACCATCTTGTGATGGCATCACCACAGCTCCAAATCAAGCCATGGGCGTAAAGGGTGGGGGTCAATAGCAACTTCCTCAATTCCTACCCCTCTTTTTCTGGCGCCCTTGCCGAGACCTCAACCATCTTCGAACTATGCCTTCATTTTGATCTCAACTACTTACCTGTAAAGATTTGTCTCTGCATCTTGCTCAGGTGTAACGCTATCACCTTGACAATATCTGTCCAAAGACAGACCGACATAATAACTCCCTAAACAATACCAGCCAGCTACACGTTGTCACCGGCTGGTAAAAATTGGCAAAGTTGATGACTGACAGTGGTGACTGATTGGTTAGAATGGTTCTAGCCTTGTGAGTCACCATAGCAGAATGTGGCCCTGCAGACACCTACTCTATAACTACTACAGATATAACTTTAACCAGATGAGAAGAATGATTTTTTTTCTATTCTTAACATGAGCCCACTGCACAATAATTAGTAACTTATGGGTGCTTAGTAAATCCTTTAGTGACTTACTTTCACTTTCAATTCACTCAATAAATCAAGAAGTAAATGTATTACACGTAAAAAGAGCACAATCCCAATGTTCACAAAGGCTTCTGCACCTCTTCTCTTACCTAAATACTGTCAAGATACCCGATATTGACCAAGTGCTATCTTCCAGATCCCACAATCCAGCAGAGGTTCACTCAACCTCTTCAGGGATTCAGTGTGGATCAGCGCTTGTCACAGTTGTATAATATAGGCCAGGATTAGGGAGTTAAAATAATGAGCTGATGGGGGTGGGAAGGAAACTTTTCCGCTCAATTTAAGAGAGACACTTTTGAGGGAAAACTTATAGAAAACAATTATAGCATGACGTTTCTGTATTGTTTTTGAGGATGACTTCAGATTTTGAACGCAGCAGAGCAGATCAAAACAATTATTTCCCCAGTCATGCCACACTTGACGTGACAATGCAGAAAGCCATAATCATTTCAGTCCTTAGACACTATAATTAATAAAAGTCCCTCTAAAACACACACTTAGGAGTACTTTCCCCACAGGGGACAGGCATATGTAATTATTCTTCTTAATTAGCGGCCTGAAAGTGTATCTGATTAAGTTGTAAGACGGATCTTTGACTAATCCAATTTGGACTGCAGTCTGCAGCAGTTTGAGCGCATCAGGCCTCTGACTGAACATAACAGTTCCTGCAGTGCACCAAAGGATAAAACACTCAGGCCATTAGGTCTTACCTGTGAGATACAAACTAAGTGATCATTCTGAGGGCCGTGTTTGTCACACCACAGTTGGTCAGCTAAAATTTCATATTACTGTTTCTCAGATACAGCATTAGGTATTAGCTTGTTTAGTGAGTGTCACCACTCTGAGTGTGATTCAGACCTCCGATGTAAACCTACAGTGACACTATATGTTGGAGTTTGATCATGATTTTATACCTGGGGCTTCAGTGCTGTCCTTCTACCTCATATAACCTCATTATGTCGCCACATCTACAGTGTAACAATACACGTATTCATATTAAACCGTTTGGTACGAGGCTTAAGAACTGAACAATATGTTTGAATAATACTACCATAATAATACCATAATATATGGGACATATAACAAACAACGGGCTGTGTGACCTCTGAACCGGAACCAAAAAAAACAAAAACAAAAACAGCTGACGCACCGCACGTGTGTTCTGCCAGGCTACGCTACACTAGCCTAGCAGGTAAACAGCAGCACACAAGCTAGGAACTCTCCCCGCAGCGTTTAGGTAGCTGTTCCCTACTGATTCATTCAGGACTAAAGCAATCACCACACACTCCCCATTTCTCCAGACTATAATTATTGCTTTGTAACAGAAAACAGCCCAAACAGATTCAATTGTCTGGACAATAACAATAACTTTAGATGTAAAAAAACAAACCATTTAAGTTCACTTACCAAGTGGTGTTCACTAACTAACGACAACTAACCTGGACTGCTAGCGTCCTTAGGTTTCTCATTGGTCACGCGCTCGCCCACTGACCAATCACAGCGCACGTTACTGCAGAGCTGCAGTTACTGCTGAGATGCACGTTAATACTAAGCAGCACGTTACTGCTGACGTACTCGTAGGGCAGCTAGAAGGCTCTGATAGGTCAAAGAATACGCCCAACATGTCAAAATAAAGATCTGATTGGTTGAAGACTATGACAATCAACAATATTTTCCCCATTTACTTAAACTTCAAAGGCTTCACTTGTGAGTCTGAAGGCCTCAGCCTCTCAGGCCTTCTCTGCTGAGTTTGATTATCATTTATCTGGAATACCCTGCTCTGTGATTACATTTTAAAGCCTCAAAATAATAAAAGGAGGTAAAGTGTATATTTTATTTCTACATGCCAAACCGAGCTTTGACTTTTGGTCACAATAGTAAAAATGCTGTTGGGTCATAAAGGAAGGGATACTAACACGTAGCAAGACTAGGTTTTCCCTCTGTTTTCTTTTGGCAGTTCTGTCCAATTCCATCAAGCAAAGAGCTTCACTGTGCTGGACCAGGGACCATTGATTGCATTGACAAAAGTTGTCCACCAAAATAACGGAGAAAATTGTGTATGCGCCATTACTCAAGATTTTTTCTACACAATCTCTTTTATTGGCACAGGATGCTTGATAAATGTAAGTCATCATAATGAACTCTTTTTCATCTTTCCTAATACCACAAAGTATGAAGATGTGGCAGGATAACAGCTCACCCTGTCAGAACTGTCCAATTGATCAGACACCTGTCATTTCATGTGACGTATCTTTGATACGTGTCTGGTTGAGGCACTGTGTGGCCTGTATGCAAAATTCAATCAAAAGACAATTAAAACTAGAAGTGACATGAACCATGAATCCACTGAAGAAGCACAGGTCTATTTACAAATCTCCATGAGGCTGCCCTCTGTGGCCTAGATCCGCGTTCACAGGCGAGGCAGTATCATAAAACAGCAGGGCTCAGGAGATCCTCCGAGACCACGGACAGGAAACTGACTCTGGTGGTTGTGGTGGGGGGGAGAATCGAGCATCGACCAAAGTGCAATGACTGCTACAACACGTCAAGTATGGTGTTACAAACCCGAGGCAGTGAGGAGGAAGTTCATAATCAAAGCATAGAGATAAGTAGCTAGAGTCACGTGGGCTGGTCACCATCACAGAGCTGTGTATGCAAAAGGAAGATGCTTTAGAGCAAAGATTTCCCTCTAATCTACTCACTGTGTACACTATCAGCGCCTATCATTCCTAATGTAAACCACGGCCATCATGAAATCATGCACACATTAATGTCTACATTATGCCAGCCCCCACGGTTAAAAACAAATACACAGCATCATAAATAAGCCACAGAGGGCAAATGATGCAGAATAAGGGTGGGAGGGTATTGCGCATTTGGGTCAGCATTTTGCGTTTGTTCTATAGGAGTCCATTGTGAGACAAAATTTAAATGATATCAGGTGGAAGGCAAAAACTGAACGCTGGAGAGACAATTTAGATAAACGATGAGAGTACCTCCAGCTATTCTCTGACATCGACAGTATAGAGGGATTAACCATCTCTGCTCTGAGCATCATGAAATATACCAACAATGTCGATTAATAAATTGCACCAGCGGCTTCCAAAGAAAAAAAAAAGAGGTTATCTTACTTGAGTGATTTATATTACAGTCAAATTGACTAATAAATCAACAAAATGAGTTGGTATCATCACAGAACTTGAGCCATGAGCAATGCATACTTTTTGGTGCAGGCAGGAGAAGTGAGTATAAGTCCTAATAAAACCTCACAAAGGTTTCACAGCAATGCTGAAGACGCCTCCTTCTCCCACTTTGACGCAGTGATGATTACGCCAAACAAGTGTTGGCGAGAGCAAAGCCTCTCTGTGTCAAATGAAAATTCCAGTGTGATGCACCCTTAACACTGCTGTTATTCAGGTTCAACAGAGAATATACAAACTAAAGTAAGGCATCTCTGTCTATCTGTCTGGCTGTGGGTATGTCCTTCACTTATCTCCAGAACCGCTCATACAATCTTCTTCACACTTGGCCGGTGTATTGCTGGCGCTTCGAACAAGCATGTGTTTCTAATGGACATGCACTCCAACCAGGCACTGCACTAATATAGCTAAATGCTAATATTGTGTGTGTGTGTGTGTGTGTGTGTGTGTGTGTGTGTGTGTGTGTGTGTGTGTGTGTGTGTGTGTTGGAGTGTTATGGAACAATCCAAACCACTTTGAGTCAAACTCAATTTCACAACTTGGAGTAAGATACCTGCCAATACTTTATCTGTTCAGGCGTGAAAAATGCAGCTTCATTCAAGCAGATACAATAGCTTATGGGGCTTACACTTGACATTATGTCAATACGCTCATAATATCCTCCTGTTCCTTATGGTCAACAGTGTTTATTTGATGAGTGAGCCCTTCCAGTAATCAGCATTAATCACTGGCTTCTCTTAACATCCTCCTATTTCCTAAATCATTGTTCATTTTAGCTCATATAATCAGCAATAACAGATGATGCATATTATGCATATTATTTGGACTCTGTTCAAACGTACATTCCTTTTTTTGTTATTCTATTTACCTGTGTGAATATATGTGACCACTGGAGTATTGGGGCCTCTATTAATTAACAATGAATAAACAAAAATGAAAAGAGACAATGAGGAAAGGCTCCGTCATGAAAGGTGATATCAACAGAGGCAGGGTTCATGAGAGTGCTTGACTGTAATGGAGATAGACTGCCGATAGCTTCAGGGGGATGCAATTTTATTGACGCCATTGTGACACTCCAATATCACCCCTTCTTAGATATGAATTATTGCCCCTTCGAGAGAAACCGGATGAGAAACATTTACAATTTAGATGACAGCTGTAGCAACCGTGAACAGTTGTTTATATTCATATGTTGTTTATATTCACACATTGTCTAAGAGGAGTCTTTGTCTTTATTTGAATTCTCAAATTTTTGTGCTTCTCCACCTTTTACAAATTGCTGGAACGTGTGCCAGTGTTTTTGGGTGTGTGCTTGTCCCCCCCCCCCCCCGTCATTGTTAATTAATTAGATGGCTGGCAAAGGGCTGGTCATGCTCATTTGCCCTGTGATCTTCCAGACGGACACCATTTACAGCCAAACGCCCTTCTACCCTCTATTCATTTATGTGCTGAAATTCAACCATACCTCAGCTGCTCTACACGGTCACACAGGCCAAAGACTATGGACTCAATAAGAGGTTAAGCTTGCCATCCTTCAGTGAGGCATGTTTAGAAAGGACAGGCAGAAAGGAGGCCGTGGAGTGAATGTTGGAGCAGACCATGCGACAGTGTGGAAAGCGTCACAAGGTCATGTGCTGTTGCCTGCCTTGTCCTTGTTAACACCTTTAAAAAAAGCGGCTGTTTTTTATGCTGCCATATTTGTTCTTATGGATCGTACTTCTGCTCAGTAAGCTGAACGATACATACAAACTTTAGTACTGAGCATAAGGGTTAACAAGTGATAGATACAAGTGTCAATCAGGGAGTGTAGCATAATAATTCAGGTCAACAAGTGGGGACAACTAATGAGCAGCCTGTATTTCTCCAGCAATTGTATTTGAATAAAACAATTCAAGATTCCTGAGTCTCCAGATTTATTACATATTTGAATAAAACCACTCTCTGCTGACAGATATAAACTACAGATACCTCACAAAAACATAATGGTCCTTTTTGCAGTTGGAGAAAACATCTAAATTATCTCCTTGCCGCCTGGAGTTACCATGAACTTTTGGCATGTTGGGTTCAGAGGCCATGAACACGTAATGCTTAAGCATTTGTCAAGATATTAGAGTTAATTTCTGTGGGCTATTTTGAATTTTTGCCAAAGCCATGTCAACTTATCTCAACTCCTCTTCTTAAGGGTACAATGTGTTACACGAGACAGAACATGAAGTGCATCTCAACGCTGTGCTCTAGAGTAGAGCAAGAATTAAAAACACTGAGGGGCAAATTCAGAAAACGATTGCGAGGCTTTTGCCGTACAAATAGGACAAAAATAAATTGTGCAATTCTCAAAGCAAAATAAATCTTTTTGAGGACCTGTAGCTTGGGGTGGGAAAACATTTTCTTTTCTTTTTCTCTCTGCCATTGTTCTCCCCACTGTGTTCTCGGCGCAAAGGCAACATATATACTTTGCCACATGGATAATTGCAATGAGATGCAAAAAAGGGCAAATTGCACCCAGCTGCAAAAGTTAATGGTTTGTGCTGCAATATCATGACCAACATATCTTTTGTGAATTGGACCTTGAGACGGTGCAGATAGCGGTTGAAATTGACACGCAATTCATGGTGCTATAAGTGACTGCCATCCATTCTTTGTGAATTTGTCCGTGAGTGCCAGTGAAGTTATTCTTTCAAGGATTATGCTAATAGGCTGAAGATCAATCTTGTTCTATATTGTATCTATACATTTCAGTTAAAGCTCTAACTCTGCTCCTTTTTTATGTCACCAGTTTATAGTTCAATCTACCCTGTGATATAATCACCACAAATATGTGATATAAATCCTTCTCACCCAATTAACAGTATTGGGGCAGGAGGACTGCTTGCTGTTTCTGTAAAAGAAATAAATGAGGGCTGGGATTTTACCATTCTTGCTTTCAGGTTTTAATGTTTGTAGCGCTCACTCACTCACTGCGACCTTGGCTTTTCTTTGCCTTTTCATGGCCAGCCCGGACAGTCGAAATACGGAGAAAAAAGCAGAAGAGATCTGGTGAAGACAGATCCTCTGCTACAGTCACATTCTTTATCTTTCACTCATCCGTCACTGACTGTTTCTCCTCCACCTCACTAGCAAGGCAAAACACAGCCCGTGGCTCTCCGTTCCCTCGACAGGGGCCCTCGCTGACCCCCCAGCAGTAATTTTAGACTTCTTGTCGGCTGCGCCAGAGAGTCAGCCCCAGCTAATTCAAGGTCATAGATTTTATTAATTTATTTTGGAGAAGAGAGGCCAACCTGTTCTCGGGCACTCTGCCATGTTAGAGACAGCTGAACCGGTGCATTATATTTCTGTAATCATTTTGCCAGTGTCTGTGGGAGTCTGTTATCCATATGTCCATTTCTCTATTCAGGTTTAATAGAATGTTAATATCACAAGGTGCGTTTGTTTTTCAACCGAATTAACGAAGCCAAATGTCCCCTTTGTATTTGTGTAAATATAATCCGGTAATGAGCAGGAAGTGGGAGGACTAAAGCTCTTAGTGGCAAATGTCGCCTCAGAGAGAGATGAGACAGACATGCATGACACATGAGAATTGCAGCATTTGGACACTACTTGCTCCCATGCTGATGAACAAAATACTGGTCACTGTCATTGGATTGAATAATGAAGCAACAGCAGGTCCGGCTGCCAGCAGGGAGTTGGTCTCGCAACAGTAGTGCCAGTCATATTCTTGTACATGCGGTCATGTTCGACATCTACAGTAAATGTTGAAGAGACGCGTGGGATGCCTCTTGTTGTCATGTTATGTCAGAAAAGTTGAAGCATAACCGTGAAATGTGTTTGGACAGCTTTGGTGTCGCCAACCATTCCAGGGGACATCACCCTCCTACAGACAGAGCGGTCAGAGGGTTCCTTTGTAAGGACTGACATCTACATAGAACCACATCAGTGGTTTAGAGCGACAGGTCACTTTTTTACACTAACACTTGCCACTGGCCACTGTAAAGCTCCTGGTCTTGATTCACTGGTGCAAGAAGCACTTCACAAACGGTTCTGTTGACTGCGACAAAAAAGCTCTATACCCATGTACTACACCACAGCCCAATTAAAACTTAAACTATGTTATATTTCTACCTATTAAATCATATATACTTTATATGTGATATTTATAATGATACATCTTGTGGGGCTGTACAGCAGACTGTTTTTATTTATTCAAAATAAACATCTTATTTATTATCTTAAACATATTTCTGAATAAGCTTATAGCATTAAACTCCACTCGCAACTTTTTGAGATCGATTTCCTCCTCCTCACCTCCACAGGATCACATCATTAGATTTGCCTGGTTGGGTGACACCTACACGTCTGATGGGTGATGGATGTTTTATATATAGAGACCAAATGAAATCCTCCCTCCCCCTACTTCCACACACCTCCCTGTCACACACACGCTCAACTCTGATGTTCCTCCTATCATCTTCTATCAGAGAGGCAAGATAACCTCAGAGCCAATGACAAACTCTGACAAATGGCTTGTCTCCAAGCACCTGCGAGAAGATGGAACTGACAGACTCCTTCACCTTTCCTCTTCCTCCAAGCCTTGGGCTGTGCCAAGCAGGCATAAGTGATATACTGTAGGACAGGGCTGGGTGTAAGTCATGCTCCTTCCGTTTCCTCCAGATTGTGAGGGTCTCCATCTATCACTGTCAGTCACCTCTCCCTCTTCGCCTCTGTCCGTCTCACCCGCTCTGTCTGTCCATCCTATGGGCTTCGTCCTTTTACTCATTCACCCAAAAGTCACTCGTCCATTTCTTCCATCCCCGTTGTTTCGTCCCTCTGCCACTGGAGCAGTGTGCAGATATCTATAGCACTGTACAGATGGCCGGTAATCTGGCCTGGGGTCCTTATGAATCCTAGCCAGTGCCCTGACCGACGGCTACTGTCCCCTTCTGTCAGCCCATCTCCATAAACGCAGCCTAAAATGTGCCATTCGTCTGCATTTCCAGACATTTGGCTTTTCTTGGCAAATATAGCTCTGCTATTTTGCCTGGAGAATCTGAATCCATACGCTTTGTTAAAACGGATGATGGATATGAGCTTGAGTTTTGGATAAACTGCATGCAGGCACACCCACTCTCTCTCACACACACACACACACACACACACACACCAGTGATTACCCCACCAGCGCCATTTTGTGAGCCAGTTTATCATAAGGTTCTAACTGAGCACTGAACATTAAAGATTTAACATGCCACCTGGAAAAACTGTTATGTAGTTTCTGTCTTTTTTATATTATTCTTGACTCATGGCTTAATAAGAAACACCACCAAGCCTAAAGTAGTTTAATTTTTAAAAAAAAGTCAGATGGGAATCTTTAATAATTTGAAGCTCATCACTTTGACTCTTGAGAAAACAAGATCTCGCACTTTGCTCTTTCTCAGCATCACAATGTATTGATCATGCTGACGTTTCGGTCCCAAAACCCACCCTCCAAAACCCCGCTCCTTCCCCTCGGTCCTTACAGTGGACCTGTTTTTCATATTCTCAGCACCCTCCATGCATCATTCACGCTGTGTTCCCTCTTCCCCTCATTATCCTGCCATGTGCCGAGTCCATTCGCCAAACCCTGGTCTCTGTTTAATGTGGTCACCTGACAGTCTCCCGTAGTCTCCGCCCCGCTTCCTCTTCATGTTCATCACCGTGTGACATTACTGACCTTCATCGGACGTTATTTCCATTAGTTTGACAAATCCGGTCAATCAAAGCAGTTCTGTTGACATGCAGGTGTAGAATCACCACTGAATGGAATTCTCATAATGAAAATGCCAGAGGAAGTGATGGTGTCTGTCAGGGGTCGGCAATTAGGTGCAGTTAAGGGTCATTGTCCTCAGCATTATTTCAAGGGACCCACACAATTTTGAAGGCTGTTTCGAATATATTTGTTGGCTTTTTTTGCCAATACCTATGTGTGGTTGGTCTCTGTTTTTTTCCTACCATCATTTCTGTAGGAGACATAACGTCCCCTCAATTTACCGGGCGCAATAGCAATTTATGTCCACCTGTAACATTTCGTTTGGACGCAGGGAGATTCAGATACTTCCAATACAAATGCTACATCATTCGGTTAATAAAAGACACACTCTACTTTTCCTCTGGCATGTTTAAAACCAGATACACCCGAGGGTCCCCCATTTGGACGCAGAGTACATCAAAACTTAGAGAGTTTTGTGTTAAAAGTAACTGGCAGAGAACCCACGAAGAACGAATATAGTGATGTTATAGTTCTGCAGAAACCTCAGCGTCCTGGGAACAACATGAACTAGGTCACTTCTACATGAGACAAACACATCTCCCATCAGCCAAGCAAACAAATAACAAAATATCATAAATCATACTCGATATGACTGGGACAGACCGGAGAAAAAGGCTGCTACACTCCGTTAGCAACGTGCTACCTACAAACATGCAGCATGAAAAAGCACGAGCGCCTGACGGAGATTACGGACATAGTTTCCATTTCTCTCTCCGGTAAACCATCGCAGAGATATTCAGCTTCGAACACAAAAAGTCACACAGCTTTCATCGAATATTGTACTTACTTTTGGTCGAATCTCAGCGAAAAAATGGAATATCTCCGTACTTCCAACGCATGTTTGTCCAGCTGCTGGTGCTCCGTGTGAATCCGTTCGATTCGTGTCTCTCCGACACTCCTCGGATTCTTGGGAGGGTTGGAAGCTCAGCAAATCAGATTTCAGAGCTGGACCTTTTTGAGCTTTATTGGCTAATAGTGCTGTCAATCATCTAGCTTTCAATTCCAGGCAATTCTATTGGCTCCTACGGTTCGAAGGATGTCTCAATGGTGAAAATCGGAGAAGGGGGGGCTGAGATACAGCCCTGAACAGAGAGTCTGAAGCAGGATTTGACCTTAAACTAAATAACTAAAAAGGGCATAGAAAGAGCTTAAAACACTCAAAAAAGGTCCAATCTTCGGTCTATTGATTCAATGAACATCATGAGTGATACATAGAAGTGATATAGAGTGTTTTTGAATTTTAAAAATACTTTTTTATTCAAATATTGGAGTATTTGATCAGTTTTCTAATTTGAAATGCTCTATATTTCATAAATGTTTCACTGTATCTATGTATAGCTGTGTATATAGAGCCTATATCAGTTGTTCTAAGAGCCCAGCATATTAAAAGTCTTGGATACCCATACTTTCCAAAAAACAATACCCTAAAAGTGCTGTTTTTCAAGATCGAGCTTTTGAGTTTTCCAAGTTCTGCTGTGTTCCATCCTTATCTTATGTGAACCAGTAACATGTATTCTGATAGTTCCATGATTTTTCTCATCTCAAAAATATATAAAAAAAGTTTTTTTTTTTTTTTTTTATACAATTAATTAGGTATTTCTTATCTTTATTCGAGCTGAGGCCTGCAAATAGGCCTCGTTTTTTTAAGTTGTGCCTGAATGCATTTCAAAGGAGACACAGTTGGTTCCGTGTGTGTGTGTGTGTGTGTGTGTGTGTGTGTGTGTGTATTGGTGTGATCTCTGGACGCAGCGGTGGTAATGCCATTCCCAGTGTAGATGAGAGAGAATCTATGACCGCTCAAAAAGAAGGTAAAACCACCTGAATAGATGACTCATTGCTCATGATAAGACACTTTAATCTGTATTTCGTTATGTGTACGTTTTAATGGGACTATGAGATAACATCTTTATTTAGAGTCTGCTGCTGTTACAGAATCACACCTTTTTAAACTCGCCTCGGCATTGAGTCATTTTCTGTTCTAACAGTTTTCTTCAGAAAGCAATATAATTCAGATTCCTTAAAAAACTTTAAAGCATTAATGTGCTGTAGCTATGAAAACAATATTTAGGTAAAATATAGATTTTTCTCCTTATGTTCCAAACTGTGAGTCCTTCTCAAACTACACATTCATCCGTACACTAACCTAGCTGCAGCAGAAGAAAGCTCTGGGCTTTTCAAATAATGCTGTATGGGTGTGTGTCAGAGAGTGTGAAAAGAGTGAGTGAAACCGATTTTTACTGGCTTTTTTTTTTTTTTTTTTTTTTTAGTCTCCAGGGCACTGTGATTTCAAGGTTCATATCTCCCAAGTGTCTCACAATATGTCCTTCTGTTTTAAGTTACTGGAGAAGCCTTTGTCATGATCAGTCCACAAACCGCAAAGGGCAAGGTTGCGACTTCTGTATCCCTTTGCCTATACTTCCTCCGAGCATGCACTTGATCTTAACACAGACAGACAGTGCAAACAGCTTCCCTCAGATTTGAGCCAGGATATGCAAGCAAGCCTGCCCTTCCTCTGCTGTTAAGAAGCGGCGAAGTTGATTTTTGCGTGTGCACTCAGAACATAGCCTCAATAACACGTTCCAGATCTACTCTCGGGTTTCTTGACGGACAAGACACATTTGCTCTTTGACAATAGATATGCTTTTCAAAACAGCAGTCAGTGGAACAACAGTGAAGTATGCCCTTTCCATGACAGAACCCTCATCCATCATGAGGACAAGCATCTCAAATTTTATTTCCACTCCACTTCTTTGATTTACGTGAGAAGATTGCACCTTGAAGTGAGTGTGTACCCTCTTATAAGCCATTAAAAACTACATAGATTCTATACTCTTTCAAATTTACAGCCGCTAGTTATCAACCAGTGATCCATTTCCTTCAAACTCTGCAGCGTTATTGACAGATTTGACCCTAACAGTGACTAAGCATTTTCTTTTGATGGATATCTGGCCTGACTGGTTGCTCATGTCATGTAATGTTGAGACCATGCTGCTTTGAACCATAGGGCTGTCACAATATCAGATTTCTACTACGGTTATCATGGCCAAAAAGATTTCATGCTCATGACTTTTTTTTAATATATGAATTAAAATGATTAAAATACATAACGGACACTACGGAGTGTCTCGCTCTTGTTTGACATCTCTTCCGACATGATTTTAGCAGAAGTAGCCAAACACAACGTCAGAAAGTAAAGGAAAGGATTTAAGAGACGCTGGATTACTCACACGTTATTACCTTGTATTATTAACATGACATCAAAATTGTATTTTCTAACAGCTTCAGGGTTATCCTCATTACTGGTACATTATGACAGCCCTACTTTGAACCGTAATAACAAGATTTTTTATAGTTATTGATCAGGAGAAAACGGCTAAACATAAAACTTCATTGTTAATAATAAACCACAACTCCTATAATCCATTGTGTACTGGAGATTCAGTGCCTTTTGTAGCTTTAATCGATAAAAGAAATAATGACTCGCTTGTTTCACTGAACCAAAACTTTCATTAAGAGTTAAAGATAATTTTGTTTCATTTTTCTCTCTGACAAGGAGCTGGCTGGATGAATATACGCCACTGTGGGTGCATATGTCTGTATTCCCCTCTGAACTGCCCATGATGACACATGAAAACACAGAATTATGTTATTTCACAAAGGTCCGATCTTTAGGCTGAATGGTTGAAATTGCGTGGCATCCATAGGTGCATACACGCACACCATTATCATGACCATCCCACCCGGTTTTTGTATGCTTTACAGCCTCGCAGCGACTGTGTTTATATTCAGAGAGTGTGTGTGTGTGTGTGTGTGTTGCTGATAGATGACAACAGCCAGGCTGAGAATGGTGATGAGGTTTTGTTCATGGCGTAATGCAGAGTCGGGTATCAGCAAATACAAGGGACCTGTCATTATCTAAAACACCACATTTCCCCTGAGATACACAGGAAGATACAGCACACTTGCAGACATGATTTTTCTCTCTCTCTCTCTCTCTCTCTCTTTCTATCCCTCTCTCTCGCTTGCTTATGCGAACGCTCCAACATCACACACACAATCATTCATTTTGCAAAAACATTGATGCATTGTTTTTGTTCAGCTATTTTATATCAACTGAATGAACAGTGCTTTCTCCTGGGAGCTTGGTCGTTATCAGTGTACGTTGTTAGAGGTGTGCACTCATAAGGCTATTATGAACTTGTGTGTGCATGCTCATATCTGTATATACATCCCTGCTATGAGGGGCATTTTTCATTCTCAGCAGTAAGGTAAGCAAACCACTCAATAATGATTAACTGTGTGGAGTTTTAGCTAAAATATGAACTCTAGTCTTGACATGACAACTGAAAAATAGCTCCCACTGAGAATGTTTAAAACACAATCTGACATGTCACATTTGGGGGATTGTTAAAGGTTCACAGACCAGCTATTTTCTTTGCTGGCTGTAATATGGTTGCATTTAGGATGCTGTTTTTCTTCCTCCCCTCGTATCCCCTTCCCCTCTCTCCCTCTGTGATCCATATCATTGTTCCCTGGAGAGGGAAGAAAGGTGACAAACAAACCTATTCATCATCAGCAGGTTCTCCTGGCTAAACTGTTATTCGAGCTGAACTCTCTAAACTTTTCCCAGTGGCCTATTGTTTACGGCTGCATCCTCTAAATTTACACCCACCGTTCTGTTTTATGAAGTGTCCATGGAGGGTAAGAAAGGTAGATAGAGGCCTGATGTCAGCATATTTCCCTGTCCTGCATCTATACTGTGATGTATGGTTGAACCGGGCCTCTGTCTGGGCCCTCCTTCTCCATTTTTTACATGGTGATATTGTTTTATACCACCTAGTTTCAGAAATACAGCATCATCATATTACTAAGCTCTCTGAGGAGAGCTTATTGTAAATGATTGGAGGTTATTCACAGGACCAAACAGGAGGGAATGGAGCTGGATGATTTGGAGGAGGGAGCAGCGGGGAGACAAGCAACGCAAGAGCCTTACACTATATTGACTTTAGACAATACAGTCTACATCTCCTATTTTCAAACTTCTGCATTCAGTGTAATGAACTCAAGCTGCTGTGTGAGAGTTTCAATTTACAGTTCATTATCTGTAATTGTTCCTTTTTGTTTCTTGTTGAGCTTTTGTTTCTTAGATACACTAAAAGCAAATGCTGATCATTTCGAATCGTTTGTATTCCGCTAGCATTCGACTCACAGCGCGACATCAGCATTAGCAGCCATAGTTGTTTACTGAAAAGTCATGCAGGGACGTCACAGAGTCTAAATTTTAGTCATTAAACCATAGTGCACCGACAACCAAGCAGACTCGTCTCGTTTTGACTTCCACTCAAACAATACACATTAACACCAAAGCCATTGTCTGCAAGTCCTTTTTAATCAAAGTCCGAATTGTCACTGTGACAAATTGAATTAATTCCAATATTGCTTCATCTGAGTGACAAGATTCCATTATGGTCACGCGCAGGCTGTCTGCAAATTGTATTATGACCCGATGTCTCCATGTCTATTTCCAAAGCCCCCTTTAAAACACTGGCAGTGGTATGACTGCATGATTCATTGCGGTGGAGAAAATCATTTTATAATACAATATTATCTCCACCATTTCAAAGCCTCTTAAATAAAGGGTTAATTATTTGCTACATCATGTATTGTACTGTTTTGCAACTGACATATATGCAGGCATTGTGAGATATATTTTTGCAGTGAGCTTTTATTGAGTCTTCACACTTGACTAATATCAAGTAACTACAGACTTTAATATTAGACCAAGTGCACACGATTTCAAAGATAATATTTAAAAAAAAGAAGATATCATGAGAGAAAAAATAAATACTTTATTACCTGAGTTGACCTTTGTGTGGGAAGTTGGATAAAGATGGGCAGAAATGTATCATAGTACTTGCCAAAGATTCATATTCACTTTTTGCACTCCCTTTTTTTCCCGCCTTTTTATCGCTTGTAGTGCTGGATCAATGAATGACCTTATCCAGCAGAAAATTTCTGGGCAAAGATATCTAAAGACTGTTGAAGAATTAAATAATTATTTATTTCTGTCTGTCTCTTTCTTTCTTTCTTTCTTTTTTCTTTCTTTCTTTCTTCCCTTTAAAGCACTGATGCACTTCATACCTCTGAAGTATCAGGCCAGACGAGCTTGACTATCTAAAATGATCCATCATTGTAAATCTGCCAGCTGCTGTTACAATAAGTGCTCTTGGTACCTGTTTATGATGCCTCTCCAGATGTCTGTCAGACACAGCGGGCATGCAGCGCATTCACAAATCGTCAACATCTTTGTTACAACAAATTCAAAAATTATAAATAAGAGTCTACGTCTCGATTAATTTAGATAATAAAAGAAAGAAAGCATCATATTCAAAGCTTGCCTCAAATCTCTATAAATGCTGTTATTCCTTCACTTTCTTTTCAACATGTTTGCCATGCTAAGCTGCCCCCCCCAACCCCACCCCTCCCCTTTGCAGCCACAGGGCTGTTAACTGTAGTGATGCTTTGAAAAGGCTGTTCTGCATTAACCATTTGCTTTACTATATATATATATATATATATATATATATATATATATATATATATATATATATATATATATATATATATATATATATATATATATATATATACTTTGTGGCAATCCTTCTGCTGATGTAGTAGTATTGCAGACTGATGCAGGGGTTACTCTACTCAAACAGGGTCAACATCTCCCCTGTGGTGCTATGGTGTTCGGCTACCGACTGGGAACAGAGTGAGACAAATAATACAATGGTGTGTGTGTGTGTGTGTGTGTGTCTTCATGTGAGTGTGTGTGTGTGTGGGTAAACGATCAGGGGGACACATTTTAAGGAAGCCTTGTCGACATGGCTGTACTCCAAACACAGGGGTTTACCGCACATATTTGCAGCTATTAAGCGCACGTATATGTAACAATACAACCTTTTATAAACAGCAGGAAATGGTTGGAAAAATGTGGGCATGTCCCTCGTGTCAGTTGGTGTTGTGGGACCCTGACCTTCTACTGACAGGGTAGGAGAAAAAAAACAAACATGTGTAGTCCCCAGCTGCTACAGCACAGTGATGTCCAAAGGTCTATGCAAGGGCTATTCAGCCTGTGGGAACCAGCAGGGGGCAGGGCGAGGGGGTCCAGATGTGTGAACACCCCAGAGCGATTCGTCAACAGTGGCCTTGGATGACATGACCTTCCCATGGGGCAGGACACTAGTCTGGTACAGTATTCCGCTGTACGGGGGGGGAGCACTGGTGGCTTTGGATGTGCGTGTTTCTGTGTGGAGCAGCGCAGTCACATAAGAGACAACTCGGCCTAATAGCACATAGGATTACTCAAGTGCAGCTCATCTGAGGACCCTGAGCTTGAATCTCACCGCATGTGTGGAGACCGAATGTCACAGAAGTGTGATTTTGAGGCAAAAGTTCATCAGCATAAAATACGGTGAGGTGAGCACTGATTTGGCTATTTTGAATCTACTGTACCTTATGAACTACTACACACAAGGAGGAGATTGCTTTTTAAGTGCTATCAGTATAGAGTACACTGTTTAATCTGAGGAGATTTATGGAAGGCAATCACCCAAGTAAAAACTGTATATGCCATTTATCAGGCAGAATGGAAATTACAGCCATAATTTTCACAACCGGACACAGATGAGACCTTATAACCATATAAACCACCCTCGAGGTCCCTGGGCTCGTTTTTAATGCTCCTTCTCCGTGTGACCTGGAGGACTGACTGGCTGACTAGCTGTGCACATCGCCCCGTAGGTCTGCTCATTACCCAGCCCTCCCCTCAGAGTCACAATGTGAGAGGGACTAGTTTATGACAAGGAGTAAGGCTGTCTGGGCTGCTGTGATTGAATCAGGAGAGAGATGGCATGGCTGATCATTTTTCCTCTCCAACAATTGACAAATGCTGAGTACTTGTTTGTCAATCTCATAATGCCTCCCTGGTTTGTCATCAGCAAGGTTAAGAATGTAGGATGTTAGATTACCTCTGCGGGAGTCAAATACGGTTTACTGCTGTAAGTGCTAAGTATCTGCATATTTTAAGAGTTTTTAGGAGGACAAGATGATAGTGACAGAGTGAGGAAGATAGGATTGGGGTGCGGCGAAGTCCGTGCCTCTCTCCCCACCTTCCTGAAAGCCTTGGTGCATTTGAGCCTCCTCCCTGATGAATAACCATGTCACACAAAAAAATGGATGTTTCAAGTAAAAGCACCCTGAAAATACAGTTTAGAACAGCACAGCAGATGAAATAGGCTGTAAAATGGACCATCCATCATATTGTCTAACAAAAAATGACACATGGGGAAGGGGTTTAAGGCACTTTTCATTAGGCTTCTGCAGCACTGGCTATCCAGATCACAAGACTAAATAATGACCTCTGCACCAAAAGTGTTTTCCACGGAATAGGAGACAGAAGACATACTGTACTCCATGCTCTCTCCATCTTGCACTCTCTCTCTCTCTCCCTGCAGGAAATAAAATGCCATCTATTTTCTCCCCCCCCCCCCCCGTTCTTTATATAAATCCCTGCTCTCTGGACGAAGACAGTGAATGATATAGATTGTTCTTGGAAATGTACAACAGCACAGCCCTGGATGAGAATTTCCACAATAAGTGTCCTTGACTTGAAATCTATTGAGACTGGTTGGTTCAAAAGATGAAATTATTTTAGGGATCTGGCAAAGTTGAAAGTATGAAAGAAAGACAATCTGATACCTCAGCAGTTGCACAAGCTGATGAATGCGTTGATATGCATATGTGTGCTGCTGATATGTAATTATGATGAAGTGACAGAGGATCAACCACCAAGCTGGGAGGGGATGACTTGCAGTTTTTACTTCATTAAATTGTTTATGTTGACAGACCTTAGTCAAATTAATGGATAGCCCTCCTTCGACAGCTTTAGCAGATCCTCTTTTTTCAACACGTAAGACGCTCAGTGCATAATTAAAAATAACCTCTTACCTCTCTTGGATACATTATACAAAATAAGGCCCAATTAGTTTGAAACACCGGATTCAAATTTCTCCAAGCTCTACCTTTTGCTATTGAAGTTCATTCATTTTAAATTTCCATTTAAAACTTACAACTTAAGAAATATAATTGGGGGTTGGTAGATGTTAGGTCTTACCACCAACAAATGAGTGGAGCCTGGTTTGTCTGGTCTTTTGTAAAAGCTCTAAACATTTATCAAATATTGTAGACATATATACTTGTTACTGTTTTACTTGTTATACGTGTTGCTGTTTGTTTCAAGCTATGAAGGCGTTATATTACTGTGCTTCGTCTTACACCTATTGTTAATTCAGCACGGTAAATAACAAAGGATCATCAAACAAAGTAGACAAAAAACAATGAAGCTATGTAAATGTCTGGATAACATCCCTCATAATTAGATAAAATAAGGCTTTTATGGGAGCCAGGGATTAAGATGTCAGTGTGGTAGCCTTTGTCCGCATTTGTTAAAAGGCTTTCAGCTGCTTCCATTGCTTAAAAAGTATAATTTAGTACAGTCACCAATATTATAATTATTTGATATTTATTTTCATATTTACCATGGCGACATTTCAAATGCATCATTTTTTTTTTCCCACCTCGAGGTCATGAGACTTTAATTTCCCTGAAACAGGAACTTGTGTTTGCTAAAGACCAGGGGAAGATTCTTCAGTCATTGATTTATATATTAAAATAGACTAATTACATACTGGATAAATGAACCATGGAAGAAGCGGAACATTTGCATTTATGAAAAGAGACTGTGTGTGTGTGTGTGTGTGTGTGTGTGTGTGTGTGTGTGTGTGTGTGTGTGTGTGTGTGTGTGTGTGTGTGTGTGCGTGTGTATGTGTGTGTGTGTGTGTGCGAGTGCGAGGAAATGTACACGCTACTTCTTGCATCCTCCCTGGTCCATTCCAGGTCCATTGTATTGTATTGTCAGTTTGATTTATGTGGCGCCACACTTGCGTCTCCCTACAATGTCAACCTTATGAAAAATATATGCAGCTGTTCATATAATGTGTGATGATATCAATGCTCTGATGAATGCCTTCAGTTCGATCTCCCTAAATAAGACGACTCCCATCCAACCCATAGCGCCAGCCATTAGCGAGCCACTTGGCATGCCTGGAATGTTAATAGGATTAGCATTTCATTCAGGTCTCCTAGCTGTCTAGCATTAATGCTTTGATCTGCTCGCACAGAGAATAGATACTAGGCCTATAACAAGGGTGAACACGTGTCTTTGCTCCTTTTGGTACTAAGTAGAACAAGACAGGTGGAGATGCGTACAGTTCAGATTAATTCATGTGTATTAGAACAAAATCATGATGTGGGTGAATAAAAGCTGAACAAGGGTTCAGTGGTGGTTGACTGAAGGACTATTTTCTCCTTTGGATCTCTGTACCGAGGACAGACACGCACTCACACACACACGCACACACACACACACACACACACACACACACACACACACACACACACACACAGCTATGTTAGCTCTTTCCCTTCAAAGCAGTTAGCATTGGCTTTGAAGTTATGTAACACACAGATGGACATCAGCCACTGAAAAGCCTAACATTCATTTCATGTTTAAATATATTTAATGTATCTATAAAGCAGATAATAGAAGGCGTTTGCAGGTCTGAGGCCTCTTACTTTAAATATCAGGCTTTCATCTGTGTGCGGACCACTGATGCTGCTCTGACCAGCGGCTGAGAAGATACATCAGTCACGAGATTAACCGCAGCCCTCTGCCAATCTACTTAGCTGAAGAGAACTTGAATCTATGGTTCCAGGGGTTGCTCAGACAAACAGCTCGGGGCTCTTGAAACTTGTGCACAGTGTCTCTTGTCAGGCGTTTGTCGAGCGTTGGGTGGCCTCCCTGGCACTTGTCTAAACAGGGCGATGTGAGCAGTTCCAAGGTGAGTTTTTAGGTCACTTGTCAGTTGGAATGACAGTGGAGAAGGAGATGAGGCCACACCAGAGGAGGCTAGTTGACTGTGTGTACAGAGGGCAACTTATGTTAAATGACAGCTAGTCACCCTCTCAGCCTCAACAGTTTGCCTCAGCTGATGCATGAAGATGAAAAAAAAGAGAAGAAGAAAAACGTGTGGTACATAACAGACACAATGAATTAAATTAATAAACAAATAAACGTTCACAAACTCTACAGGTTAATGCTGACTATGTGATGCAAAATATATTAGAACTGAAATTGGACTAGACCAGTAGAGTCATTTAAGTGATACGTCCTGTGACATTAGTCATTAAATTCCGTTAAAAGACCAAAACCAACAATAAATTGCTGCTGCTAACAATAATTTCCTGTGGAGTCTGATATAGCTCATTTATCTGCACTATATACCTCTATTAATGTCCAAAAACTATTAAAAACACATCAATGAGTCACGCTGTTGTACAGTCTGACATCTCCATTCATTACGATAAACATGAGCATCATAGTTCATTTTGAAGCAATCCCACATGCATCCTCCTCTTGCCATAAAAACCCACTGGAAAACAAAATCTACGGCTAAAAATAGTCCCTAACAAATACGCTATTTGTTCCTATTTGAGTAGTTTGCTTTTTTTTAAAGAAAAATGAGAGACTATTTGTGACTCGTGTCTAAGAACAAACGAGCTTGAGGCTGAGAGCAATATGGTAGGGAACTTGGACTGTTTCGAGACAGCCTAATGGTCTTATTATCCTTTAAGTTGATAATTGAATTAATTGTACTAGAACTTGATACAAAATAACTAAAATAATTTGTGTTTGGCAGAAGTCTGTTTCATTTTACATGTTACATATCATTTAGTACTATTGGTGAACTATTAAAAAACTATTAAAAAAATCCTCCATTAAAAAAGCAGAGGTTAACTACCACTCTTGCTATTGCCTTTCTCCCCTTTTACTTGTACCACGCACTTGAATGCATTCCGTACATCTATTCACACCCACACTCCATATATTACATTGCACACATACATTATCTCGCTCTCTTTTGTCGCTCCATCTCCCACGCTGGAACCACTGCTCTTATTCTCTCTCCCTGATCTCATGCCTGCTGATGAGGGTTAGAGAGGACTGTGGAGGGGAAGGGGAGGTGGGATGATTTGACCTGCAGGTGTTTCCCCATGAGCACAAAGACCTCTCCACAGGTCGATAACGCACACACTAATGGCTGTGAAGTGACTGGCCAGGAATGAGAAATAGCCCTCATCAGTTAGGGTAATGGTGTCCCTGGGCCCTCTCAGCCCATTCAAGGGGAATACTGTCAGAACTGTGGGCTTTCTGTGTGTACCTGCTCATGTTAATTACAGACAGTGGCAGACAATCTCGTGTTTCATCAGGCCAATCCCTTGGTCGTATATCATCCTTATGAGGGTAGTGGTGGAGGGTGAGAATTAATAAAATAAGAGAAAAAAAAAACTCTTGAAAGTGAAGTGTGCAGAAAAGCACAATCACTGCATGACTTATTTATGCATGAATATGCTTTCATGTGCCCGTTAGAACTTGTGAAAAAAGCGATGAGTCGGCTCTTTGTTTTAAACTTAGATCTCTTGTGTGAATTTAAGGCAATGTGCCGTGAACGACGGTCAAGATGCATGAAACAGAAATGGACAGCTATGCGCAACAGTGGTCATTACATATCTTCAAATATTTAATCTTTATAAAGTCAGTCGGTGCAATCAAGTCCACTGGATTCCATAGCATTGATGTAATTCATCAGCCACAGTTTGTCCATGACGATAAAAAGGACAAGACCTAACAACTGAAGGACAATATGAAAGCTTCTATCCCTTTCACACAGTGCTGCTGAGGTGAGCTACAGAGCTATAACTCAGTTCGGGTCCATTGTGCTGAAACAGATTAGAAGCCAGTCTAACACCCAATACTCTGTATTCTGTTGCTTTGATCATCATACCAATAATGACCGAAAAGTAGCTTGATGCTCTCGCGTTGAAAGCTTGAAACCGGTTCAATTCCAAGACATCTTTAAACATCCCTAGGTCCCTCTGGTCACGGCTGCACTTAGTGCATGGAACGGCCATAATGATGACTTCAACCAAACGGCTCACCTCCTTCAACTCCAGTCCGACACTCAGAGTCGCTAACAGGCACGACAGCTTGATGTCGTTCTAAAAATGGCATCACAGTGTGTCTTGGTAAAGCAGCGTGTGGCGAGGATTTGAACCGTCACATTGCTCTATTTTTGGCAACAAAGACAGATGCCTTGTTTTTCGCAAATCAACACGAGACAGAAGGAGGATGAACTTGGTCTAAATATGTTTATACTGTATATATATATATATATATATATATATATATATATATTTATATATATATATATATATACGCACACACAGTATATATAGACATAGCTATATCAGTATAGATATATATTGTGTGTAGAAATTGGCCCACATGCAGCCCTGAGCACAGTTGGAGACTGAGCGGCTTGGTGAGTCAGATAATTGAATGAGTCAGCCTTGACGAGGCAAGCACATGGGTTGAAGGAATACGAAGACTCTTAACTTTGCATAAAAGAAAAGACAGGAAGTGGACAAAAGAGCGTGAGTGTTGTTCCGGCTACAAAACACAAGAACAGTGAAACATTGTTTGCTGCCGCGTCGGTACTTTCTGTGCAATGAAGCTTTAGGCCGATGGTGTTTTTCATGCTTACCATAATCTGTTATTAACAGAGTTGCTAATACTGTTAATCACTGGGAAACATACTGCGTTACTCCCTGTGCATCAGAAATATTATTAGCTTAAAGTTTATAGTTTTAAAAAGGTACAGGAACTTATGGATCACACTACTGGCAGAATGTTACGCATAAACAAATGAGGATTCAGATCAATACATTCATTTCTTTGGTTTAATTGTACTTATTTAACTTGCATTACTTTAAATAGATTTTATTCTTTTAATTATGCCTACCACTAAACATTCAATATGCACTTGAATTGAATTAGTGAGGAACAGTTAATTTTGTAACTGCACATCCGCTTTCCCACCAAAATTACATATTCAGAATCGGATATCCTCCAGGATTAAAAAAACGATTAGTCAGTGTGTCTTTCCCCCCTGTTAGCAACCTGCTGATAAAATGGCATGGATAGAAGAATAACCATGTTATGCTGTTTCCCTTATCCTCACAGCTTTTCAGAAGCATTTCTAAATATACAGTCTTGTTCATTCACCCTCCACATGTCCTCCATGACTTTTCCCAAAAGGCTCAAGTGAACAGAATTTCAAATGCAGATGTTGCAATTGCTTCAATTACTAGACTGTTTACCTGTATCAAGATGTGAGGGAGAGAGGTCAATTTCAAATCAAACAAATAAAATATTAAACAAGAACATCCAAGAGTAAGAAAATGCTTTTGGCACTCTCTTTGATGCCCGCTGAGTCGGAGCTGCTGAGAGACTTCTTTTTTTCAGGACTTCATAACCCAGTTTGCAAAGGCAAAGACAAGGAAGGAGAACTTGTCAATGTAAGGGCCATTGTGTGTACGGTTTGATGTGATACTGTAAGTGCAGATTTCAAAAGATCACTTTTGTCTATGGTATGCTCTCAGTAGAATTTCTTGGAGCAACAGAAGTTTGACGGATGGATTTGGCAGCGATATCTTGCAATTTCAGAGACCTGGCCATGTTGTCAGATCACCAGTTGGCGTTGTCATGCGCTGCATTGTGTGTATGCCGTATCATGGCATTGCTGTGGATTTCATGTCGCTGAATAGTAATTTAGTGAATATATTTACATGAACATCAATGCACCAATTGCTTTGATGAATCAGTTCAAGGAATCAGTTCAAGGCAATATTTTAATTACTGTGATTAGATGGTTCTACTGCGTGGTTCCAAACCAGTTTACACAAATGAATTTAATAAGTGGGCTGCTGCTTACCAAACCATTGAACTGAACTATGTTGTATGCTTCGTAAATACAACCTCTGGTGCCGACATGCAAATTAGTAAATACATGATGAAATATTATATATCCAAGCAATAGAAATATTGATTGGTTATTTAAGTTATGTTTTTATTAAAGGTGACGTCACTCTGATCAATCAGACCTAACAGTGGATCAAATTACTTTGTGTAATGTGAAAGAAGTCGTTTGTGGTCATTTACAGCCAGATTGAGACCATAAGACCATGTTTACAATGTTCAGTGAGGTAATAAGTCAAGTAGAATTAGTGCCATAGACTTCTATACAGCTGGACTTGTTTTTTGCAACCAGAGGAGTCGTCCTCTGGTGGCCATTTGAAAGAATGCAAGTTTAAGGGACTTCTGTAGTGGCTTCACTTTTGAGAGCCGGGCTGCCACCTGGTTCGAAGTAGTGTTTTAGTGTCTTATAACTCATTGTTATGGCGTCCTTACTGTTTTGATTCATTCTCACCGCTCTCATTAGTGTTGTAATAAGATTATACTATGGAAATATTTTGATTACAGCTTGTTCTGGTGCCCCCATGTGGCCAAAAACATCAGTTACTGCTGCTCTAATATATTTCAGGCCTTGGCAGAACAGTTTATTGTTTTTTTTATCACATCAGCTAAATCCTAATTACTGTATTAGTCCATGTAAACAAATATATTGTGTCAGTAAATGCAGATGTATGTGAGTCATTTAATCTAATTTAAACCCAAGTGCTTATTTTCTTTGGAAACCGGCATTTACAATCTTGCCGTTATTAAACAATACACAATATAGTGTATAATATGTGGGTGTGTTAGAGCCAAATTATATGTGTATGTGTGTAGTGTGGAGAATACAGAGAGCTTTTGAGCTTAAATATCTAATGAGCAACATTTCAACATTCTAATCCAAAAGGAAGAATGCCAAAGACAGAACAGCCAAAGACAAAGAACAGTTAAAGATAAAGTAAACATGTCGGCCAGAAAACTTCAAGGATGCATTATGGTCACTGGTTAAGGAAAATAAAGCCCAGAGGTTTATAACAAAAACAAAGCAGCACATCCAAACTAACTGGCAGGAACGCACAGTGCTATAGTCTGTATTACAATCCAGTGGTAAGCGCAGTCCATACTACAGGAGACTACCACTTGTGTTGCAGAGCAGCTGAAAAGCATCAGAGCCCATCTCAGTCTCTGAAGATGTTTCCTGTTTTCCAAAAAGTTTCATAGAATATGGGAAGCAGTGGCTGAAGTTCAAAGACTTAATGATTATCTGCTGTGGTCCGCTGCCTTCAAAAGAAACATTTGAGCCCTTTATTTGCCACAATGGTGCCCGCTGTCGTTGCAATAAAGTGTATGATGGAAAAGAATTTCAAGGTATTACCTGAAGTAACTCCATTTCCTCAGCTGTTTGATTGACTGAGATGATAACATGGAACCATTAAAAGAAGATTGAAGATTCGATGACCTGACATAATAGTTTATGTTGTCTCTCTTATTTGTAAAATGGATAACTGTGAACGGTGTGACTTAGAGCACAGTGATAAACATTTTCCCTGTGGAACTTGATACTCAAATATTTCTTAAACCAAGGAGAAAGGATTTCATCATCAGACGTAGAACATGATTCCTGTAAGTTATGCCACCTGTCCTAGGAAATACTTCTCAAAGTATCCCTGTTTACATTCCTTCTCAATGAATGATTGCACTTTAATTATTTCATACAAAACCAACACAATATGATCCACTCTTGTGTGTCTAATCCACATTTGAGTTTATTAGAAATACAGTCGTTTTCCTTCAGCTCAAAAGCAATGCAATAATTGAGAATGATCGGCCAGACATGCCCCGGCATTTTTAGAGTGATACATCCATGAAATTGGATCCGCTTCTCACGCTTTCATCCCAACCCATTATTAATCATCTATATCTTCCCCTCACTTCCTTTGCTACTTCCCATACTGTTTAGTGGCCTTGGTGGAAACATTTGGCTTTTGATTAACCGTGCAATTAAAGTGTACGTTACCCTACAGTTCTCTGAATGTACTAAAAAAATAACAGTTTCAAAGACGGGCCTTGGAGGCAGGAACCCACCCTTTAAAAAGCATAAATGTATCAATAAAATTCAAACATACTATGACGCATTGGTTTTCATGTATGACGGTATCTTTCTGCCTTCTGCCAGTATTCTTTGCTGTCTTGTCTGTAAATGTTGGGTAGGTTTCCATTTGTGTTCAGGCGAGCCAGTGCATGGACCATTCAGCTTAATGTAAGGAGCTACTGGCAGCTACGGGCATAGCTTAGGCATGAGTGAGACAACACGGAGAGGCGACCGTTCATTAAAAACAACAACTGCATCTATGCTAATCTCCTCAAGACATAAGATGCTGCAAAAGCCTCCTTATATCAGAGAGTATTCCCTTCATTGAAAGAAGAGCACTGAAGACTTTTCTCGATGAAAAATATGCTTTTACTCGTCTCCCTTCTGGCTTTGGTAAGATAGTTCATCCCATCACCTGGCAAGTATATTTTTTTAAATGTGTCTGCCCTTTTCTAAACGGTTTCCAATGACAGCTTCTCAGATGGATCTGTGTAACAAATCATCTGGCGGCTCAGGTTAGTTACATTAACCACAGCACTTTCAGAGAACCATGTAAATCAATTATATAGAAGTGGATACTAAGAACAATCAAGGACAATACCACTCTGAGTTCATGTGACCTCTCTCTCTTTTTGCCCAAATCACTGTTAAATTAAAGGTGCACTATACAGGATTTGGAGCATTAATATAGCAGTAAAAAAACCATTCGCTCATATAAGAGTTAACGCTGATAACGCTGTCCTGACCGATGGCGTTTTGTGGAAGCGTACACCCCCCACCCTTGATTCTCCCTCAGGTAAACACTGTTAACTCTGCCAGAGCTGTTGAGAGGTAATATAAATGCTCCCAAGCTTAAAAACTCATTAATTAATGCTTTTACATTAAGTAATAAGTGAAAGGGTTGTTGTGATAAAACTACAACGAATTACGTCTAAATTCTACAGCCACCCCGAGCTCTACAGAGCTATTCAGCATCTTTCAGTTCATGTTTGTTGTTAGTCATTCACATAAACTTGTGCACACACTGCATAATTGATTTGAATATTTAAAATCAGAACAAATCAATTTGATTCCTGTCAAAGTTGTGACAGTTAGACTGTGGCTCCAGCTAGAGTTGACAAAGACTATATCATTGATTAGTATTGATCCTGTACACACTTTCATAGAGTTCTTGGTTATAGTTGTGGCAGGAAGTCACAGATTAGCAAAGCAAATTGCTAATGCTGTGTGAATGCTAAAATTGCTTTTATTTATTTTTACATTTGGGGACCAAGCGAATAAAAAAAAAACTAAATGGAGCTTAACAAAGAGAACGTCTTAGTAATAAAAAAGTGTCTTTCCAGAATGAATAGACATGAAAGGCCTCAGTCTCCCATCACCATCCCTATTATTTACTTGGTGACTGAGCATACCAGGAAGCCAATTACAGGGTCTATCAAACTGTCAATCATTGTGAAGCAAGTCATTGAAATCAAACAGCAAACTGTCAAAGTGACATTATCAGGTGCTGAGGAGAGAGAGTAGAGGATGCTCAAGCACCAATTAAAGGAGCGGAATGCGTTGCTAAGGAGGGATATGATCAATGTTGACTTTGAAAATTGAGGAAGATGGAAAGAAAACCTATAACCCCATGACATTTTCCACAGATGTTGGCGACTAATTTATTACTCTCCAATTTCTTCAGGAATTGTGCAATAAAGTGGGTTAACAAGAAAAGTGTTACCACCTGTTGTACTGTTGCACGGCAGTGGCATTGTTAAGTAGACAGGTGTGACTCAACAATAATCGTAATTTCTTCAAAGCAGAATCTGGAAAACCAATCATTATTGTTGGATATATACTAATAACCATATATCATGATTCACAGACTGAAGTCATTGATGGATTTGCTCTAATCTTATTGTTGAAATGTAATTGTTCTTTAGTCTATAAATCATCTCCACATGGATGTTTTTACAGAAAGTGTATTTTTGAGTTGAACATCCACTGGTTGGTTATCCACTGAGGTGGAAACCTAAGGATGGGGACAGCTCAGGACAAGGCAGCTTCACACACACACACACACACACACACACACACACACACACACACACACACACACACACAGACAGACAAACATGCGGATGACGAATACATGTTGAATTATTAACTCTGCTCTTTTTCTTGGCAGTGGACGGTTTGGAAAGGAGAGTTTAATTTTCCCTTCACTTTATCCTCAACCTCCATTTTGATGTATGCACCTGGTCTACCGGCATACAATGGCCCCACCCAGCACCAGCCTCAGCCTGGCCATGTCTCTGCCTCTCCTCTAGTCTTCCCTGTGTTTTTGTTGGCAAGCAGATTGATCTGTCGACTGTTCTCGCTCACATCTGCAGCTCAATGACTGATCAAGTCCTGCATTTTTACTTTCTGGTCTCAGATTGCTTCATTGTTAGAATGTTTAATCTGCCTGCCTCTGATCATTGAGTGTTCTATATGCACAGTACTGTATAATAGTAACTGTCAGTTTGTGATCCTTAATTAATCTCTGTACATCTCATATACTCACAGCCATCTGCTGGATCTTTTAAGAAAAGTTACAAATCCATGTAAAGATTGGTTTGCTTATAATTCACAACTGTTATTCACACATACAGAACTCATCTGGATTGTTGTCAGTCCATGTGGCTTGCTGCTCCCATGTACAGCTGCCCTGATCATTCATCAGATTAGACTCATCATTTTCACCTGAATTGCTATTGCTTGTGTGTTTCTGACTGTCAGCTGAGTTGTGTACTTCAAAAGATGAAGTAGCTACGAATCAAAGGCTCTGCTCTTTGAAAGCAGCACAGCAATAAATCTCTCCCTCTATGTGTAAGAGAGACAATAAGAGAGCAAGAAAAGTGAAAAAGAAATTGTGCTGAATGTCGGAACATGTGTTTGCTTGGATGTGGGGATGTATGCTTGTGTGTGTGAGTGTGTGTAGGTGTGTGTGTGTGTGTGTGTGTGCGTTTGAGTAGCTGTGTGTGCGTGCATGTCCTGATGCTGCACTGGCGTCACGGTTCTCTCCAGTGTATGTACCCTGTTTACTTTGTTCTTCTCTCCATCTTCCCCGTGCTGTGTTGGCTCTCTCTCTACTGGCTGCTTTCCAAAGAGAACAGCTTCCAATATTAGTGTGCCTGAATGCATGCGCGCGCGCACACACACACACACACACACACACACACATACACCATACACACATGCTTTCAAAATGATCCTTAGACAATATTACTAAGTCTGGTGAAAGTGAAATTGGCTTGGACACCACCGTCTCGAAATTGTGGCTCTGCCAATGAAAGTTTTGCCATTGCTCTCCAAACTTTTTTTTGACTAAAATGTAATAGATACAGAGCTGCCCTGGTTTTGTGAGTAGTAACAAATTCATTGCAAGATCTTTTAATTGGAACAAAACCTCCTCCTGTTTAAGATTTATACACCAGTTTTTGTAAGCCGCTCCGGGTTAAACTCCGGAGGGTTTTTTTTTAAACCAGGGTTACAGTTTGCAATCTTATTGTTTGTCCATGCAGCTGTGCGGAAAATGTCTACATTAGCACAACATGCAGAATTATACAAATATGTAGCCCAAAACAGCCAATTGGGGTTACACAGAGGTATTGTTGCCTTTGCTCTAGGTTTGATGACCAAATGTGTCATAAATTGTATGTTTTTTTATGGATATTGTCTCAGGCATTCTGGCCAATGGACTACAGAGTCCTCTTTGCAGAAGAGGTTATTTTGGGGCAGCACTGCAGTTCTGTTGCTAGCTTGTTCTTGTAGCAAAAGTGTCATGGCTGGCAGCCACACTTTTGGTCCCTCTCTGTGCTTTTCCAAGTGTATTCCCTATAATTCTGCATCGACCTGTCACTGCTGTTTCTAATTAGTTACCATCCCCAGTGTATGTATTCCTTTTCCATGGCCAGACATGGGAAGTTGAAAGTGGGAGAACCTGTCAATACCAATCTGTGGATACTAGCTACTCAACATGGATGCCCAGGGTAGTTTATATTTGGCTTCCTATGACCAAGAGAGACTTCAACAGAGGTCCTACGTGACCCAAAGCCTTTCATTGAAAGTGCATGTTACATTTTTTTGGTTATTTTTCCTAAACTAACTTGCTGCTTTTGGAAGCTTTTGTGATGACGATGCGGTGTAAATGTCGAGCCGGTCTGACCGGGGACATCTCGAGCATAACATGTAAGCATGGACAGGGACATCTGTGACCCCACTCTTGCTTCGCCATTTAATATTCATGAGAGCTTGTGGAGACAGGTTGTTTGGTAAATGTAAAATCTAGCATTACAAAATATATACTTTTATATAGCTTAATTTAGCATTTTCAAAAAAAACATTTTAGAATAACTGATGATAATGTACCATGTGGGCTACTTCTACTGGGTCCAAATGGCTGAAACAAAAAGCTTCCATCACAAGACAAACCAAAGTCCAAACCATTAATGCAGGCAATCTTTTCCTCCTACACAATCCATGCCAAAACCTCTCTCAGTCCCCGTGCAATAGCCTCTCCTGTGTGCTCTTCAGGGGAAGAAATGCAGTTTGCAGACTTCTCATTGTTAAGTCACCACTGCTATAATGAACTGTAAGGTTCATGTAAGGCTCTGTTGTAGAAAACTGTTCTGCTTTCTACAGATCCTTTTGAATTCTCCCCCCACATTTGGTATACAGAACACGAAGCACAGCTTTTGAGAAACAATTGCGAGAGGGGATTATATAACATTTGTTAAGGGTATTAATCATTTTCTTTAAACCCCCATTGTGCGCAGCATTGATGGGAACCCTGCCTTTTGCCAAGTAATAAGTGATGGCCTCTGTACTCTACTTGTGCCTCTGGGAGATTCACAGACACAGGGATACATTAAACAGTGTCGGTTCTGTTGGTTTGGGAAGCAATGAAAGAGTGGGGGGTAAAGAAATGAGACAATAGTTTACTTATTCGTACACCTAGATGTTTAATGATGACTTCTCAAGTGTATGAATAGTTTGTCCCATGGGGTTGCAAATGCTCCCACCTCCATTTTGGTCAATCATCGTTCTTGATACTACTGTAACATGTTATTTTGCCTTATTGCAATGACCTAGTGTATTGCATGTGGCTGCTGCCTGCAGCATTCCACAGAACTCTTGTGGTAGACCATGAGCCCATTATTTATTCACAGCAAATGAGGGTAGATAACAGAAGGACTTTAATGTTGCAGTGATTTTTATTTAAAAGCAATATGCACTGCAATATGAGCTTGGGTAAATCCCCCTTAACGGGCTTTATAAGAAGCTCTGCTGATGTTCAGGACAAACCAATCAGTACCCCACCTACAGTGCTGCCCATATTCATGTTTGTCACCCCTTATTCATAAGCAGCATCCTCAAAGTATGCAACTGTAACCGATTTAAGGTTAGAGAGATTTGCCTGTTCTCATAGAATTAGGGTTTCAATGTGTAACCTTCGATCGGTTTCACACTGTTTCCCATTAATGGATCCTGCCACGATCCCCTGTTGTGACAACAGCATGGCAAGAAATGGCCATGAACCTAATGACGCAAGAGTTGGTCAGCCTTCAAGGCCGCCTCAATACCAGGGATTAAAAGGCTTGAGCACACTCACAACAGCCTGACTGATCAAGCACGGTAGGCACACAACACTCATTCATAGTCAACAGTGAACAGGGAAGGGGTTGCACTAAACATACTGTACTGTATCACTCCCTAAGAACCACACAAGGACCTAAGCTTTCAATGAATAGTCATTTATTCTGAAGGAGGTGGCGGTTAGCTACTTTTGTCATTCAACTCAGATTCAGCACTTCCCTCAACCAAAGTCTGTTGTTCCACGTTCAGAGATCACTCACTTGCTTTGTCAAAGACGGAGCCAGCAATAAGAGATCTTCATAGAGATCAGCTTAAGAAGAATCTCTGCAATGGGCGCATATGGCTCACAAGAGAAAACAGAAGAAAGATGACCTTTGACATGCATAATTAGTTAGCCTATTTAAAATCATTACTCATAAAATGATCTCTAATAGATGCATAAGTACATATGCCAAGACAATTCAGACAACAAAAGTGGATGTATACATGTATAGGGTTTTTTATCCTTTAGCACAAAATAAGGATATGCAATGAACCGTCTGGCTCAATTTACATTTGGCATGAAACATTGACAACCTAAGATATAGGTGGTATTCTGGGACTTTATCATGGCTGCACCTTGAGCTGAAATGAATGAAATCCCTTGGTTGTGGCTTGAGGGCCTGAAAAACAATCTGGACCTCACAGGTGACAGCCCATGGATAAATAATGTAAATACCAGGAGACAACCTTTTATTGAAGTTTTTTGTGTGAGGAGACTATGAATGACAATAGTGAGCCACCCTGTGCCATGGGATAAATTGCTGTCACTGCACAGTGTATGAAACGCCTTGAGTGACATTTGTCAGTGAGACTGACTAGCATTCCAAATTAAGCATATAACCTTTATGAAATGATAATCAATCATGTATCATCGAGCATCTCAAACAATAAACCATCAAACCACAACATAATAAGGCAGTATTGTTATTTACACATGTTTGAATGGAATATTTGTTAAAGTAGAGTCCTGGTGTCCCATTTTTCTGTTTTAAAAGGTGCTGTGCACACTTCTGCAGAGTCGAGAGCCAATAAGTCTACCTTCTGTTTGTGCGGCCCTAAGGACATATTTCACATCATAATCGTGGCTACCCTTCACACATGATCAAATGCTGGTCTGAATTGTTTTTGCGATTAATCAGATAAAAGAGAAGAATTTCCTCACTTGATGTCTGCTGCTGTAACCTTCGTTCAATGTAAATAAGTGTTCACAGATTGAATAGCATACACTGAATACTACAATTTGAAAAAGAGCACCCGGATTCACAAAACTTCTTTTCAGTGATTCACAAATAATGAAACTTAAAACAGTTGTGATGGTGATAGAGGCTTGATTAGATAATAAGTAACATCAGCGGCCAAACTTACTTTGTTTGAGCAGTCTATTGACTGCTTGTGGCTCACATTTTAAAGAGAGATTTATGAGAGAATAGCTACGCCCACAGCACAATAGCCACTGTGGACACCAGCCACAAAGTTGGATGTTAGTTAAACTCTTTTTGATGAAGTCAGGGGAAGAGGAATAAGTTGCTGCAACTATTTGATATGTGCTTTACAACAGTATGCAATGTCGAAGTATGTCACAGTCTGCAAAACACAACATTTTTATTGATGAACCATTTGATATGTGGTTTGAAGATGTGGTATTAGACTGAGTTTTGTGATGGGCCTTTAGAATCCTGTCTTAACAACAACCTAGAATGCTAAATGACGCAGAAACATGATGCAAACTTATTCTAACAAAGGTAGCAACTTAACCCCAAGTATGAATTAAGACAGTGTAGTGTATGTCAACTGTATGGATAGAAATTGGCATTAGAATGTATCACTGATCTCCACATTGAAATTAGTTTCTTCTTTGACAAAATCATAATCAGTAGTCAGACCTGTCCCAAATATTCTAATCACAAATCCAAGCACATGTTCAAATACAAATCCACTACTATGCATGACCTCCTATGAAAGAGCCTGTTCTCTGGACCAGTTGACATGGCACTCTGTTTTATGGAAACATTGTATTTTACATGAAGAAATGTAAGCAATGTAAAAAGTGAAGAATGACCTGGAGTTTAAGTTTTCCACATCACTCTTCATTTCGGCTTAACATGATTACATGGTATTGTGCCACTGGCCACAGAATGCGCTCATCATTAAATGTGCTTTTATTGAAATAACGTTGCTATGCTGATGTTAATGAACCCCAAATGTTGTGAACGAGCTTGCACAGATTAGAGATTTATCAAGCGAACAGTTGACACACAAATGTTTCTCCTTCTGTCCGGAAGGCTGATAAATACAGCATTTACATATGATAATTGTACATGTAATGCATTTACATGTAATGTAATTATGACTTTGATAAATGGGTTCTGCTATAATTAATCTCAGTGATTAACTTTAATTATAAGAGGAACTAGATGGCCTCACTTAATTTTTCATGAATGTTCAAAACTGCAACTGGTGCTAATAAGGAATGGTGCACTGCTGCACCAGTTGTGTCAAGTGCCTTAGTATTTAGGCACATCCTTTGGAGATAGCTGAACAATAGGATTCACCGTGCCGAGTCTAATCAACGCGTCTTCTTTCTCCTTTTCCCCAGATGAGGCCCAACAAAAGCTTCAGAAGACAGTTTCAAACAAGAAAGGACGTATCATGCTATAGCAGCTCATTACAGCCACAGATCCCATTCACACATCAATTCTGAGAGTCACCTTCAATACTTCAAAAAACCCCTCTGGTGAAAAATATTCTGTGCACAATTGTATAAAAATAATATATAAGGAATGCTAAGTAACAAATGAAGGATTCATCTTGATAGATTTACTCTCTGTTGAATTCCTCAGTCATTTTATTGTTGTTCACATATGAACTTCATATTCATATGTGATGAATATGAAGCTGTTACATGTGGTCATTTTGCTTTTTTTTAAGTCTAGTTCAATGAAGATTCAAGTTTATTGAGGTGTACATTGAGCATCAATATGATTTTACACCTCCATACTAGCATTCAGGCTAAATAATTCATAGACTTAATTTGCAGGCATTAAATGCTCACACACACTAACAACATCAGCCTTGCTGAAAGTGTAATGAGACGGGATGCTTTTTCTTTTTTAAATCACTCAAGCTTTTTCTTAGTTATTTTCAACAGTTTGGGTGTAGCAGGTTTTCATGCCTGATTCACTTTGCTGTGGAGACGTGCAATTTGTCGACACTCCAAGTTAATCATCTCAGGTTTAACGATACCTTTTCACACTGTTATAGTGTCAGTTCTCTGGAGTCATGAGAAAGTTACACAATCTGAAAAGAGAGATGTCAAATGCTTCATTCTAATACCAACATTTGCAGTCTTGTACTTCATGAATGGCCTGCCTTAATGTCAGCAGGTATATGTGTGGGAAGCACTCAACCTCAGAACATCAGTGAAGAAGGCTTAAACTACAAGGACAGAAGCAAAATTCACGTTTTAATTGTGATCGGAGTGGAGTATGAATTGACTTTGACTACCTTGACTAACAGATAGCTTTTAGGAACAACAGCTGGCAGCAAATTACGCTAGAAATGTCTTACTTTATTGTATTTCATATGAATATGAAACACAGTATAATGGTTTATTTAAAGCATGGGCATTAGTACAGTAAACATTTCATTATTTTTCAGAACAAACAATGACCATTAAAAAGTGTTAGTGTCTCCTGGACATACCGTTTCAAGGAGACAGAAAGAAAACAATGGAAAGGAATCGAGGTGTCAGGATAGGAACAAAATGATGAAAGGTCTTGACCATTGGTAGCTTTCTGGTGCCCCAAGAAAAAGAGAGGCAGGCAATAAGTTCCAACTTCTCAGGCAGTCTCTGACAGTGAGGTGATTTAGCTTAGGGTAGGCTAGTAGCTAACATGTATTGCTTTAAAAGAAACTGCCTATACCTGGGGACAAAAGTACAGTTCACATAGAGCTTTAAGCTAAAGCTCAAAAACTGGGAGTTTGTAAGCTACCGAGTTCATCCTGTTCTAACTTTTTTTAAAGACAGCAATCATATTTGGGTTAGCGGGCAGCTGTCAGTTTTTTGCGTTCTATCTTGACGCAGTAGTGAAACGGCCGCGGTTAATGTTTTAACACGTGGGTAGCGTTGTGAAACAGTAGTCTGGACTAGGCAATAAAACTACCTGGTTAAGGTTAGAAAGAACATTGTGTTTTGGCTTGAAATACGTACGCTTGTAACATAACATAAGCTAAGAACGTAACGTCATGTGACTCAGTGGCGTAGCGTCGCGACAGTGTTTCACATAGGACACAAACGCAGGTCCCCTGAGTAAAAGTCATGTGTTGGTTTAAACCATCCACCACTCTCCCCGTCCACCCTCAGCGGGCTTCAAGCTCGCTGTACTATGTCCGTCGCTCTGACTGTCTAATAATGAAGCGGATGGGTGTTAGTTGAAAACCTGAAACCTGGTGCGTCTCATTCAGACGTTAAAGGTGTGCGTCGGTATCAAAACACCGAGGGCCACCGCCCAAGCGCCGGTGCTTGACACCCTGGGAGTGAGACCAAGCTGCATGCCGGGTTAGATGTCTCCCACCTTCCCTCATGACTCTGAACAGGCACATGAGGCTGAAAGGAATGGATGGTTGGAAATGATAAATGGAGTCTGACATGTGATAAGCTCCGTGCTTCCTCCTCTCTTTGGTGTCTGTTTAGGTTTTATAAGTTTCCCTCTTACATCTACTACGAGCTACACGTTTGAATTAGGTTGTCAAACACTGTGTTGCCTTGTAATGAGCTGCATTCAGCATTTGCTTATGAAAAAGAAGAATCATGTCTGGTCCCGCCCTCGCTTTTTTGCAAAAGTGGTACATTTTAGGAATAGGATTGTATTTTTAAATGATTCGATCATCTAAGGATCTCTAACATAACAGTGATGATGGAATAGGGATACTAATGCGGCCTACTTGTGGAGAGTGTGGTAATACGGCAAAACATTGTGGATGTCATTGCACTTTTATTAGAAGTTTAGTGAGATTTATAATGAACTCCTGAGACAACTCATAAAAACATTGGCGGGAATGTTTATACTGTATATACTATACAGTGGAAACACGGTTCATCCTTAATAGATAAATTCTGTAAGCAATTAATAAAATGTTGCTCCATCTTGCCAGTAACCCTCAAGAGAGGTTTCTGTTTTACGTCCACTTACAGCCATAATCTCTCATGCCTCCAGTGAAACTTCAAAGAGGTTTGAATTGTAGCTGACGATAAACTGTGGGTGGTTGGTGGACACAAGGGAGGTGCTGCCTTCCATGGAGAGACAACATGTTTGACAGTCGGTGACTGGAATTGCGTTATGCAAATTCTATAAACTCCAAATGTTTCATTAAATACCTTCTACAACCGCAGAGACTCGCATAGAAATCCAAAGTCAGTAAATTTGATAGTGTCCTTATAATTCATTTTCGCTCAGCTAGAAAAAACGCTGATGCAAGTAACTTTTTGTCGCCAAGCTGACGGCTGTTGACAGGTGGCTTGGATACAGGTATTAAAGGGTAAATAAGGTGAAGTGATGCCGAAGACACCTGACGATACCATACCTAATACTTCAGAACTAATAATAGATAATAGCAGTGATGTATTGTGCTTTGTTGGAACTGATTAGCCAATTACGACGCAAGATCGGAACTTGGGGAGTGTTGGATAACTTCAAACCTGACAAAATGCTGTCTTTTTACAGCAGACAGGCATGGAGAAGCTGGAACTGTTGTACAGCTGGTACCAGCTGTTGTCAGTCTCTTTAGGTTTTTAGAAAATGTAGAACAGTACAATGTAGTACAAAGTGCTGCAGCATCACTGTGAAATACAAATAATTACCAAAACTCATATCTTGTTGGACCATTAATAAGAATAAATAGACTTAGCATTGTGTTGCTTACATCCTCTAACCTAAACTTAAGCGTGCTCTACTACTGCGCACAAGACATCCTTAAAAACTTTAGATAGCAAACAAGTTTGACGGCAGCAATATAACTCACGAATGATGGATAGGCACCATAGACTTTATCCCATAAGCTGATGATTTTTCAGAAACTGTGCCTTCTGCAATACAATATAAATGATTTGTATTGCACCATAATGAGAGAGCTCTGAAGCACCAGAGGCCAAATTGTTTGGATTAAATATAATCTTATACAGGTCAGCCCTTGCCTCTTAGGTCAGATTTAATCAGTCAGAACTCACCTTTTCATAAAATAGAGCATAATGCAAACCTTCAAAATCAATTTAATTTGTGCTCACCAGGCTCTGGTCAATTATTTGCCTTTATCAATTCCCGCTGTCTAAGTTATACTAGATCGGCTTATTTGAATTTAATAACCAAACACTAATATTCTCCCTTATAAAATCGGCAGCATATTATGTAAAAGCCTTCAGGGAGCACATTGCAGTGTGAGTTGCCTTCCCTGAAATGGTGGAACGCTTGGAAGGTGCTAATTTTCTTTCCCTAGAGGTAAAGAGGCCAGCAATCCTTTACCTTCATCATAAAGAAGATGCAATGATGAACTCATTGTCTTAGAGGCAAGTCATTTAACCTTCTCTTACCCCGGCCACGCCGTTTGTCACCGCACAGTCATGCCATGGCGATGCCAGTGGAGAGCTAGAGGGATGAATGTCATATGAAAGTCAATGGACAGAAAGGAATTAAGATGGCAGTTCAAGACGAATTTTCTACAATGGAGCTTGTGATTAGAAGGCATTACAAAAGCGTATGACCACAGGGGACTTAATCACATGGAAAATACAGTAGAAGATGATGAAGATAAAGCAACAGAAGAGAAAGGGAAACGAGAAAGAGAAAATTGCACAGGCAAAGTTCTTAGCTCATAATGACATAGATAAAAAGTCAGGGTGAACACTGACAATTAGATAGCAAAGCACATTTCACACTTTCTCCCTCACAGTTCTCAAGTTTGATGGAGCTGGTGTTGAATGGCATGGGCAGACAAAAGTGATGCCCGCAGTATACTGTGGACTGTTTATGATGTTGTTGATGTTGGGTATAGAGAGTTGATGGACGGGTATGTGGAAATTACTAATGTGATCTGATTTATGTAGTATTTTTCTTAATGTTTATCTTTAAAAATCACTTCTTTTTTTACTCAACACTGTGCTGAAGACAGAAGTTTCTATCCAAATGCTAGTAATGGAGATATTCAATATCCAAAAATGTGATGGCATTTATATTTATAGCATGTATTTATTATCAGCCCACACGTCTACTGTTTTCTTTTGCAGCTGTTCTCAGTGGTGCGAAATCTTGAGTAACATTTACGTTGCATGATTCATGTACATCTTGATTCTTTTTGTCGCAGTTTCTATTCAATACACAAACTTCATTACTTCAGCCAAGACTATAATCATCTTAACAATATTTCAACTTTCGAATATCCAAATGCAATTTGTGTCCTAACTTTTTGGCTCCCCATGGTTATGGTCACACACGTTAAACACGTTAAATTTGGCAGCTAGGTCAGTAGCCCCACGCGTCAAACCATATGTCACTAGCGTCAGTTTTGAAAGTGCAGGGCTGCATCTACTGGCCATAGTTATTATGTGTGTCCAAACATTATATTGTGGATTGATGAGAAAATGATCACGGATCTTTTGAACACAACTTGCCCTCATATTTACAAAGGCTATGTTTCTACGCCTTTATTATTAAAATACAAAGTCATATTTTTAGGACAACTTACAGTAGGTTTATGGATTCTTAAAGCTGGAGACCCCATGTTTCAAAACAGTAAAACATGCATATCTTATATTAATAGACCATCTTCCATCGCAACTTTTTTTAACGAAGTCACAGGGGCCGTCACTGCTAAATGATCCTCATCTGCTGTTTTGCAATTCAACAGCTTAAGCAGATTCATAACACATCATTGTTTCAAACAGAAATAATAACAGTTTGCTAAAGTTAATGAACAGAACTCGAGAATTGAGTCAGAGTAGCATACTACACTTGGCTGGACAGCACCATTCCCCACAAAGCTATGGAACTAGCGGGTCAGACGGTTAACCAAGGAGATAAGACTGGAGGCTCCGGTAAGAGCAGAGGTGGAGGAAAGTGCATCTACGTGAACGACTGGTGTACAGCTACAGACATCATTGGGAAACACTGCTCCCCGGACTTAGAATACCTGGCTGTGAAATGCAGACCGTTCTATCTGCCGAGGGAACTTTCTGCCATCCTCATCACAGCTGTTTACATCCCACCACATGCTAACGTGAAGCTAGCTCTGGAGGAGCTGCACAGCACTGTTAGCAACCAGCTAAACGCTCATCCGGAGGGAGCTGTGATTGTGGCGGGAGACTTCAACCACGCAGAACTAAAGACAGTGCTGCCCAAGTTCTACAGAAATGTAAGCTTCCCGACCAGAGACAAGAATGCTCTGGACCAGGTGTACACCAACATTACATTACATTACATTACAGTCATTTAGCAGACGCTTTTATCCAAAGCGACTTACAATAAGTGCATCAACATTGGTAATCAAAAGAACTACTAGCCACCAGAAGTCATAAGTACATTTCTTTTTCCAAACAAGCATCTAAGAGCATGAAGCAGAGCATAACTCAGAGCCAAAGTACAGTGCAGAAACAAGAAAAACAGTTAGTGCTATAAGTAATACGAATACAATAAGTGCAACAAGCTAGTATGAAAACAATAAGTGCTAAGTGGAAGGCTCAGGGTAGCACTTCCTGAAGAGGTGGGTTTTCAGCCTGCGCCGAAAGATGGGCAGCGACTACGCTGTCCTGACGTCAGTGGGAAGTTCATTCCACCACTGTGGGGCCAGGACAGAAAACAGCCGTGACCGGGTCGATCGGCCGCCAGGACCTCTGAGCGACGGGGCAGCCGATCGCCCCGAGGCAGCAGAGCGAAGTGGTCGGGCGGGGGTGTAAGGCTTGACCATGGCCTGGAGATAGGAAGGAGCTGTTCCTTTCACTGCCCTGTAGGCTAGCACCAGAGTCTTAAACTGGATGCGAGCTCTTACAGGTAGCCAGTGTAGAGAACGGAGAAAGGAAGTTGTGTGGGAGAACTTGGGGCGATTGAACACCAGGCGAGCTGCGGCTTTCTGGACAAGCTCCAGAGGTCTGATGGCCGACGCCGGGGCTCCGGCGAGTAGAGAGTTGCAGTAGTCCAGGCGGGAGATGACAAGAGCCTGGGTGAGAACCTGCGCCGTCTCGTCAGTCAGGAAGGGACAAATCCTCCTGATGTTGTAGAGCAACATCTCGGGAGCATACAAAGCTGCACCATCTCCACACCTTGACTTATCAGACCACCTCTCTCTGATAATGACTCCATCATATAAACCAGTAATTTGCAAAACAAGACCAGCTGTCAAAACCATTTCAAGTATGGAGCGACGACGCTGCTTCACTTCTGCAGGGCTTTGAAAGCACGGACTGGGAAGTGTTTGCACAGGGAGCTGACCTGGAGGAGTACACCTCGGCTGTCCTGGCCTACCTACACTGAGACAGTAACGACCACCAAAACCATTAAAGTGTTCCCACATCAAAAACCCTGGATGGACAGAAACGTGCGGTTACTGCTTGGAGCAAGAGACCCTGCCTTCAGGTCTTTTGTCTACAAAAGAGGACCTGAAGAAGGGCATCTGAGAGGCCAAGTGCAAATACAAACAGCACATCGAGGGACACTTTGAGAACAACGACCCCCGGAGCATGTGGAGAGGAAATAAAACCCTGACTGACTGCAAGAGCAGCACTACACAGATCAGTCAGGACAGTGACCTCCCCGACACCCTGAACCGCTTCTTTGCCCGCTTTGATAGACAGCACAGCGGAGCATAAGCTGAGAAGACCCTGTTTGCGTAGCGAGTGAACAGATCTAGGGAGGACGCGGTCTCATCACACTTCATACAGCCCTGTCTCACCTGGAGCACCTTAACACATACATCAGGATGCTCTTCGTTGACTTCAGCTCTGCCTTCAACCCCATCATCCCCCATAAACTGGTCCATAAACTCAAAAACCTTGGACTCTCTACCTCACTCTGTTCATGGATTCTGGACTTTCTCTCAAACAGACCACAGAATGTCAGGATAGGGAACCTGACATCGACAACCACCATCCTGAACACTGGTGCACCGCAAGGGCTGTGTGCTCAGCCCAGCCCTCTTCACCCTCTTCACCCAGGACTGCTCTCCCACCTATTCCTCCAACACAATACTGAAGTTTGCCGACGACACCACTGTGGGGAGACTCATCTCCAACAACGACGAGACGCACTACAGACAGGAGGTCCAACATCTGGCTGAGTGGTGCTCGGACAACAACCTGGTCCTCAACAGCACCAAGACCAAAGAAGGCATGGTGGACTTCAGGATATCCAGGAAGACCACACCCCCTCCACTCTACATAAGTAGGGAGGAGGTGGAGAGGGTAGACAGCATCAAATTCCAGGGACTCCACATTACTGAAGACCTCACTTGGTCCCTGAACACATCACACCTGGTGAAGAAAGCCCAGCAGAGGCTCTTCTTCCTGAGGAAGCTAAAACAAGCTGGCCTGCCTCCTGAACTTCTGGCAAACTTCTACTGAAGCGTGATTGAAACCATCCTCTGTCAGTGATTTACTGTGTGGTATGCCAGCTGCACAGCAGAGTGTGTGGTTAAAACAGCACAGAGGATGGTAGGAGTTACCCTCCCTGACCTGGACACTGTGTATGCTGGCCGCCTCCAGAAGAAGGCCAGGCCAGCAACATCTGCAAAGACATCACACACCCGGGTCACTCTCTGTTTGTTCCAGGGATGTGCGGTCAAGGGAGGCAGGTGAGGCACCTGTCATCATGAAAAGTAAAAAACAAATAATGATAAAATAAAAATGTATATTTCTCTACTGATCTGTGCTATACATGTAATTTATGTATGATTTCAATAATTTCAAGCATTTTTATAATCAAAATCGCTGAATTTGCACAACTCCTGTTTAAAACAGAGAGGAGACATGTGAGGCAGCGACGAGCTGAGCCTCACCTCAGATTGTGAATCCCTCACAAATTGGGTTGAGCGCATGTCTTTTGCTTTCTCATTGTTTGTCACCACTGTAATATTGTAGACTCTTTTATTATATGTCCTTTCTTTCCATAGAATAGGTCATGTATTTCACGTCTGTGTAGAACATATTTAGTGTTGCTGATCTGACATTAAACCGCAGTGAAAAAGCACAGAGCGGAGGTTTCTGAAACGTTCCCGGTGAGGCAGGTCGCGGCGCACACGCTCCCGGTGGAATAAAATATGTACCTTACCTATGTGTGTGTAAAGAATGCTGATATGAAATATGAAAAACATCCAGTAGTCAATTCTGCCAATTGAATGGTGATTTAAGCTACTCTAATGGGTTCATATATGTAAATCTGACTCGAGTCAGTGCCTCACCAGCCACGAACCTCACCGCACGTCACTGGTTTGTTCCCCTGCCATCAGGAAAAAGATACAGGACTATCAAAACCCGAACTAACAGGCTGAGGAACAGCTTTTTCCTCAGAGAGGTTTCCTCCATCACCACCCCACCCAGCTCACACCGAAACAATGCTGCGGAAAAACTAAAATATGACACTTTAACAAAGCACTTTTGTCACTTCATAAACATTTTGAGATTTTGAGAAAGGCAACAAGCAATTATCAGTGCACTCAGTCAGTGAGAGTAGATGTGAGAGAATGAACACATTAATCATTGCAATCATGACTGGTACTAGTATTAGTCCACTACAATATGTGGGTTGCATTAATGTGAGTGGGACTGCGCGTGCATGTGTAAAAAGGGCTACACAATGTATCAAATGACCGGGTCCACAAGAGAAGCGGTGCATCTTTGTAGGTGTGCATTAACAGGTTATTCTGTTATCACAAAATAATGTGCAAGAAAAGTGCGGAGAAAAAGAGGGAGGGAGAGTGCAGGGAGGTCACATCATGAAACAACTGCTGAATTGTTTACCATGATAATGATGATGCAATAGGATGAGCTGGAAAACACTGTGCTAGAGAATACCCTTGCTGAGGACCTCAGCCCACTCAACTCGCATCCTGAAACATGAGACAACTGGAATGGGATCAGTAGTTTTGCGAAAGAGTTAAAGATAGGCCTCAGGCTGTACTTTAAAGAGAAACCAAAGTGTTGTCTGAAGTCATTCCAAACAGGCAGGGTGCTTTGATATGTAATTTTTTGAGTTTCTTTATTTTATTTTAATCCGTCTATCTTCCATAGCTTTTACATTCAATTTTAATTATTACATAAATACAGATGAATATGATATTTGTTTTCCTGGGATGACTGGACAGAAACAGTGTACACAAATACAAATGCATAATTCAGCCTTTTTGACTGAACTGATTATTTAACCAACAATTTAGAGGCTTCTACATTTTTGCTAATGCTTGCTTGATGCTGTACTTCTCATCAATTACTCATAACACAGCGATGATAACCTTTATAAATCTTATTGAGTATCTCTCACTGACTGTTGGGTGCTAAGTGTCATGTTTGGATGCACTTCAAAGCTACAAAGTTGTTTGCAGCATCCCTTGAGTTTTGGCCTTGCATAATTTAGAACATCTATCATGGAATAAATGATGAGGGACACTAACTCAATTAAAAAAACTAAACAATAATATAGCCACTGCACAGTGCCATCTATTTAACATACTAACAAATCACTGTCTTTTAAGACTGATTTGTAATGATTTTGGAAGGCTACAGACAAATGATATCAGTACGTGTTGTTCAAGATGGAAAACATATTAAGTCCGCATTTTTTTTATTCAGGTCTCTTTCAAGGAAGACTTTTCGACATGTCACAGCAGGAAAAACACTGGAGTAATACAATTAATGATGACTGATTTGAATTTAGCTGCTTCAGTTTCATGGGGCTGATTCTGTGCATGAGGCTTGAATAAAACTGAGACACCATTGATGTTATTAGTAACACCTGTGTCAAAGTGTTTGCTTTGAAAAAGGCCTACAAGGCTTAATGTGAACTTCAAATGATCCTTTTGATGCTGGAAAGACTTTAAATCGACTCAAATTAATCTTTGAAAACCTCCCACTCCGACTCCCACACATTGGGTGTTTTCATTTAGGTCAACACTCTAGTATAAAATTGCTCTTTCAAAGCTTTATCACAAAACACTGGTCATTCGCCACGTTTCATATATTCAGCTTCCAAGAAAACAAGAAACAACCTGGGCAATATATTAGATTAGTGCGACAGAGAAATTGTAGATCTGCACATCAAAATGCAAAGGACAGCCCACACATTTTCAAAAAATAAATAAATACTTAAAACATAAATAATAAAGATTGTACATTCCCTCAGGCCGAAGCTGTCATGCCAAATCCTTCATCTGGTTGATTGATTGTCACTAAGACAAACCAAATCCTGTACAAATGTGTGTTGTTTTGTTTACACTTTATGCATTGATTGCACTTTATCCATTATCATTATTTTTATTATTAATATTTAATTAATTAATTAATTATTATTATCCATTACTTATGGCTGAACATGAATCTGCTATTTGCCATGGTAACCTGGATAAATTGGTTTGCTGCCCATTTTAAAACAATTCATCATCAAGTTCTTCACTCTCTGATCTTGGATAACCACCCTGAGATGGAAGGTCCTTTGAAGAAAATAATTGAAGAAGAAATTAATTTTCAACCGTTAACATGTCTTTCCAAAAAGATTAGAAAAAGACTAGATTGGTCCATACACAAGTAAAGTAAGAAACGCAAGAAGCAGAGAAGAAGTCAAGACCATAGTTGCATAAAAAGTATGTCAGTGAAATATATTTTATATCATATGACTCTAACAGCCTAAACTGGTTGATCTAGCAGCCCTGACACTGAAAGCTCAACATGGTCCAGGATACTATTTCAACATTTAGTGTGTCATTAATATGTATTTTCTTGGGGGAAGGTCAGTCCTTTTTTAAATTCTTCAGGAGGGGCCATGAAAAACTCTTACTTAATTCAAATTGAATTAGGTCTCAATTCCTACAGGTATCGGCAAAAAAAAGAATTTCCATTTTCATACTGTCAGATGTTTTATATCACAAATAGTGACAAATAGCTTGATATCTGATTCAAACCATATGTGTCCGTTGTAAAGGGAGGCACCAGATGCCTGGAAATCACGCATTTACATGAGCCAGGTGCGGGGCTTTGCCTTTATAACGAGCCTGTCCTCAACAGAAAATATTGACAGCGGTGGTCACCTGTCCAAAACGTATAATACCAAGCAACCTCTTGTGACCAAAGCCAGAAGAAGCATGACATTATCATTCTGGAATCATTTTAGAGATGTGGTGGAGATGGAGATTTTTTCTTTTCTTTGTCCATGAAGACCGACGTTTGCTTCATGTCTCCAAAAGTACCTACAATCAGTGTTCGTTTCAATAAAGCACACATATCCATAACCCTAACTTGGTAGTTTTAGTTGCTTGAACTTAAACCAATTGATTTTTGGTGACTTGGGAGAAGTGCAACAAGCTATTAGAAAAAAACAGATATATTACCGTGTAATCTTGATATGGTAATCATGTTAGGAAACAGTCCTACATTCACTTTCTTTTTAGCTCTGTTTTGGTCTCCACCATCTCCTGAGGGAAATATTTGGCTCTTTGGCCAATTAATCAATTGAGCAGGTATACAGGTTTATCGGGGCTTGGGTATAAAAACATTTTTCCATTTAGGATTTTATATATAACTAATAATGTTCATAATAATTTAAATATGTACACATGTGTCTGCATGAGGAAGAATATTGTTCTACGTTTGTATTAATATTAGAAGTATGTACTTAATGATTTTCATTTTTGTCTTTACACGCGCCTTTGTCAAGTCAATCACAAAGCATACAATCTGTATCCCACTCGATTCAGATAAACTAGCATCCCTGTGTATTGTATATAAATAATGAGGCTTACAGTCAGTTCGTAGAAAATAGTATGTTTCACAATATTGACTTCAGAAGAAAAAATAGTAAAGCTCAAAGCAGAACTGTTATGTTGCTGATCAGTAAATAACAACTGTCTGTTTGATATGGACAAGTGAGGCTAAAGCTCATTTTTCTATGTTTTTTTTGCCCAAGTCTAATTGGGTTAATTAATCTCGCTGCAGATCTGGAACATAATAAGATTAAACATTACCAATGGTTGTGGACTTTTCCAGCCCGTCAGACTTACACTCCAGTCCCAAGCGGTCTGTTTATTTTCAATTAAATCAAAATGAGGAATGTTCTGGCAGAGTGCGGGGGAGCAACAGAACCTCTCTGAAAGCCTGCCGTGGCCCGCTGCTCATGTTCACACTCCTTTTCTGTGGCAACTCCTACTTCCTAAGCCTTACTCCCCTATACAAACACAAGCACAACAATGTAAGGCTTGTTAAAATAGGGATACCATGTTAGAGTTTAGTGACAGGCACTGACTAATGTTTGGCAAGAAATTGTGTCTTTACAGATAAACCACGACCACATATGCTGCATCTTTTCTTTTTTAATAAAGACAGAATTTACAGTAGATAAGTATAGTGTATATATCTTTTGTTGTATCTATATATGCTCATGGATAACATACATGCTTGTATTACACAGACGTTTTCACGTTATAACAATATACATTTTTTATAATAATAAACTTTTCTACTATACAATATAGTATTTAACTTGTTATAACGAGAAAAGTTTCAAGGTCCATGTTATTGTTAGAACGTAAAACTCATGTTTGAAAAAGGAACAGGTGTGTGGAAAAGGGATACGTTTAAGGGAATGTGGCTCATTTACAGGCTTTGATTAATGACAGGGTGAGACTCTGTTGTCGAGCACGGTGGATGATATTGTAATAATTATGCATACAGACAGATTTTGAAATGCATGGGTCTGTGCAGAAGGGGAATGAATCCGACCCTCTGGAGGTTGTCTCATTTCTCATTGATCAGATGGAGGAGCATGGGAGGCTCCAATGATTCCCAGTAATTACGCCCGCCATAGTTTCGCAATAAACTGAAAATATTTTTACACTTCTCAGTGGTTGGGGTCCTCGCTGTCAGGCTGGGCGATTCAACTCGGCTGGTGAGGAACGGACAATTTGTGTAGGAGGGTCCCCTTGTGGGACCTCTCCCCACCGGGCCTTTCCAAGCCGACCTAGAGCCGGGAGTGGCACGCTGCCATGAAGGAAATGTGCCCAGCGAGGGCCAGCAAGCACTGGGGAGATGGAAGGAGCAAAGGGGGGGGGGATCCTTTTAGAAAAGCTGGCATCCCTACCTGTTGAGAAGTGTAATTTAGTTTCACTATGAAACTGAGCTGTGATAATTGGAAAACACGGGAGCCCTTCAGCTGATCAATGAGAAATGACACTACTAGGGTTGCCTTATTGTTCCTTCTGTACCGCCCCGTGCAGTTTATAATCCTTAGAATACGCATTCCTATCATAATATGATCCACTGTGCTCAATAACAGTAAAATCTCTCAATGTCTCAACCCAAGCATGAAGCTGTTACGATTTGGAGTGCAGGTAGCAGGAGAAGCACCCAAAAGCAGGTAGTTGAGGAGGCGGCAAGAACAATTCAATCATTTAATTGAAATGGCTTACAAGGCAGGCAGGGAAAGTGGGAACAGGTGAGCAAGAGGTCTGCTGACTGCAGGGCTAACGAGGGACAGGTGCAACTAATCAGGGCAGAGAAGACAAACACAACTGGCTGGAAAACATAAAAGGCAGGAAAAGAGACGAGTGGAGAGTAACAAAATGAATACAAAATGAAATACTAAATATGAATGGATTAAATGACATGAAACAAGGAAAAACATGACGTAGGAGCAGGGCAGATTATGACAGAGTTAGAAATGAATCACATTGTTGTAATCGAGCCAAATTCCTCACTTTGCAAACGTGTCATGTTTAAAGTGATAAGAATATAACTAATTATCTTATAAAGTGAAACATTTCATGTTGCTGCACAAAGTTATCACGTGAAACATTTCATGTTATAACAAGATAAACAGAATATTCTTATAACTTGTTTTATACTTGTTATAATGTGATAAGTGTGTCGTAATAACTTACTAATATCTTGTTATAACGTGAAAAACACACAACAATAAACTTTTCATAAATGTACCGTTCCACAGTTATGCTCCTCTCATTGTAGACTCATATGAATGCACCACTTACTCAACGTGCTCCTGATTTAACTGGAAATAGATCAGGTTAACCCAAAACAAGTTTGAGTAAATTTGATAAACAAGCCTATGCAGTCACTGAGTCTTGCTGCCTTTTTAAAATAAAACATCTATCTGTGGTTGGTGTAATACTTGTTCCTAAGGTTCAGAAGTTACCATATTTTACTGATGGCTTCAATGTCTATCTGACCAAGCTTGATCAGTTCTCAGGGAATGATCTCTAGAACTTAATCTGATTGCATTTAACTTTCACTTAAACTTAACTTGACTGGAATAATTGTGTTCACTCAAGAAGGATTGTGTCAGAAGTGCTAGGCAGGATTTCCACGACAGATAGGAGATTAGCGCCTGGTAATATGCATTTGCATGTTTAGAAATACCATGTCTGACCTCATGTTAACACGTCGGCCTCTTATCAGGAATGATGACTTCAATCATTTAAACTGAGACAATTATTGAAACAAACTCAAAAACAAAGCATAATAACAGTGAGCCACTGCAGGGTGTTTCACATATCCTTTCATGGCAGAGCTATGAGGTAGTTTCATTTCAGTTCGGTTTCAATTAAAAGTTTTTGCCAAAGCAGAAGATGAAAATAGTCCAAGGGTAGATGGAAAATACTGAAAAAAGAAGAAAGACAGAGAGAAAAAACCTTGATAATGTCAGACACATCATTAATGTGATTGTTCTTGGAATACAACAATATTTTACCTCAGTGATTTACTCAGAAAAAAATAGCCATTTTGAGCCTGAATTAGCTCAGAGAACATTGTCAGCCAAATATATCAAAGTGCACCAATCTGTGCACGTACATGCAACCGAATCCAAGGTAAAGAGGAAATCATTGAAAGCGTGACGCTTGGCCTCGCTCAACCTCTATTGATCTGCTCCCTAGATGAGGGCAAGGTGAAGGACACAGCACAACAAATGGATTCGAGGAAGCTGGGAGGAAGAGGTAAAGGAGATGATGAGAGATAAAGTGTCGCAGGAGGAAGAAAGGCAAATGGAGAAGGTGCAACAGGAGCGGAGGTGGTGGGGGGAGAGGCTCAGCAAGAGATCCAAAAAAATGTGTTCGAAAGAAAAGTATTAAAGGAAAGAACATTCAGTAGTGTAAATCAGTGATGTATATCTACTGCATGTGAAGGCACTGAATATTGAAGAAACCCTCCCAGGTTTACATAACTATGACTCCTAATTTGACCTCTTTTCAAGTCTCAACACAACTTCCCCCACATCTACCTGTATGTCGACGCCAACAAACGTGTGTTTTATTGATGGTTAAAGCTCATCTCCACACTCCACAGTGTCAGGGCATCAATGAAAATACATCACAGAGAGGAGGCAGTCGACTCAAGCCTCCACACTGACAATAAATCTGAGGTTGAGAGGGCCTTGTAGGGTCTGTGCAAAAAAACCTCGTTCTCACTGATGAGAAAGGTACATGACGCAAGAGGACACTCCATCTAAAATGGGCTTCTGTCAACGCAGAAATGGAGGCGATGGAGGCGCAGGAGAAGAGAAAGAGGGATATGAGCGTGTGGATATGAGAAGTACAGCAGAACCATATTCTCTGAGCCTGTCGACAAGACACTTGGAAAACACCGTTGATTCCAATGAAGGGATTAAAACGGCAGGGAGGAGGAGAATTGAGAAGTATAGGCAAAGGTGTAGAAAAGTGGAAAATTGGAAGGAGAAAAGCTGTTGGAGGACAAATAACAGTTGTTATTGCAGACTGAGAGAGAACGAGGGAGAACGCTGAGAAAATCGTCTGGAAGATGAATTTCTGTTGGCCTTGAGTTCTGCAGGCAATCCCACACTCACTTGACCCATGGCTCACCATTTTACCTACCTGTTATATTTGTGGTAGCAATTTCAGCCCTTTCTATCGGAGGACATGTTTTTGTTGCATCAGGCGAAATGTCTCAAATGTTAACAGAAAACCAAAAATCTTTTCGCACGTTGTTTTTTTAAATCGTGTTAATCAGCCTCACACATTTCTTGTGCTCTGGCTGCCTGTGTTTGATTGTAATAGGATCAAAGTTAAAAGACATGAGAGGGAAGTCAGTATGCTGTGATGCAAAATATTGTAACTATATCACTGCTTTGTGATTTCTGGCCAAAGAAATAAATAAGCTTTTTAGCTTTTGCAGCTCAAATGTCTTGTATTACCAGCCAGCATTTGTAACACCATCCTCCACAGATGAGCAACTGCAGGGAGTCAGACCTCTTCTGAACTTTTTACCTTGCACTGCAGATGTTATTTGAAAAAAAATGCAATAGGCTTTTGCACCGAAAAGATGCTATTCCATCTTGCAGTTTGTATAGCTTGTAACCACAACTTTTAAGTGTCTCCTCATTTATATTTGCCTTATTTCTACATGCCTTGAATTCACTGCTCAGGACTAGTTCTGGCTTTGTCAGCAATATAAAAATCTCAGATAATTTCATAGTGTGATGTTAACTTCAATGAGAAATCAACATTTTAAAACATATTTATTTGAGACGGAAGTGCAAACCCAAGAAAAATGTGTTTCTTCTGCAAAGGCATCAGATCATTTAAAGGCTTTTAATTAATTATACCTATTGACCATTTCATTAAACATTCCACTTTTTCATCATTATTGCTGACCAGAATAAAAAAGGTATCAGACTATTACATGATATTAAGCCACATCTGCTTTAATTAAACAGAGCAAAGGAAGTGATGTCCATACTGTCAATTAGACGACTCAAGTTCTAAAGCATTTCTTTTCCATCACAGTGAGAAAATGGGAAGCTGATCCAGTGCCTTGGAACCATTTTGCAGCACCATGTCTCAAGGCTCCTTTGGCACATAACAAATTGTAATTTGTAATTACAAGGATTGCTTACAGTAAAATGACCACTCTGGGTCACAATTTATTTTTAAAAAAAAATCCAATTACCGGACCGTTGATGCCTGACAGACTGCGATTCTGAAATACGGCCATCTCTTTAGAATTCCAACGTTGTAAAAATATTGTCCGCTCAAAACCATCAGAATTTCTACGCGTCCTCAAACCCAGCATTGATTTGCTCATATGCACTTGTGCTACTTGCCACACAAACACGATTTTATACCTCCATCTCCCTTGGTCATTCAGAAACCTCTTTCTAATGGTCCTGTTTGAATATAAAGAGACCGTATCACCGACAAACTTGAGCCAAACACAAAAGCAGCGGTGGGGGAGTGGTGTCACTGGCAGCCATTACGTCTGCCTGGACTCATCAATAACTCTCAAAATGTCGCACTCCTTTGCTTTTAATCAGATCCTGCAGTAACACCACTCAATTTGTCTCTCAGTTTGTTTCGACAGACTCTCAGTCTGCCTTGACTAGCTGGCATGCTGTGAGTTATGTAACAGACCCCATTGGAGAGCTGCACAAACTAATATACATGCATCAAAATTCATATCTCTTGCAAGGCCCTAAATTATTTGTGTAGCTTTAACAGCGCAAATTAAGTCTCGCAAAGATGTGTGTTTTCGCCTCGTGGCTCCATCTATCTTAGTCTGGAGCAGTAATTAGATTATCGCTCAGTTGATGACCTTCCATCACTCGGCCACCCATTTACCGAGCTACTGTATGTACACACAGACAGAGACACACACATGTGCACATGCACATTGCCTTTCGTTCAAACAAATTATAAATATATTAACAGCGCGCACAATATTCAGTTCAAGCCGCTGGTCAGATCAAATATGACTACAGTATGTGTAGCTGTGACCAAATGACCTTCAGCTGAAACAAACTACCACATATAGCAATTCACAGTTGTATCTGCAAAAGAAAATTGCGATGTTTATTTTTAGCCATGTAGCTTGTGCTCTGTAATTAATTTGATCATTAGAATGTAACTCAGTGAAGCCTCAAACTGCTAAACACGGTGTAATATCTACAGTCTGCTCAGTATAATGTGTGTGTGTGTGTGTGTGTGTGTACGGAATAGTGCCTAGAGGGCGAGACGGAAAAAAGAATAACAGAGACTGAAAGAGAGGGAGAGATGAAAAGTGAATAACTGAAATGAATCAGAGGAAGCATAGGAGAGATCTACCCAAAGCCCCTTTGAGAGTTATTAAGTTATTGACGAGTGTGAATATTGATTGACAAGTCGTTCTGTTTACACCGGTTTGGCCACCCTTCAGACCGGTGTTAATCAAACTAAGCCTAATCAATAATCAAAATAGCATCAAGGAGTTAGAAAATATGTTCATGCCTTGCTGTTATATTTTCAGGAAAGTAGGGCTCCGTAATTGGACAAAATTCAAGTTTAAAGCAGACAACTGGAACCTGCTTTGGCTGGCACCGGACGGACACAATTATAGTAATTCCTCAGCAATATGAAAGCTTCTTGCAAATACTTCTGTGTATTCAAAAGACTGTTCGGGAAGGAAATTTTGTTTTCTGAAACGTCCTTTTCCTTTTTATTTGATTGTATCAAAAGATTATCCAAAGCTTGCATAAGCCTAAGAAATACTCAACAAAGATTTCATATTTGCATCACATTAATGGTCTTAAAAACACTCAGGCTAGGTCAATGCAAAGGATAATGAGTAAAATGAATGTAAAAAGAATTTAAAAAAAATCTCTGGTTGAAAGGCCGAAGCCTGAAGATTCAACATTTGAAGGAAGATTTTGTTCAAAGCAGAGAAAGGAAAGAGCACTCACTGTCAAGGAACACTAATCTCATTTTTAGGGTCTGATCTGGGTGTTCACCGTATGCAGGACATCACCCAAGTTCCACAGCTGCTCTCCAAAACAATCTATCTTCAAACAGCTGACAATTCATCTTGCCTTTTCATGATATTCTGTACACACAATAGAAGAAAAGGGTGGGGGGAGTAACACGCCAGTAAAAGGGATTAGAAAGATGTTATCCACATCTGTGCATAGCCCTATCCAAACTGTTAATCAAAGATTAATTTCCCCTTCATCATGAGGACTGTTAATTCCTTTAAGAGATGAGAGCATTACTACTAACTTACCCCTGTAAACTCTTTATTTCTGCGGATTTAAAGCAGCATAGTGTCAAAGCTCACAACAGACCGGCAGCTCCACTTTGTTCTAAAGGCATTAGTCTCTTAATCTCTTCATTTTTGTGTGTGTGTGTGTGTGTGTGTGTGTGTGTGTGTGTGTGTGTGTGGCAGCAGGAGTGGTGCAACTAAGCTACAACTACTCGCAAAAGTTAAGATGGTGAATAAATCAAATCTGCTCAGGCAGATTATAGATGTGGCAAGATTGCAGAGAATGCCATATCTGCAAGAGTCCACTTTTGCCCGTTTATCAAATGTGTGTCTCTTCAAGGATGCAGTTTCGTAGATATAGTACATAAAGTGTTTTTGAGCAACACAAACAACTGCCAGTGTTTACTGATTGCTAAGCGGTGAGTGTAATGATAAACTGCTTTGCACACAACGCACACAACAGGTGGGACCCTTTTCCACAATTAAACGGGAGAAAAGGAAACCTGAAAGGCTGTATTTATTCTAATTGTTAAACCCATCTCAGCTGGAGTAAATCTATAAACATAGCTGTTTTGTATATGTCATGCAGCCATTTGTTAATAATGTTTTTGCCATTCTGTGTACTCAACCAATAATTACAAATAGGACTATGTTGGTTGGGAGCACCTTGAAATTGATTGTTTTAGTCACAATTTCTGATATGACTCTGTTAACATGTCACTGCTACACACAAGGACAATTATTTATATTGGCCATGCACATATGGGGTAGTTAGTCAGCCAATTACAAGCGGGCGCCTCTGTCCTAGATCTTGAAGGATAATAGCATCAGTAATTATGATGTGTTCATCGTAATGAGGTTTTATTGACAAGCACGGTAGCGGCTCAGCCTCAGCCCGCTGATTGTAACTGCTTGTGAAAACAGCTTCGCAACTCAATTAGATTTCACATTGTATCTCACTAACAGAAACAGGTACAAATGGAGAGCAGATATGCTGGTATTCTGTGCAATTGACTTCACCATGCTGTGTGAATACATTAAGAATGATGGTGATGCAATGTTTCTATTTTCAATACATAAATTTAAAACAGAGACAATAGAGGAAGTTCTTGAGGATCAAAGTTTCTTCGAGGAGAATCTGTGCAAAACGTATTATTTAGATGTATTCAATGATGTGCATGATTAAGGTCACGGGGTCACGTTCTTGTAATATTCACTTGACAACATCCTAAATAATCCTGTAGAGTAAATACAATTGTCTTTTCATGTACCTTTCTCTTGTCATATTCTTTCTCATGCTCTCTATTAACCTCTTAATACACAGCATCATCGATTTGACGCCCTCTCTTTATCACTGCGCCTCACTCTTGATAGTATGTCTCCAACATCCTTTTATACCACACTTTTGCATTCACTCATTTCCGTCCTTTTCTTGTCCTTGATGTCTTTTTATATTCATTACTACAGCTTTCAACTTCTCATTCCTTTCTACCCCCATTCCCTCTTCTAGTTTTTTTTTTCCCCCTCTCTTTCCTTGAGACTAGGGTCATGGTCAGCCATTTATAACCACGTGCTTTAAATGCTGTTTAACCTTATCTCTGCATGCTTTATGGATGCTTCATGACTGATGGAATAAAGCTTCAGTACTCTGCTCCAGGTGCTGCAACAAGGCAGCAGCTCTGTCTCTTTCTTTCTTTCTTTCTTTCTCTCTCCCCCTCCCTCTCCTTCTGTCTACTTGTCTGTCTGTCCGTGTCTCTCATTCTCTCTCTGGACGGCACTTGTCGTGCGCAGCTCTCATGCATCAACCCCTCTCAGTATACAGGTAGGCGCGCTACAGCAGAGACTCTGACAAATAGAGATAGGGATGACCGATCACATGATTCAGCTTGCCCACATCCTGTGTGCTCCCAGTCGAAGGACACTGACGTCATGGATAGAACCAGAGCTGGTGCAATGACTGTGTCAATGTCACCTTATGTTCTGCTTAGCTGTTAGCATAGTGTGCTGGGCGCCGCTGCTCCCGTCGTTACTGGCCTGGCAGCTTTGAGTGTAGCAAGATGGAGGCAGCAGAGTGAGTGACAAGTCATCCTAAACTGCCACTTTAAAACCCGCTGTGGCTAATGATGTGAATCTAAAAGTGGCACGTGTGTGTGTGTGTGTGTGTGTGTGTGTGTGTGTGTGTGTGTGTGTGTGTGTGTGTGTGTGTGTGTGTGTGTGTGTGTGTGTGTGTGTGTGTGTGTGTGTGTGTGCGCGCACACGTTGAGTGCTTGTTCCCCATTGCATCTGTGAGTGTTGCTTTTAATGTGTTTTCATTTAGTTTAGCAATAAAGACATTGCCCATTAACCTCCTAATATAAATTTAATCTATTTTAACCCTTTGGTTAAGGTCAGGACATGAGAATAATTTAAATAATGGCCAAATGATGTTGTTTGGCATGCATTTCTTCTTCCATTTCGTGCACAAACCGCCCATTTGTACTGTATATCATATTAGCCTTCATGTTCATGCTGTTCTTTGGCCTAAAGGTGTGTGTTGTGTATGTTTGGGGACAATTTTCCCTGAAAACACACGATTAATGAAAGCTACTTTTGGTTTTGAAGTGTCACACTTAGAGTCAAAATATTGGCATGGTTGCTCTCCATCTTGAAGTGTGTGTGTGTGTGTGTGTGTGTGTGTGTGTGTGTGTGTGTGTGTGTGTGTGTGTGTGTGTGTGTGTGTGTGTGTGTGTGCATGTGCATGTGTGTATGTTTTATTATAATCTGCAAAAAACGTGTGTTTGCTATACTTCTATCTGCACAGGAAAATGCAAATGACGTTGCACATTGTGTCGCCTAATTGCACTTCATTGTCAGGGGCGCACACCACATCAAAAAGAGACGCATCTCTTCCTCTGGAAAGCACAGAGAGATAATAGGTGGTGTGTTAGTTAGTCAGTGTGTTTATTAGTATTTGTATATGCGTGTGTGTGTGTGTGTGTGTGTGTGTGTGTGTGTGTGTGTGTGTGTGTGTGTGTGTGTGTGTGTGTGTGTGTGTGTGTGTGTGTGTGTGTGTGAAAGCGAGAAATACAAAGAAGTATAGGGACTGCACATGCACGTTTGTGTGTATGTGGTGGGAATGCCAAATGACAGCAGTGAAAAGCCTGCAGCCACTTTCAAAATTATCTTCTGCAGCAAGTCCCTGTAGCGCTGCTTGGCTCTATCAAGAGCCCGTGGGTTGGACTCACACTTGTGGCTCTGATTGCAACTTGGACAAACTGCCGATCTCAGTCTCCCCACAAACTTCCACCACGTCCTTACCTCATTGCAGACAACATTGATACAAAAATAAATAAGGTGATCAACAGTCCTGAAGTCAAATTGAACAAATCAGTTATGGCAGCGAGTACAGGCTTCTCTCTCGCTGTCTCTTTTTATTTCGGCATTGCCCTACCCAGTTGCCAGGATACCACTTCTGTAATGCACAGTCCTAATTGTTTTGACTGAGTAACAAGCTGTTTAATAAAGGCACCTTGTACAACGTTGTGATTCAAGTCATGCACAAGCTCCGTGGATTAAATTTGAGGAGGGGGTGGATGATGGTGTCGGTATATGTTTTTCTAAGTCCAAGCAGTCACACATAAAACGGTTACATCAATTGTGTTAGTCATCTCAAACGCAACATGAGTGTAGAACACTCCTAGCATACAAGCATGCGCTCTACTGTCTCTCTTTCATCTTTTCCATTTCTCGACTCCAAATATATTCTAAGATTTGTTTTACCTGTGTTATTTATGGTGAACAGTAAATATGGTAGTGCTGTAGCAGAAATGATTTACTTCTGCATGCAAACATTACCAATAGTTCGGAGCCATCAGAACATGCAGAAGAGCAAGTACACAAAGTGTCAATTTCATTATCGTAAATGCAACATATTTTTTTTTTTGCTCTAGTGGATCATACCTCTCAAACAAGAACCATGTCTCAGCCCCATATGCAGGAGGTGTTGAATGTGGTTGTGTATGTGAAAGTCACCGTTGCTTTTCAGGCACCGGCGAGCCGGCGATGGCGATGAGCCATAAGTCAAATTATGCCAGTGTTAAGCTTTAATACCTCCACGGACCTTGGTGCTGCTGTATCTTCCACCTCAACCCACTTTTCCAATTAACAATACCAGTTTGGAGATATAGGGACCTTCTAGGAAATAAAAAAAAATAGAAAAATTCTCTATCGAGCATTTTGAAAAGGCTCTGAAAACGAAATGTCTGACAGATGATTAAAAATAAAATAAGGAAAATAAGACAGGAAAAGGTCTGCTTGGTAAGGAATTCACATATTACGACTGAATTCACATTTATTCTATTAATGCATCACTTTATCTGTCATTTTTTATATTTACTTGTTTCAGACATTTTCTAATTAACCCAATGGCTACCATTGATTCAATTAGGCATTTTCAATTAAGCCCAATCTAGTTTGGACTCAAGTTCATTACCAGACAACAAATTCCCCATTTTATCAGTTTGACAATTTCTAGTCTGACAAATGTAATGTATATTTTTCATATTTCTATCTCAGGTATGTTCCACTGTTGTTTCACGCTTTATATAGGGCCCTACTCGTGGGGAATGTGATCCCAATCTAAATCGCTAGTAGTGTCTATGAAAATGCTAATGACGACTTATGTGTGATGGAAGCACATTGACATGATACACATAAGCCACAAGGGAAGAAGGTGTGACTGTCAGTTGTAATTTTTATTCATGTACTATGCTGTATGAGGAGCCAACTCCCAAAAGCCTCACAGGCAATCTATACATCACACTGTGCTTCTTAAACATAAACATATTTTACATAAAGTAGTATGCATACAAATGTATTCCACCACTTGGATTCTATCTAAAATGTTCTATAAAAATCTTTCAATTCTGTAAAGCATTAAATGCATGTCGAGTCTCAATGGAGGAAAATAATCATTTCCTTTTCAAGGTTTTCTTCTTTAATCAACAAACAAACATTTACTTGGTGATGCATATAATGCATTCATAGTTCATTTATTTTCTTCTAATTTTACCTAAATTGAGTCAAGGTGTTTTTTTAGAAAATCCAATAATATCTATTTCACTAAGTTTATTGGCAGAGAGTTAGATGAGAATACTGATTGACTGCAACTTGTTTTCACTTATTCGCAAACGGAGACAGATGGAAATTATGCACTTTAACTCTGATCAAAATATACAGTTTATGTTCCAATTATAGAAGGTAATATTATTGTTATACTACATGTATGAAGTTGTCTTTACAAATATTTTGATATGATTATACCTTTATTGTTTACATGAATCATTAAATTATGACATTCATAATTAAGATACAATGATGCCAAATCACCCACAAATCAATTAAGTGACAGGAGCCAAAGCCGTGTGTTGTTGTTGTTGTTGTTGTTGCCCTATAACTAGATAGTGTTGCTTTCAAAATAAGAGAAAATGTATTTGTTCAGTGAAAATTCTTTTTAGCACTACAAACCTTTCGAAATGCAACAGGTTTGTGACCTCATGTACGGATGGGATTTCAGTCGTCGAGGAGCCTGGAGTCAGTTTACTTCATTAGCAAATGAAGACGTAACCGTGCCTCATGTTTTTGTGGTCTGCAAGAGTAAAAAAAGATTAGCAACAAATTCATTTGTGAATTAACCGAACGGGCAAACTAACAGTGCAATTTCAACCCTTTTACAATTGAGCCTATTTATCATTACCCAGTGCCAAGCCTGGCCCACTGTCTCCTGAGCATAAAGCTACATTAACCTAAGCTGAACACAGTCATCAATTTGCCTATTACAGTGTTCAGCAACTATGAGCTGCAAGATATCAAATGCAACATTATCCAATTAGTATTGAACAGTTTTTATTATAAGTGCAGGCTTACAACTAAAGAAATTGCACAAACACTGATGATTTTCTACAAAGCATAATAGGCAGTACATTAACTTACTAACCACAAAACCAAACGCACGTAAAGCCGCCATGCTGTTCACTGACATCTAATTAGCTGACTAATGACAACCAATTAAGAATGAAACGGCTATATAGCATAACCTTACTTTCAGGTAAACGTATAACCTTGATTGCTGAGTAAATCACCAACTATAAACAGCAGCTTACATCATATCCATTTACTCACAAAAACAAATGAAGAAGGTGTGGAGAGAAAAGATCAAAGTTGTTCTCACTGAAAGAAATGAATGCCAACACCAAAGATGATGTTACCAGTCATTAGAGAGCTGCTTGGCATGAACTGCAATTTGCAAGGACATTTTTTGGCTCGGGTTATTTGTGTGAATTTGACCACTGGACGTTTTTTGGAGCTTGTGTTTTTACGCCAATGTATTAACTGTGTGGATTTCACTACTTTCTCCTCGTCTCTGTACATTTTTAGAAATGCTTGTCATAAAGCCTCAGGATGGGCGTGATTTTTTTGCAAAAACTGTAACTGCAGCGACCTGTCACTCACTGTATGCCCCCCCCCCCCCCCTCCCCCAAAGCATACCCTTCTTTATCATCTACTGTCCTCCATAATTTACTCTATGAACATCACGCTGTATTGAAGAATACTTGAAACTAGCAATTGAGACCATAAACTCATGTTTACCATGTTTACTGAGGTAATAAATCAAGTGAGGTAGGGTCATTTTCTCATAGACCAACATACAATCGGACTTTCGGAGGAGTCGCCCCCTGCTGGCCAGATAAAAGAAATGCAAGTTTTAAGACACTTCCGCACTGACTTCACTCGTCGCAACCTGAGTTTGCCGCCTGCTACCAATGTGAAAATGTGTCTTTTTCAGTACATGTTCCTTTTTCAATTGATCTAAAATCCAACTGTGTGTGTGTTTGCCATTTATTTGGTCACTAAGGCAACTTGAGCCAATACACGGCACCAGGGCTGTGTTTAGAGGGCCTCAGCTCTCAGTTTTTTTCAGCAACGGCCCAAATCATTAATGTTCATTGTGCATTACAATGTTTGTACTAAACACAGATCATAAGAATCAATTTGTTTTGAATTGAATGTTTGGACTCGTGCGTCGCCCTTGTCTCCTCCTTGTAGTCTAGTTGCTCAGGCACTGTCGCTGGAGCACCAGCCAGGAGAGTTTCCAGCAGAGAGCTTTCATGTCTTGAACAGTCAGGCACTTAAAGAAGCATTCAGAAATGAGTTTGTGACAGTGATCATGCTGTACTAAGACTGCCTTGCTGGGCATTTACACCAGCAAGAAGTACACTGTGTGGAATGTTTACTTCACAACAGGACAGAGTAGTTTATTTAACTGCTCCAGCTAATGGCTCTGAGTGCCGTGGGCTACCTAAAGATAGACTCACTGAAGACATTTGACGTAAATCTGTTTACAGTGTTGTGCCAATGGATACAACTTCCTGTTCTTTCTTGTCAGGCAGTTTGAGCATGGGGGGGGGGGGGGGCAAATCTGAGTGCTGCATGCAAATGACCAAGATGCCTCTGCCTCGGGGATGCTAATGTAAGCATCAAGCTTTCTTTAAAATGCAACTCAGACTCGAGTGGAGTGCGCACAAACATGAACTCATACCTGATGGGGTGAGCCCTGTCATTCAAATGCATCCGAACCAATCAGCATGTGACAGGATAACCGACTTGGCCCTTGCAAAGTCAGGCCCTCTGTGTCTGAGGTAGCTTTAGAGAACCATACAATTTTCTCAGTTGTCACTGGATTCTGAAAGACAGCTCATATGTATTCATCGTATGCTGCATAAATGTGTTTTTCTTCCATAACAGCCATAAATGATATTGTCGTATCAACTTTTCAGGTTGCACTTTGCATTAATGGGTTGCATGAATGTGATCCCTATTCCATATTTCACTGACTGGATTATTTTTCGGCCCCCTTTGCTCGGCCCACGGCCATCTTGAAACTTTATTTTGATCTCTATATATCTATATCTATGTTTTTCACATCAGCAACGGCACTAAATTCCTTAATGGACCTTTAGTCAAGTATGTATGTATGTATGTATGTATGTATGTATGGGTGTGTGTGTGTGTGTGTGTGTGTGTGTGTGTGTGTGTGTGTGTGTGTGTGTGTGTGTGTGTGTGTGTGTGTATATATGTATATATGTGTGTATGTATATATATATGTGTGTATATATATATATATATATATATATATATATATATATATATATATATATATATATATATATATATATATATATAATATAGTCGCCGCTGGTAAACATGGTTTGCAGTAATGTAAATAGCTGTATTTTTGTTGAAAAACATTTCCACATATTTATGAATATGAAGGCCATTTTCATGTTATCAGTAGCACACGTTACAAACCTTATTTAACATTCATCACTCTTGTAATTGATGATGATGAACAAGAGAGACATTATCAAGATGACTTACATGATACACAGACAAGTGCAGTTTTAGATTGTTAGAATGTCCCCTGGCTATTGAAGTCCTTGTCAAACAGTGTTGGAGCCGTAGTTAATTCAACCTGTGTGATATGACAGAATGCTTTACTATTAGATACGCTCTGTTAGATATGCTCAGGGGAGGAAATTTATGTGCCGAAATTGTCAGTATCCTTTCTTTTTAATAGAATGTCTGGTAAATGTAGACGTGAAAGTAGGTGAGGCACATTACATCTGTGGCTGTACTGCAAGCTGCTAGTCAGACAATCAAATGTATTGTTTCTTTTCAAATTGAATTCTATTTGCCTTGCTTTTGATGGTGAGATGAAATGTTGGACTGAGTTAAAATGATTTCTGATTATGTTTATTGATCATTAAAGATAATTATAACACTTGAGAAACCTTACTCTGATTGTGTTACTATGAGTGTCTCACAATAGCAATGCAAACTAGAGACCATCTTGCGATGGGATTACACCAGCTGGAATCTAAATTGGGGCATAAAAGCGGGGGTGGAGCAACCTTCCTAACGTTTCCGAACACCGACTTTATTTTTATCTCAACTACACACGTGTAAAGTTTCGTGACTGCATCTTGCAAAGATCCACAGACAGACAGACAGAAGTATGAACAGTTCCCTCTATAGGAGTCCCCAGGACCACATCTTGCCATGCCACACAGATTCACAAGGTAAAATATGACCATCGTCGCTGTCATGGCTGGTAATAAAGAGTGGGGCTGATGCAATCTCTGTTTTGTTTGCCTGGAGGTTTAGATTAGACTAATACAGGCTGTACAAATGTCTATTGTTTTTTTATCCCAACATTCACAAAGCCAGAGACTTTGCACAGAAGAAGGGTGGCAAATACAATAATAGGGCTCCGCCTCGCCTTATACAACTAAGGCCTTTCAATGCTCAAACTCAATTTTTCTTCTATTTTATACAGATGCCAGATGCCTACACATCTCATCATAGGCCGTAAACCTGGGTTACAAAAACTCCCAGGCCCCATAAACATTAAGGACAATAAAGTAAGCCGTGACCTTCAACCATAAAGGGAAGGGACCGCTATGCATCCTTGTCAGTCTCTAGGACACACACAAGTCTGATTGTGCACATATACATTATAAACTACTGCCGTGTAACTTGGAAGAACATAAACTGTCAATAGTCAAGTTTACATCCAAATTTAGCACATTTTAACTGAACATAACAATATGTCCTAATAGATAACACAAAAAAAAGATATATCTGCCGAAATCGCTGTCTTTATTCAGTAGGAGCTTCAGTGGACATTTAAATAACTTCAGGCACTTATTCTGTTTTCCTATTGATACACCAACTTGTCCACCTCCGCCAAGCATTTAGTGATTTTAATTTTAAAATGTTTGGCATTTCCACTCAGGTTCTTCTATTTGCAAATGTAAAATGTGTTTATGAATGTGGATGGAGACACACTTGACTGAGTAGCTCTCCTTTTACTGTAATTATAGGAATATCATTACATCACTTTAGAGCGTGGTGGTGGCATACTATGGTCCATTGTAACCAACATTTTTCACAGTGTGTTGTTCTGTCACTCCAGGGCGGGCCACCATAAAGACTTCTCTGAGATCAGATTCTATTGCTGTCACTCACTTGGCAAACATTTGAGTGATTTTATTTGGACACATTTTTTTGATTCTTTTTTCAAAACTGTCCGAATTTATTAAGTGGTTTAAAAAAAAAAAAAAAAACGATGCTACAAAATCCCCATCAAATTCTATACATGGTTGTTCCTTGCTGGATTCTGGTTAAACTGCAGCGTAAACAGCAGAGGAGCTGCATTTGGACACCATCTTTCTATTATTGGAAAATATGCTCTTGTTTACTGTAAACTGCAGTAGTTTTTTCAGTAGGAAACACAAAAACAATGGAGACATATCACGCAGATGAAAATCAGCTTGACTTTCTGGTGAGCGTCTTTGGGGGAAAAAAAAGAAAACGTTTTTTTTTGTTTTGCTTCCTTGTATGAGGTCCATTTCCTGAATGTCCACACAGGCTTTCCCAGCATGGCAATATTGTCACAATGATAGATAACTTATATAGAAATTCCTCTATTGACTTTGAATTCTGTTTTTCTAAAATCTCTTGGGAGTATTTTAGTATGTTATGTGTCAACCTACACTTCGAAAACACATTTCGTGAAGCAAGTCAATTTCAGTTGAGTGTTCCTGGTAAGACAATGGATACAACGAAAGTTGTCAGAAGAACAAGAAAACAATCACTAACCAACATGGGTGCAGAACTCGATAACACCAGTAATTCCTTTTAAAAGCAAAAATAATCCAATAGAGACCTCGGTGGGCTAAGGGGCAGCAGAGCTCCTCTGTGTTTAGCTGATAGAGAGACAGAGAGACAAGGATTACTGCCATCCAAACACCTGGCCTCTCATTGTAGGAAGAGAAGCTATAAATTAGCTGAGGTCCCCATTTCCCCTGCTTTCTTGTTTTCATCCCTGTCATATACACCCATTCAGTTCAGATTGGTGAATTGAGTTTGCACTTGTATTGAACCCGTTAAGTATGGACTGGAACTGAAGTGTGTGCGAGTTTAATTTGCTTCTATTGTGGACCTGCATGCTCAGAAATTGCGATAGACACCGTAAACATAGAACTTTAAGTGAAATCCTTAATGGACCTTTAGTCAACAATACAAATATGTTGAAGAATATACTACATATATTGTAATATATTACAAATTGATGATTAGAGTGAGTCAGAGTATTGCAAAATACTCTGATGGATATTGATTTGTCATGTTCTTTTGGTTCATTGATCTCTACATTCAACATTAATACTGATTTATTTTCTTTAATACACCTTTCCTACAAGTGTGAGTAGTATGTTATTTACTCCACTGTCTAGTTAGCGTCAGTTCAGTGCACCAGCATAGCAGCCGCTCCACACTAAATTCCAAAATCAGCTTACATCAGTCTCATGTTTTATCAGCAACAACCACGCTTTAATGCCCTTGTTCATCAGCTACGATGAGAATATATTAGATTTAAGACAGTCAGAGAAAGAAAAACCTCCTCACAAAGGACCAAAGATTGGCAACTGGCAGAGTTGTGGGTTCTAGGGTAAGAGGTAAATGCTATACTTTCCCAGGTAAATGCTGAAGCTAATAGCTGAAGATTTCAAGGTGGAATTGTCTCATTGAAGCGAGATAGGTCTCGATTTGTGGCGCAACGTAAGCCAGAGGTGACACAGCTGAAGCTCTAGCACCAACGGCTGTGATGCATTCAGTTAGTTTAGATTTGAATGGTACTACATACTTAAACAAACATGAATATACTCAAGTCTCATCATTTTATAATAAAGCAGTTGTTCCCACTGTTATTGTTTTGCAACTTCAAAGGTTTAAAAGGTAGATTTTTTCGTCATAGGTTGCAATCAAGATGTAAAAAATACCGAGCAAATCCAGAATATCCAAACTACGAAAAGGTTTGAAAGCATCAATATAATTTGGTACAGCACAAATATTGTAAGTTTTATCTGATTTTCTATCAATTGTCTTTGGACCCATCAGATGTATTTTGTATCTTGTCCAATACATGTTAAATATATGTTGTGTGTATATATAGCAGACTGTACATTTTGAATTATTTTAGTTAAGGTTTAAAACATGTCTTAAAAGAAATATTTAGGTTTGGCACAGCCACTAGTGGTAAATGTTCTTTGCATTAGTATCAGGTCTTTAGCAGCAACCTGAAGGCTTCCTGTGATTGTGTTTGAGACCATCTGTGCAGAGTATTCCTGGATTTGTGTTCAGAAGTATCTGTCTTATCTCTGATTCAACCAGCAGGAGACTTTTACACACAAAGGCATCTCAGATACTTGTTTTTAACCCAGATCTTCACCTTAATCAGTGCTGGAGTTGTATTTATGAGACAAACTCTTTCTTATTGATTATATACGAGGGCCCCACCCAACTTGGCTTCTCTATGAAGGTGCCGTTTTTCAAATAAAGCTGCATTTTCTGCTATGTTTATGTATGCTAGTCTTGTTTCAGGCATATTAATATGGAATACATAGAGAAAAGGAGAAGACATAATGGATGGCAGCGTGGCACTGATGAGAAATAACCCAAGCCTTGTAGCCAGATGCTCTGAGGGACTGACTCACTCTAATGGGAAGTGCCCTTTAATGAGAAGTGCTCGGGATTGTAGGTGGTAGTATTAACAGAGGCAAAGAAGGATTGAAAGGTCAAGGGTCACACCCGCTCACCTCCTTGGGCATTGTTCTCCATTACCACGGTGGTATACAGTGTTCACTGTGCTGCCTGCATTAGGCTTCGACATCAAAGAGGAGACTCATTTTCTGTCTCTTTCAGAGGACCTGGGGAAACGGAGACGCTGAAGAGGTGCTGGCTCATGTTTTTGTGAGGACCGACCGGGGGTTGGAGTGTGAGGGGGGATGTTGCTATCGAGGGATAATGCGTGTTTTCCGTTGCTAAGGAACTGTCTGCATGCCAGACCATACGAATAGACAGAAGCAGAGAGAAATATCTACATTAAAAAGGGCTAGTCATTTTGCAAAGTCAAAGAGGATTCTCAAAACTTTTTTTTAAAAGGGAACATAACAGAAGGGAGTGAGATTATTATCTTATTCTTTTGATTTGTGTCTAGTTTGACCACTGTGCAGTAGGCAGTCTGCAAGACAACGACAAACATTCAGTTTGAACATGAGGTCATATAGTATGCTCGTTAATTTTGTCTCTAGTGATTCTTTTTTGTCCAATATTTGTAAAGCTTTTTATCCTTATTATTTTAAGTTATAAGCAGAGTGTCCCGACAGTATGTCCATCCAACACATTGTATGTCCTGTATGCATGCTAATAGCACATTTTAGTGAGAACAGAGAGAAAGAGACTGAGAGAGAACTTTGTGAATCGTGGTTTTCTTTCTTCTAAAGTGTTATGTTTACCTAAGCAACCCTCCTCCTTATTAAATATATGCTACAGTACAAATGGAATTATAGCAATCAAAAACATGTACATATGTTTTCAAGAATAAGAAAGACGGTTAAGTGCTGAGCACTATGTGATAAGACCTGCTTTTGACATCTGTCTCTCTTATGAATATTGTGCTTTTGAATAACAGAGACACAACTTGAAGCTTTTACTGAGGTTTTCTCATCAAATTATCTTTAGGATTGCATTTCTCTTCACAAACAGGCCTTCTGTTTTTGCACCCTCCTCTTTCTGCCATGTACGTTAATTTTGAAGAGCAAGAAGGGGAGAGCGATGAGAAACACGACAACAGTGTATGTTTTCCAACCAGAGACAATTCAAAGTTGAAACTATCCTGTGAGAAAAGAGGATCTGGACCTAAATTTTGTCGGTTTGTAGCTAAACTATTTCATTTTTGTCCTTTAATTTAACTTTGCTTTGCACTGTAAAATTGCTACTCTGTTTCTATGGCCACTATTTGACTATTGCTATCGTGAACAGTGCTGTTGCGACTGTGATAACATGTTGTAACAATTTCGAGGAGCTCACAGCTGCAGACGATCCACAGAAATCCAAGTAAGATTTATTTATTTATTTTTTTAAATGGCATCTCAGAATAATAGTTTTTTAGAACTCAAAGCTACGCCAGGGATACAGCATGTTAAAGTGTAGTGCAAATGTCTATGTGAGAGCCTCTGTTGTGTGCTCACCACAAATCCTCCTTTTTCTTCTTTTTCTGCCATTCTTCCTCTGTACAGCTGGTTTCAATTAACTTGCTTTGCTTACCTTATTAATTTCATCCTGTCAGTATTCATCATGACTCCAAGATTTACTGAAGACAGAAAATACAATGAATGTATGAGTTTTTATTGTTTCACTGGAGGCTTATTGAAAATGAAATGCACTGGTAATAGAATATCTTTTGGTGTGTGGGAACATACAATCTTGATTAAATTCAAAGTAAACAAATATTACTTTAAAAACGTTTTTTGTTCACATTCAGTGCTATTCACCAGAACACGTTCCGTATCCTTGAGGTTTAACAAACATGTTGAATGTGTTATCTTCCTCATAGAGCATTGCCAAAGAGATTTTCCTTCAAGGTTCAAACCTGCCTTCACATCCATTTGCAATCGTTCCTATGTTCCATTCTTCTGCCCTGCCTGTGTTGTATTAGCGCCACCTGTACAACTGTGGGGTGATGCGAAACCACTGGCAGGAATGCATATTTTGTCACCCGCATGCAAGAAAACTAAACAAGAATAAATAATAGATAAATAAATGTTCCATTTCCGAAAGGGTATAAGTCTTTACACTTAGTACAGAATGTTACATGCATGTCTGCACAGTGTAATATTTTCACAGCTAACTATCAGTAAATATCATACAGTAGGTATTTGGACTACAAGAGAGTTGCAAGCCTGCAGGGGTGATTTACAGTCCCATTGAAACAGTGTTAGAACGTCTTTAGCTTCAGTCACGGTTTCCAAAGTTTGATGACTCATCCTGCACTTAGGAGCGTCCATAAAAAATCGTCCAATCAAATGAGACATAACACATTTGTGGATCATAGTAGCAGAGCAATATGGAGAGAAACCGGAAGAGATGTGCGCTTAGATATAAGTAGCCAAATAAATTATTATCATTGCCAAAACAATGTGGCTCAGATCTAGTTCTTTCAAGGGAAACCTGCCGCTTTTCAGCTGTCTCTGTGTCTCTGTGTCTCTGCGGAGCGGACAGTCCATGCAGATGAACGCCAGCACCTGAGCTCACCCTTCACCCACTGGCAAAACTCCGCCGATCGTTTTGCGTAACCCCGTTAATCTGGACGTTTTATCTCTCCCTTCTCTGTTCAACAAGGACCTTTTGACTTCAACAAGTCTTCATCCCAAAAGACAAAAAAACATCTGAGCTGGCAGGCCTAGCGGTAGTATGACTTGCCCAACAAGTCTCTCTTAAAAGACAGTTTCTCACTAAGCATGTTCAGATCTTCCACCTCTATGGTCATAAGGTTAAGTAAAGACAAATACACAAACTCGATCACGATTAAGGGTTAAGAAATTAACTACAACCAACAATTGGTTATGATATTAGTTTTGATTAGAAGTCCTGTAAATGGTTGCAGGACTACCTGTCTCATACAGCAAAGTGGGATTTTGGAAAATTATCGTTTTGTATTCCTACCACTGTCAAAAGGGGTTCCCGAAGGTTCAAGATTGGGTTCTTAATAATTTATATTAACAATATTACATCCCTCTTGCCAAATTGTAATTCCCATCTGTATGCGGATGACACAGTTCTGTATTGCTTTGCTAATAATTTGCACTCAGCCACTAAAATCTGTATCCATATTATGGACAATGGCTTGCATATTACCAGTCTGAATGGAAATGGTATTGACAGGGTCTCAGAGTATAAATATCTTGGTTTACATTTCACATTGGTAAAAATTGGATATCTCTACACAAGCAGGGAGCTATTTTCCCTATGTTCAGTAGGAAGCTAATAATTGAGGCCGTCTTCTTGTCTGTCTTGGATTATGGTGACATTATGCTGCCTCTGCCTCCACTCTTAAACCGTTAGATTCAGTTTATCACTCCGCCTTAAGATTTATTGCCGGTGACAGTTATTCTACTCACCATTGCATCTTGTATGAAAAGGTTGGGTGGGCATCTCTAACAGAAAGACGTGATAGGCATTGGTTTCTATTCATAAATGTATATAAAGCCCTTAATGGCAACTTACTGTCATATATCATTTCCTTATTCAATTGGTCCTATAGTCATTATTTGACTCATTCATGCAACCACTAAATTTGGGAAAACTGATTTTAGTGTTTGTCCTGCACACACGTTTTACAACACACGTTAAACCACAATTGCACCTATAGGCCAATTTAAAACTGTGATTACAGACTGCTCTGCTATTTACTACTCTAGTCTACTTTGATTGCTCCAGATATAGGTTGAAGAAGGCTACTTTGCTACTCTAACTTATCTATGATAGGCAACGGATGAAGTCAATGATTAGACATTGTGAGTTATTGACTGGAACTTCCTGCTGGCTGCTGCAAACTTCCCCTCTAGTGTGGGCAAGGGAGAGAGAGAGAGAGCAGCCAGGACAGCACTAGCCGGTCCCAGACGCAAAATCAGCACCATGGAGACTGCTAGTCTAGACACGTTAACCAACTGTTAAGCTGTAAACCAAACGGAGACAAAGGCATAATATTGAGATAATAAATCAAATTTAACAAATATATATATATATATATATATATATATATATATATATATATATATATATATATAACCAGAGTGAATCATACAATTGTATAACATGTGGGTGTCATTCTGATTCTGTGGATGTCAAGGCTACAACTGACTTTTTTTATTATATTTTAATGGTCGTTTTTCCTTTTCTGTCACATTTTTTGATGCACGTGCAAAAACCCATTTGAAGGTTATTTTTAAAGGTTGTTTTTATTTTAATGCAGCAAATGTGATTTATTCCCTCCCCTTCATGTTGCAGACTCTATGGAAGGCTGAACCTGAAAGAAAGATAAAGGCAGAAGCTATATATAATTGATTTTCAGCTATTGATAACATAAGAAATGTCTTAAAAATGACATCACATGAATCACAATCACAACCCATACTCTCACAAATTTAACTAAGATGATTTAAATAAGAATTACATTTTTAAAAACACTTTATATTACTATTTTATCTTGACAAATTCACTGTGTAAACTGTCATGGTCTACGTGTTTCTCTCTCTCTCTCTCTCTCTCTCTCTCTCTCTCTCTCTTTCTTTTAGTTTCCTACTGTGCCCACGTGTGTCCATAATAAGACCCCAAAAGATATCATGTTGTGATTTCATGCTTTCTTCTTCCTTGAGTCCTAACAGAAGACTACAATTACACACAGTGTCCATAAATTACTATGTTTACTCATGCCTCAAGGGTGAGCTTCACTACAGGAATTGGAGGACTGGGAGAAAAGGGTTGGACCAAAAAGGAAATACCAGAGGCAAAGACAAAAATATAACAAACTAGAACATCCGGCCACATATTTTATATCACCTGTATCAAAGAAATGCTTGTTCAATAACATCAACCCTATACCCAATTTCCTATGAATTACATTTTCAACTATTCTGTATTTACTGGTACATTATTTACATTTTGGGAGTACATTTGTCCCTGAATTATACCTCTCTTTGTTTTGTAATCATTCCACTTTTTCCATGTGTCACACAACACAGTCAACCAGTGTCTTTTTCTGGGACCTTGACATTAAAGTCATGCAGACAAGGTAAAGAAGGACTTCTTTTGCAGACAGCAAGAGAGATTAATAGAGAGATCATCAACTGGTTCCATGAACACGGTCAGTCAGTCCACTAGTCTGCTAAAGCAGCTTTCCACTTCTACCTCATCCTAAAGTGACTTTGGCCTGGTGAATTAACTGAATTATTCAGGTTATCTTACTTCATCCACCTTTAAAACACCATGACTGAGACCACCAACAACCACACCATCGCCACAGGTCTTTCTCAAAAAGGAATTTTGAGAAATACATAATTTATACTTCACCACAAGTAACTCTCATGGTGTGCTACAAATCAAGCTCCGACATAATACGCACACACACACACACACACACACACACACACACACACACACACACACACACACACACATACAGACACAGACACAGACACAGACAGACAGACTCTCTCTCTCTCACACACACACACACACACACACACACACACACACACACACACATACAGACACAGACAGACAGACAGACTCTCTCTCTCTCTCACACACACACACACACACACACACACACACACACACCCCTTCAGTTTGCGTTTGTCCCCATGATTTAAATTTTTTATGATCTCTTTTGGCTGTTTATGTGTCCCTGTACTTGTCTTCACTTGTTCTGTAATAAAAACAAAAAAAACAACAACAAATATAAATACACACACACACACACACACATGCGCATGCGCACACACACACACACACACACACACACACAGCAAACAACTATTTAACATGTATTCAACTTAATCTAATGTACATAATATATTTATCTGATATCCTGCATGATATCAGGAACAATAGCATTTCATTTTCCGTAACATTTTTGACAAATTTGACCCTCAAAGTTACCAAGCTATAAAAATGACACCTGTGGCATCATCCATATCATTATACATTGGGAGAGACTGTACTGAACCACAATCACAATCATATAAAATACCCTGACCACATAAATCAACTCGCATAGACGGATACATAACAACAAATTATTCTTGCAATGTGAACTTCAAAGCATTTAGATTTGACGTGGAGTCTTCTACATCAATTATCAGGTACATGTTACGGTTATAAATAAATGTGGATGGCACAAGGCCAAACATAGAGACAGTGGTTTAACATTAGCCCAAATTAATTTGATATTTACCATACCTTTATTTCAAGCTCCTGCTCTCACAGATACACAACGGAGTTACAACCAAAGACAGATAATAAAACTGTACAACAAAGAAACTGGACCTCTCAGATGGAATTCAACTCCCATTTTAGACATGGAAACAACCTTTCACACCAATTTGAGCAACACAAATCAGAAAATCCCTACAAATCACATGGTGAGAATACCGTGGCATGTGCACAGAAAAGCTGGTTATGTGCATTGACGTCTTTGATTTAGATGGTTTGGGGATGGAATCATGACTTTCATGAGCAAGGCTTATTAGCAGTCTCTAAATGCTCTGGCAAATGGGCTGATTTATTATATATAACATGAATCACTGGCACTTTCAAACAGGTAAAAGGGGGATTTTGAAAAAGGACACATTTGGAGATAATTACATGAACATGCGGGAAGTGAATTCATAATTTACTTGACATTCAGGATTCTTTATTATCTGATAATTAGCTCTGGTTTGAGATTTCTTGTAATCAGAGCACTTGATCTGCAAGGCATGACGACAGTGTTTCAGTATAATTCACTGCATTTCCCAGAAAGTAAACAGATAGATAGATAGATAGATAGATAGATAGATAGATAGATAGATAGATAGATAGATAGATAGATAGATAGATAATTCATTTGAATTAATTCCAACATCCATACAGTATATGTTATACACATACAGTACTGTATATTCTTTATTCATGTAAAGCATGTTGTCATGCAAACTCAAGTGTTTTTGAGGCCACAAATATTTTGCTAATAAAAACTGCAAAAAAAACAAAACATGTGAGATCACATAATGGGACAGAAAGGCTCTTCTAAACTCACCACTAGATGGTGCTAATGTGTTTCCCACACCATTCCTATCAGCAGACGGATGTTCTTTTTTTCAATGCTTGAACCATTTAAGGTTGAACACAATTAAAAATATTCTTTTACGATGTCTTCGATGAATCTCCTGCGGTAAAAGAAAGAAGAAGACCTTTCAAAGGACCCGTTTAGTATAAGCTTGGTGCATATTCCGTTACCACAGAAGGAGAACAAAACATTAGTGTGTGTGGTTGCCATGGACAACCAGACATTAAAGTATATTGTAAAGTGTAGAGAGCACTTTTTTTCTTTACAATTGATGAGGACTGTGGGAATGCAAAAAGGACCCCAAAAAAACACTGAGAATGGATAATGGGAACAGTACAAATTGACTACAACATTTCACTGTAAGTAAGCTATTACTTCTCAGCCCATTCATCTTATAAGAGTGCAAAGCAGCTTTGGCTCTAACAAATAACACACCGTAAATAACTCTGATGCTTGTGGGAAATGTACTGGATGTAAGTACCATAGCTCCTGTCATTTTGCATGTGAAACATCATAGTGAGTAACACCTGTAGGCACTTCATAGAGTCAGAAGGCTGTCTCCTGCTGTTGTGTACATCTACTGATGATGAACACACCCATATGCATACTTCAAGGCCTTGAGACTCTACAAAGACTTGCAGCCGCTCTGAGGGAGTCAGGTGCTGCACTCTCACTTCAGCACAATGCACATCTAAGCGCAGGCACCGCACCGCTCTATGGGGAATGGGTTGGAGTCTTTGTCTTGCTTTCAAATCCTTTGATATCTCCTGGTGGGAAGTAGGGGCTGGGGTTGTGGGGGGGGGGGGGGGGGGGGGGGGATGCGCAGGTATTTGCAAGTAACAGATAGGGGACAAAAATACCAGAGAGAGAGAGAGAGAGAGAGAGAGAGAGAGCGAAGAAAACAAGGCAGATGGAGGGTGGGATAATTCCTCCGTTGATGGCAAGCAAAACATTTACCTCCTGTTTCGCCTGTGCTGCCCAGGATCAGAGCACAGAGCCACCATGGATTGCTCACAACATGTGTTAGCTTGCTGTTATTTATATACTGCACTGTGATATACTGTAGAGTGAATAATAAACAGTGGAGGGTAGTATTATGAATGAAAAGAAGAAGATACAGTCCAGCATTTCACTCTGCCAGTGAAACAACATTGTGAACCTTGAGTCATCGTGATTGCGTCTCGTGACATGTGATCCTGATCTGTGTATCAGAGTAGTGTGTGCTTTTTTTGCTTCAATCTAAAGTACCTATTTTTCCATCAGTTGTATTGTCATGATGCTGTGACTGTACTACATACCATGGGATACATTGTATGGCTTTAAGCTGCTATAATCAATATTTTTATATTAACAATGGATGAAATGACTATGTGTAATATGAAAGCAGGTCGCTTGTAGAGGTTAACCCACAGTTCTTCTCTGCTCAATGGAGAATTTCATCATCTTTCAACATAATCTCTGGTTTACAGGCCCTCAACGTCCCTCGTTTCTGTTTACTCCTGTCCCTCTCACCAGCTTTGGTTCGTAAACTTAAACATCGTGGAATACTTTGCAGCTGGAGAGAGAAGTATTTCCCCCCGAGAATTGGTGGCGAACAAAAACAGAGCTAAAAGGAAAGTATTGGAACTCTCTTCATCAGGTGGCATCACACACGACTCCAAATACATCTCTTATGTTGCTCCATATTTGCTGGAGATGTCAATAACAACTGTGCGCTAACCAGTTTGCGATATTAATTTAAAAGGGGATAGTATATCAGTGGGTACTGATTTGAAAAGCTGAAAAAAGTCATTGCTTTTAAAATCATTACCTTATCCTTCTACCGTGCTTTGTTTTTTATTGAGAGGACATTTGCAGTTGAAGTATTAAAGCTTTATTCGTTTCAACCTTGGGTGTATATACCTGGCTATATACTTTTTGAGCATGAACTGAGAATTCAGCCCTTTACCCGCTGTCCATAATGAACCGCCTGATTCTTCATGAGAGCCAGGCAGTTTGATGTGTTGAAGGAACCAAGCTGAGTCTCTCTGCATTAATCTCCATACCTGTTCACTGAGGGGGAAAAAAAGAAAGAAAGAAAGCTGCCTAGAAATGTTCCCCAGGTCTGGAAAGCTGGTCACCGTGGCACCACAGTGCAGTGTCACTCCCATCACCTTTAATGGGTGGGGGAAGGTTACTCTGTGTGGATATGCGTCTACTCCCTGACATACAAGCTGACCGAAGTGACTGTGGACCAGATGGACCCTGATGTGGATGGCTTGATCAAGTGGAGCGTTATCAGACCACCCACTCTGGGTGACATAAGCTGTGAGGGCTAAGCGTATTAGGAGGCAGGGGGTCCACGGGGACTATGGAGACACTTCGGAGTAATAAACTCATCAGGAGAGAGACAGATACACCTGTTCGCTACAGGGTGACTGAGACAGAGGGCACCGAGAGGGAAGGAGACGAGGAGGATAAAAGGAGGAGGAGTGGTTTGTAGCGTGCGCACACAGAAAGAAGGAGATAGCAGCTGGGAGAGAGATAAAGACGAAGAGACAGGGATGCTCAGCTACGGAGGGTGAGACTGTGACCATCCCCAAAGTCAAAATCGCCTTAGACAAGACAAACTGAGCTGGCCTAGTTGAGTCCAAGTCAAGCCAAACACCAAAGAGGAAATCTCAAGTCCTGTTTATCTAATCCCCAGCCCCTTGGAATCAAAATGACAACGCTTCTCAGAAATGTTTTTGAGTTGAAAAGCAAAATTAAGAGTTCATTTAGGGAGTATTTCTAAGCCAATATTTGTTTGAAATCAGGCATGATTGAGAATCATTATACCCAACTCTCTAAAATAAGACCTTGAGATATTATGTGGAAACATGACACAAGTGAATGGCTTTCGAAATGCAAATTCATAGTGGTTTTGTAGTAGCCTTGACAGCCATGGGCAGCTAACACAGACAGACAGCCCTGTAGAGAGAGAGAGCAAAGACGATAAAGTCCAGATAAAGTGAGATGAGATGTGAAAAAGAAGGAGAGAGGGACAAATCCACTCCCTGCATACAGTACGCCCAATTCAAGACAAATATAGACACTCTACTAGGTCACCTATATAAAATTGGTTGGTAATTTTCAACAATCCTACAACACTTGTTCTTTCTGAATTTCCAGAAATAATGCAGTGACCCATATGATTCTATCTCCTCTGTAGAAAATCACTTTGACCTATTTTAATGTAATGTAGTCCATGTTCTTCTTTCTGCCTTTTAGGATATAAATGAATGAATAAGATGGAACCAAAGAACACATTTTGACATGTGTTTGTACAGCATAGACATTATCCAGTGACATTCCAAAAAAGTTAAATAAATACATATTTCATTCATCTCCCTGCAAGAGTCTGGTTAATACTGTATTGGGTTAGATGTGGTGGTTAGGTGGTGCTTTAAGCTTGAGATAACTTTGTGTTGCATCTTGAAATGTAAAAAGGGAACTTCCTTCTCTTTTCACAAGGCAGTGTTCCTCAGCAGTAGCAGGTTTATTAAAGTGCTGTATCAAGACATTCAGCATATTGTTTTTGTACAATTTGTCAGTCAAGTTCTACAAATTCAGTTGAGTTTGCGGTGTAGGTGCAGATCACCTACACAGTCAGTGAAATTGCAAACAGTCATGCATCATTGTATCCTAACAGAGCATAAGGTCCTGATCAGCACGGTTTAGAAGCCTGAGGTGACTTTTTGTAATTTTGGTCAAGGAGAGTACAGCGTTTTGCACCCTGCTTATGCGTTTGTTACCAGGAGTTTGCAGGAGTGCTATGACCGCCTTGAGTTAAAAAATAAATAAACTCAGAGCAGAAAAGCACCCAACTTCATGAGTGGGTTTTTTGTGTCATTGTGGTGACCTTTGCTGGATACCCTGAACATTATGATTTTATTGTTCTTGCTCATCCCCGTGCTTACCAGAGTAGATGGTGGGTTCCAGATTGAGAAGATGATTGCCAGTCATTGTCTGTATGCTGCGGGACAAGGTAGCAGTTCACTGGGAGGCTGTGGGTATCATTGCTAGATTTATTTCAGCTCCAAATTTTCTTTTGTTGAACTTCTCCTAATTTGTGTTAATATAAAGCAACCTTTTAGCATAGACTCCTGCACACACGTCATATTGCACATCATCCCATTCAGCGGCTTCAGTGTCACACAGTGGCTTTTCTCTCTTTTGTTGACGGCACATTCATAAAAGCAGAAAGGAATACATCTTTTTTTTTGAAAAGTAAAAAGAATTTTGGAAACAACAGGAGAACATCCAAAACAAGCAACCCAGTGTCACTCCCTCACGTGACTCAATTGAGTCCCTTGTCACGTGACTTGTTTGTCACCAAGTCGTTAGTCACTCGATAGTGACGTAAATCGTCAGTCACGTCAACCACGCTCTTTTCTAAACCTGACTAAGTGGCTTTGTTGCCTAAACTAAGCTTCCTGTGAGGACTGAAGTTTATTTAAAAAGACACCATGTGTGTAACAACTGGAAACTGGCTTGCAGTCTAACTGGCGCTAGAAGGGTACCTACAGCATCATACTTGGAAGCTTTGGGCCACTGACCAAGTTTCGGTATTTGATGAGTTGGGCGTGAGAATGTGATGAAATAACATACAAACATGGTACATTTTTTTTTTTTTTTTGGCTGATATTTGCAGAAATAAAAGGAGAGTCAATAGAATAGTGCTTCAGTTCAGCATAAAACTTACTACCCTGACCCTAAAGGGTCCCAAAACCTAAACAAAATGTATTCCATCAGTCTGAACATCTCGTGAAGCCAGTAAAAGCAGATGAGGCTGGCGAAAATCACATCCCGGACCATCTGCGCTGGCGCCTCGCAGGGAGATGTGATCTCCTCACTGATCTTCTCCCTCTACACCAACAACTGACAGTACAACTGAGAAAATCATTGGTGCGAGCCTGCCCTCCATCCAGGACTTCTACACCTCGAGCGTCAGGAAACATCACTGCGGGACCCTCGCACCCAGGACACAACCAGTTTCATCTTCCCCCCTCTTGGGCGCTACACAACCTATAGTACGCCAAAACAACCAGACACCAGAACACTTTCTTCCCACAGGCTCTCATCACTCTGTAACCTGACCCGCCAAATGGATTGTTACACAGAACCGTCTGTCATGAGAAACTATTTAGAAAAGGGCAGGCACTTTAAAAAACAACAACTACCCAGCAGGTGATTGGATGAACCATCTGTCAATCAATCCCTTGCCGAAGCCAGTCGGGAGAAGAGCGAAAACATCTATTCCATTGATAAAAGCCTGCAGGACAGCTATTTGCTCTTCTTTCAATAAAGAAATACTCTCCAACTGTGATATAGCTGATGCTTTTGCAGCATATGTTAACCTTGCAGTGGGCACCGTTGTTGTTTTGAACAAATAGTTCTCCGTGTCGCCTTACACACACCTAAAACACGCCCTGGAAACGCTTGCACACCGCGACGGTGTCGCTATCGCTTTTGGGCGTGACTTCCGTGTGTCTACATTGACGGCAAAGGACCCTCTTAAGACACCTGAGCATTTCACACGTTGTTATTTGTCAGGCGCTTTTGTCCAATGGACCAATGAGTGCAAAGATTTGAATCAAGCATGTTAATATCACTATCATCCTTATTGGCATTCTCTAGCAATTGTGCAAGACAATTCCTTCATTTGCATAACTCAAATTTGTAAATGAACATGGAAAAATTAACCTTTATTAGACTGCGTAGTCTTACATTGCTAGGCCTGGAAAATAAAGGAATCATATCTTGTTAATAAGTGTTGATGAAAAGCTATTGTCTGCTTATTTTTTTTTCTCACGGGGCCTTCTCTGTTACTTTGGTACACCCTTTATGCTGTCTAATAAACACCTTGGTTTGTTGTTCCTTTTAATTAATCTCTCTAATACAAATAAGCAAAACAAAAGCATTGCAGGGGAAGATGTAAGAGGCTGTCACCAATACCAATGACTGCCCAGCTTGATTTCTTCTACAGGAATCTGTTGTATGACAAGTAAATTGTTTTGAAACTTTCTGCATCATCTGATCAAGTAAGGAAATGTTGTTGAAAACCCAAGAGATAAGATAAGATAAGAGAGATAGACACTTTTAAAGTGTCTGAGTGTTTTTGACTGAAGCGATCCAGAAGAGAACAGACGGTTGATGGACATTTTTAACCCATCGGATGGCGATTCAAAATGGTGTTATGTGTGTTGGTGTATCATTTGATGTTAGGCTAACATTTAGAAGCCTACCTATGTCAAACGGAGCTGTGGGTGAATATAAGACATACCGTAGGCACAACCATGATCATGACTCTCATTTCTGCACGTATTTTCCATGTCCAGACTCAGCCAGCCAAATGTGATTTGGCTCTTTAGGAGCACTTGGCGATGCTAATAAGGCAATAGAAGATGATTACAATTCATCTCTCACTCATGATCTTTCCAGGGAGAATAGTGTTATTCCACTAAGAGCATTAATGTATGCATTTGACTCATCGACTTAATTTAAGGCGTCAGTGTAGAAGTACAGGTCGTCCGGCAGTTTGCTTGTGAAAAGACACGCCTGATGAAAATGAATCTTAGTTTCGCTACAAAGCAGCCGCTCCACCTGCTAACGTCCATTACAGCTCACAGTCCAACAGTGAGGATTGTCCCGAGGCACAATCAGTTACACAGAGAGCAGTGATCAGGAAATATATCTTGGAACGTGCACACTAACAGATCTGGGTTGTGCTCGACCATTAAATACATTCATCCTGTCCAATCGGCTCCGTAATAAAGAAGCCTTCATTAGCGGCAGCCTATGTAAAGATAAATCAGAAATCAACATATAGACACAGTTTAAAGGACACAAAGTGTGCCGACATGCACACAATCGCTGTACAAGCAGGGTAACATTTAGTCAACTCCTTTGAATAAACCATTGTTTTTGTCTTGAGGCTTGATGACGATGCTAAGCCGGGTCAGGGATTTCGGCTGCTCTGTTTCAAAGACAGAGCTGGAAGAAAAGAAAGAAAGAGAAGATGCCTAGTGGACGTATAAATAGATTCCCATGGCTCAAACTGTAAACCGTGTCCGTGCTCATCAGTACTTACCACTATTATACCTCTTTCAGACCAACATAATGAACTGCGTTAAACCAGCCTTGGCGGTCCATCTGAATGGATCAATGCATCCACATCTGACTTGACTTACCAACCGTCCTCTTGACTTTCAGACACTACTCTGATTTTATGAACAGGAGTGACCATTTCTATAAATGTGTAAATGACGTTCATAAAGATTTAAGGTCTCAAACAAAGTGCTTTTGTCTCAAGCTCTCTTTTTTTAATGCTTTCCGCAACCACTTCTGTGGCTTTTCCTTGTGTACAATTGAACGCAACACCATGAACGCCTTGGAGAAGAGCAGCAAGTGTGCGCCATTATCCACATTTTAATATTCATGCGTGATGGCAGACAGACAGAGATGGCACCCAACTAAGTGTAGCCTTTAGATGCATGTGGACAAGACAGCTCATTTGAAGCATAACAAAACCTTTATTTACTACCGCAAAAAGAGTAAAAGAGAGAAAGACAGGGAAAAAACATAGAAGAAACTCTGAAATCAAGCAACAGAGTGTAAAATAGGAAACTGAAATAAAACTGCAAGTCAATTTTTTTGCAATTTGGTTTAGTTCTATGGTTTGGCATTAAATAGGAAGGAACTACATCTTCAACCATCTCTTTCAGACACCCAAGGATTATCCTGCAGTAATACAGAGTATAAAAGGTCAAATGTGGGTTAAACTAACTTCCAGTAAAGCGTGTCATATGCGGGTCACCTGTAGGAACGAGCATTAATATTAATAGCTTAATGCAGTCAGATGGCATTATACATGCATGCTGTAACTAATGAACAGTACAGAGGGCTTATGCCTTTGAAGAATGACAGAGACACATCTACTTAAAAATATCATCAGTGCTGCTGTCTCAGCTTTCATACTATTATAGACAAAGACAAAGAGTTACTCAAACTGTGTTTTCTCTACTGCTGAACCACAGCAAAGTGAGGTAAACAATAAGGTGCTACTCCCCCTCTCCCTCCCCCCAACACAGCGAAGAGTTGAACAGTGTGAAGAAGAACAGAGGCACAGATTCAAATGGCGACATAGAAAAAATGTATGTGGGAGACAAACAACAGGCAGGTAAAAAGTATCTGTGAAGGAAGTGACAGTTTGCTGCCGGAATATAACTCTCCATGTGTAAAAAGTCAAAACGGATTTCTTATTTATTTTTTTCCCCGAGAAAAAGCTCACCGTCAGACTCCACGCAGTCCGTCTTCATGGCTTAAATTTCATCTAACAGTGTAACACATTTTTATTGCTCGAGGGAAGAAGTGAAATCTGAGTGTAGGAAAGAGAGGAAAAGAGAATTAAAAAATGGGTTAAATAGCGTAGGCAGGAAGAGGCCTCCTCTCTCTTATTACCACCTGAAGAAAGGCCATTGCCATTAGATTGAAATTTAATTTACGAAATCGGGTTTTAATGCAACTGTTCACCAGCAGCCCATTCCAAATACGCTTTCTGTCTGTGCATTTCCTGAGGGCCTTTTAATTGGGCTAATGAAGAAAGCTGCTAATGGCTGGGTTTATCTCTGGCAGCACTGGTGACATTTCATCAAGGCAGGTGGTTTTGCAGGCATTGTTTAAGCGCAGTGTGTAGCAACTGTGTAGTTGGCGAGGAAAAAGAGCAAACATGTTATTTGGGCAAATGATAAAACAACGTGGTGGGAACAATGTGGTTTTGAGGATAATAGATAATTCAACTTCAATCGAGAGCAAATTTTATTCTTTTTGACACATAATCACATATTCTTTTAAACACCGGACTCATTGCTACTCAGCATTTTGTCTCAGGCTCTATAAGTCATGAAACACCTACATGACCTGAAGACTTCAGAGGAAGGTTCACTTAATGAAGAAAATATGCACACTATATACACACACCGAGACGAGATGACACACACACACACACACACACACACACACACACACACACACACACACACACACACACACACACACACTGTATGCAGATAGAGACAGTGATGTGACATTTACCTTCATCAGTTATCATCATCTTGACATTGTACATCAAACCTGCTGTTTAATAATGAGCTTCGGTCGCCTCCTGACTAACGAATGGTTCTGACACTCGTGTCATTCCCTCCTGTCAGAGATAAAGGTCAGAGGGAAAGTCAAAGAGGTTGGGACCGATGTTTATACATGGGTAGACTACACGATTGTACCGCACAAAGCTGACATGTTGAAATAGCAATACCAAATGAAGGGCATCGTTAAACTCTGACAAAACCCTATGACAACAGTCAAGTCAAAAGACGACTAAAAGTCCTCAGGGCCGTCATCTGGCAGTATGAGTTATGATTTATTTTGCTAAATGATTCAAGTACGGGTGGCATGGTGCCTCAGTGATTCTCAATATTGTAACACAGCACGAGGATAAGAAAGCTTTCATTACTGTTTGCACCCTGATGCATTGGCAACCTATCATGTGTGTTCCTATGTGGTTAATGATTCTTTTTTAAATATAATAATCTGTTGAACGTATTCTCTGTTAATTGTGTGGTTTTAAAATGCTCATTACAGTTTCTTAAATCCAAGATGACCTCCTCAAAGTCCTTGATTTGTCAGACAAACAGTTGAAAACAAAAATATGTTTAATTTTTCAAAACATAGGACAAAGAAAAGCTTCAAATCCTCACATGAATGTGAAGCTAAATCGGTAATGTTTGTCTTTTTTGCTTGAAAAATTTGAATTAATTGATTATCAAAATGATTGCCAAGTACTTTTCTGTCAATCAACTATTCATTTCAGCTCTACTTCCAGTGCTGGATAAAAAAAACTTGAACGAGTTTATTTTAGAACGAGAACTATGTGAGACAACATGAAATTAAGTTTTTTAAAGCTATAATTGTGAAAGTATATTAGTGAAAACTTCTATGAGTGATATCGTCACTTTGAATCAATCATTTACTCTAGAACTTGCATTAGCTTCCATCATAATGTCCCAGATATCTAATATCTAATTAACAACATAATGATGCGGGACAGTTGTATGGTACAGGGACTTACTGTTTTACTATGAACCGTTAGTTCAAACACAAGCCTCTAAAGTAGATGCCAAACACCTTCTAAATGAAGAATAACACTAAAAACTGGGGTGAGGTGCGGCGCATACACAGTCACAATCATACATTAATAATCTTAATTACCTACAATTACATATAGGAACAATGTTGTATATGTGCTCCTCTTTTACATTTGACTCAAAGTACCGTCTCTGCTCTGAACACAGTTGAATGAAGTCCAGAATCAAAAGGTTGAGAACGCACACCTTTATTTCGCTTAACCGAATAGAATTCATTCCCGTTGAATTCAAACCGTGCTGTCCGTTTGGGATAAATGAGCTAACCGACATTTCAAACGGCTTCAGCCTGGCCTCCTGTAAGTCTGTCACAAAGCTGCCCAACGCACGGTTTCCCTTTATTGTAAACAACGACGAAGTGTGATATTTGAAAAAACACAGATGCACCACCGGTGAACTGCGAGCCACCAATCATTTGTAGTCTGTACCCGAAGCGGCTTTTGAATCCCTCCTTCTCATCCCACCTCTTCAAATCCATTGGCTGCCAGAGGAGCAGCGACAATGTTTAATGCACCATGCGGTGTCCGGACTTCAGTCAGTGAGAGGAAGCGTTCTGTGTGCTTAGGGCTGTGTTACGTGCAGGGAATACTAAATAACGACTGTGCGTATATATTGAAGAAAATCACCGTTTTTATTCTGACAGCTACAGACAGACTCGTGCCTGAATGCGGGGCTGTTGCTGACCACCTCCTCAGCAGCTGTCTCTCCGTGAGGACTTTGACTGGGGGACGGCGGACAAGGACAAAATGCCACTACGGGAGTCAGTCACTCAGCGGTGTTTCGGGACTGGGTAGAAAAACACTGTCCGCCTTTTTAAAATATCCACTTTGGATCTACCTTTCTGCACATCTGGATTTTTTTTTTGTTTCCTTCTTCTTCGTCTTCTTCTCCTCATAGAGTTCAGTTTTCCTTTCCTAAAGAACGGTGACTCACTGCAGGAAGAAGGGGAGCCGCTGCATCCTAATCAGACAGCGGAGAGGACTTCAGCTCATTGACATTACAGTCATACTTTTCTGGAGCACTTTTTTTTATTTCCACTGCGCCGCACTGTAGCCTGTGCGTGCAGCAGCGGAGGCTCGTCGCTTTTTCTTCCTGCACGGCGAAGGGAAAGAGGAAACGGGCGGCCAGCCGCACTGAAGTGGTTATACGGGATGAAACTCTGCCTGAGCCCGGCTGCAACTGACTGTTTTTGGTTTTGACAGTTAACGTCATATCTTTTTTCCTTCTTTTTTTTTTGGACTATTTGACATGCGGCAGTTTCTTTTGGTAAGTTTTCGTTTTGTCCTTTACGTTCTTTATGTCTCTTGTGTTGTGTGATTCTTCACTCGATGCCCCCTCCGTCTGTTGCTCATTTCCAAACGGTTGTTATTTCACATCCCTGTGCATGCGGAAGCAACAGCTTCTTCCAAGGACCGTTGAATCTTGCAGAGAGAGAGAGCGAGAGAGAGAGAGAGAGAGAGAGAGAGAGACACGGAGGGCATCAGTGGCGAGAATTACACGGCTTTGCTGAGATGCTGGCAGCTCATTTACGATTTTTTTTTTTTTTTTTTTTTTTTTTCAAGGCTCATTGTAAATATCCGGATTATGCGGATTTGTTAATGCGTGTAAGAGGCTCATTTTATACACACTTATTCAAATAGCCGCCGCGATAGGCCGTCTTCAGCTGTACGCCTGCAGTGTGACCACACTGTTAAAGTTGCCCTATTACATTTCCAGTCGGCATTCTCTCAACGTGCCGTAATCAAGCCAGGGTCAGGTCGAGCATTGCACATCAGAGATAGATTTTTAAAACTGCATCCTGTCTATAATGATACATGGTGTAGATAATCTACAAGGGGAATCATTATTTCCCTGATCTGTGCCGCGCAGAGTGTCTTCCCAAGGTTAACTAATTGACAAGCTTCCCCCATAATTGTGGAGATGAATTACACATGAGCACTGTTTCATTTCTGGCACAGCGGTGGATCTGATTTCTCACTGGCAGTGTGGTTGGTGTACCTTTTTTTTTTTTTTTTTTTTTTAGTGTGTTTTTATTTGGGTGACTAATTGACACATATATATATATTATAACAAATATACATTTTTTTCTGTTTTCCTTCTTAGGTGGCATGACTGAACACTTACAATGACTATTCTGTTTGGAGACTGGATCGCGTTTATTGCTCAGATGAGTCCGGGCGCTCAGCTGAATATAAATTAGGTGTTCAGCACCACAGATTGCTGGAAGAGAGAAACAGAGCAAAGACAATCCACAAAGACAAATGCCAAGGCCTCACATGATGAACAGAACTCTTTTTTTGATCCTGATTAATAGAAACACCAAATTTGAACAAAATATCAACAGGTCAAAGGAAGCGTAAACACAACACAGATTATAGCAGCTTTTACGGAGTGGGGATGTATCTTTCTATTTTCTTTTTCCTCCTGTTATGGGCTCAAGCCCTGACATTGAAAAACTTGAATTACTCTGTCCCGGAGGAACAGGGTCCGGGGACAGTGATTGGGAACATTGCCAAAGATGCCAGACTCGGACTCGAACAGGTTGGGCCGGGAGGTAAGAAAGCCAACTTCAGGGTGCTGGAGAACTCGGCTCCGCATCTCATCGACGTGGACCCCCAAAGCGGACTGCTGTACACGAAGCAGCGCATCGACAGGGAAACCTTGTGTAAGAGAAACCCCAAGTGCCAGCTCTCCATGGAGGTGTTTGCCAATGACAAGGAGATCTGCATGATCAAAATAGATATTCAGGACATTAACGACAACTCACCGATCTTCCCCTCGGACCAGATTGATATTGACATTTCTGAAAATGCAGTGCCAGGGACACGCTTTCCCCTGACCAGCGCCCATGACCCAGATGCAGGGGAGAATGGCCTGAAAACCTATCAAATAACACGCGATGACTACAATCTCTTTTCCTTGGAGGTAAAGTCCCGTGGGGACGGGACTAAATTCCCAGAATTAGTTATTCAACGGCCATTGGACCGAGAAGAAAGAAACCATCACACCCTTATTTTGTCTGCCACAGATGGGGGGGAATATCCTCGGTCAGGTACCATGCAGATAAATGTTAAAGTTATTGATTCCAATGATAACAGCCCTGTGTTTGATCAGCCCTCCTATATTGTGGAAATTCCTGAAAATTCACCTCCAGGTAAAGTGCTCATCGATTTAAACGCCACTGATCCTGATGAGGGCAACAATGGACAAGTAGTCTATTCTTTTAGTGGCTATGCCCCAGAGAGAATCCGGGAGCTCTTTTCCATAGATTCCAGAACAGGGGTCATAAAGATTCAAGGTGAAATTGACTACGAAGAGAGCCCAGTTATTGAGATTGACGTCCAGGCTAAGGATCTAGGTCCCAATCCAATCCCAGGCCATTGTAAAGTCACTGTTAAAGTGCTGGACAGGAATGATAACTGGCCGTCTATAGGCTTTGTGTCTGTAAGACAGGGAGCCATCAGCGAGGCAGCACCTCCAGGCACTGTCATTGCTCTGGTTCGTGTCACAGACAAGGACTCAGGCAGGAATGGGCAGCTTCAGTGCAGAGTACTGGGTAATGTCCCTTTTAAACTTGAGGAGAATTATGATAACTTCTATACTGTGGTGACAGACAGACCGTTGGACAGAGAGGTGCAGGATGAGTTCAATGTCACCATCGTGGCCAAAGACAACGGCATTCCTCCTCTAAACTCCACAAAGTCTTTCACTGTCAAGATTCTGGATGAGAATGACAATGTTCCTCGCTTTACCAAGTCCGTTTACCTTCTTCAAATACCTGAGAACAACATCCCTGGAGAGTACCTCGGTTCAGTTCTGGCACATGACCCAGACCTCGGCCAGAACGGCACAGTGTACTACAGCATAGTCAACTCCAATGTGAGTGGGGGTGATGTCAACACCTACGTTAATGTCAATGCTGCAAATGGAGCCATCTATGCAGTGAGATCTTTCAACTATGAGCAAATCAAATATTTTGACTTCAAGGTTCTTGCTAGAGATGCAGGATCTCCACACCTGGAGAGCAATGCTACAGTACGCATCAGTGTTCTGGATGTCAATGACAACATCCCCGTTATAGTTCTGCCCCTGCTCCTAAACGACACCGCTGAAATCCATGTGCCGCGCAACGTTGGCGTTGGCTACATTGTCACCACAGTGAGGGCGGTGGATAATGACTATGGCGAGAGTGGGAGGCTCACATATGAGATCTCTGATGGTAATGAGGAGCACCTCTTTGAGATTGATCCAGTGACCGGGGAGGTGCGAACAGCCCACCCATTCTGGGACGATGTGAACCCCATTGTGGAGCTGATCATCCGAGTATCTGACCATGGCAAGCCAACGCTCACTGCCGCCGCCAGGCTCATCATCAAGGCATCCAACGGACGTCCTCCAGACGGACTGCCGCGCACAAAGGACAATCAGAACTGGGACATGTCCCTTCCTCTTATTGTAACTCTAAGCATCATATCCATCATGCTTCTGGCAGCCATGGTGACCATAGCAATCAAGTGCAAGCGAGAAAACAAGGAGATCCGTACCTACAATTGTCGCATTGCAGAGTACTCGCACCCTCAGCTCGGGAAAGGCAAGAAGAAGAAGATTAACAAGAACGACATCATGCTGGTGCAGAGCGAGGTGGAGGAGCGGGATGCCATGAATGTGATGAATGTGGTAAGCAGCCCTTCCTTGGCCACCTCTCCCATGTACTTTGACTACCAGACACGCCTGCCACTCAGCTCACCAAGGTCAGAGGTTATGTACCTCAAGCCCACTGCCAATAACCTCAGCGTGCCCCAAGGCCACGTGGGATGCCACACCAGCTTCACAGGCCCAGTCACCAGCACTACAGACACACCTACTAACCGCATGTCCATCATACAGGTAAGATAAATTGCACTCCTCTCCTTCACCGTTATGCCACCATTTCCACGTCACAACCCTCAGAAAGATCCCATTTCCTATGTCAACATTTGCCCCCTGTTTTGTAAAATGAAAGAAAAAGAAGATAAGGACAGGCAGAGGCAGAGAGGCCCAAGAGCATAGAGGAAAAAGAAGGGAGGGAGGGGTGAGCATTAGAAGGATTAAACCGTCATTCTGGTGCTCTCATAGAACAGAGCCAGTGACATCGACACAAATCAGTTGTGCTTGAAATATGTCACGGCAGGCTTTTGAAATCCGTTTTCATGTAGAAATTTTTCATTAATCACTCAATCACTGTCATTTCAGTCTTGTGGAATAAAGAGTTTAGCCTGTGGCTGAGTTATAATCAGGTACAAGTTGTTTTTTTCAGACCAATTCCATTTTAAACTACATAAAAAAAGCCCACATAATTATATATGTGAGTTATATTTAATGTTAATATGATAGGAACTAATACAATATTCAGATAGATTTGCACAACAATTATCCAAGGCAATGTTTCACAGCATTTATAGCTACTGCTGATTTCAAATGCCCCTCCCTAAAACGGCCTTTAATTAAAATAACAAATATGAAACATGTTCCCACGTTGTTGGTCCCATGTTGACCTCATAGAAACAGCAGTACGACCTGCTGGCATACTCGTATAGTATAAACACACACACACACACACACAAACAGTGACAGATGCGTGTTTACTGTATGAAGCCACCGTTCAAACTCATTTCATCATCGAATTCTAGAGCTCCTCGTGGTTAATTCTGGCGATTTTTTTAATCCCAGAGATTAGCAGATTGTACTTATTTTCACAGCTACTTTATGTGTCTTTGTGTGGAGTACTTGGGTGTCTAAGCCTCTAACGTGATAACTTCTCTGTGTCTTTGGCCTTAAGCCCATTAAAAGTCTGTCGTGTCAGACGAGGATTAAGGCCTGCTTAAGACAGTGGTATGTTACACTGGGGATAATGGGCAGCTGATGTTTACCTATTGTTCACATATCAAAAATATATGTTCCAACTGTATTTGCTAGAAATATGAAACAGTATGTTTTTAAAAAAAATTATCATTAGGTTCTGCATATGGTCTTTAACTATTCAGCACAATTGGAGAATGACATTCCTTTCCGTTACATCCCAATGGACCGTGACTATTAGTCTCTCCATTAGGCTCTCTGCTGTGATCTCTATCCCACTCTTTGCGCTGGACGTGGATGTGACGATGACTGTGATCAGAAGTGACGTCTTCCCACCAGGGAGGAAGGCCACTGTCTGTTGTTCCCACTCTCGGTCTCAGCCCTGCTTCTATTATTATGAGCCAGTTGCAAAGGGCAAGGGTCAAAACAAAGACCGTTAAGGCTTCCTAATCAGAGGGACAATTTAATTGCGGGCCTATTCTGCAGGCTGCTTCCCTGCTAATGCAGTGACGATGAATTATGCTGGGTGAGGCTGTTGCACATCCATTTTGTGCACTTACTTTTTTCACCCCACCCCCCCCCCCCCACACACACACACATCAGACTGTCAAAGGGAAAACAAGCAAGAGCAGCAACAACACATCCCTTAGTGTCTTGTTTACAGAGGGACCCCTTGACGCATCAGGCGTGCAGGGTGCTCTATTGTATTATTCAACAGAAACCTGTGTAGAGGGAGATGGCCTGAGGCATTAAGTTTCCTCAGAATCTGAACAGAGGCATATCACTTTCCCGAACCCCCCCCCTCCCTCCCATGCTTTTGCCTCTCTGTTCGTGTCGACAGTAAGTAACCTGAGTCAGAGGAGAGTGGCTATGGGAAAAATGTCAGGAAACAAAGACAGAATTCCCCATCCATCGATCCCGAGGCCTCTCAGCCCATCTGTCACTGCAGTTGCCACGAGGAGGAGAGGCTGAATAGGAAAAATAAATAAAGAGATGGATAAAGAGGGAGAGCATATCGCCTGCCCAGCCAGTCTCACAAGGGCACCTTAGCGCTGCTGTCTTCATCTGCATCTAGTGGGGCTACTGTAGCAACTCCCAGACTCTCTGCACACTGCTGCTGGCCTCTAATGATGTTTTATAGTGGTGCACTGGCGGACAGTCTGGGCTTGGTCTCGAGCTGGGAGAAGGGAATGATATGAACATATCAGCAGAGCTCTGCTGGCCTTATCATTGTCACCACCGTGCTAGCACCCGGCCCGGTGGTGAGCTTCATTTCATCTCTGAAGAGAATTCCTGGGATAAGGAGATGGATGATACGTAATGACGCCTAATTCCGCTTAAGGCGTTGGCGAAGGGAATTACTTAGTGTGGAATCAGGGTTAAAACCAATCTGCTGCAAAATTCCTCAATGCTCAGGAAGAAGGGATTTCAGTAAATTGCTCCAAAGAGCGAGCCTGCGCTCACTCTGTCTTCAACACGTTTTAGGATTTTTGGCCCACATTATGTGTAGCTCCAGCAGCTGTACCAGGCTGTGGCCCACCGACTGGTTCATACGTTTCTCTGTCGCTTTCTTTCCCACCTTTTTTTTTTTTTTTTTTTTCTCGAGACGCTGCCCTCATTGTTACCAAACATTCAAAGACTCCGGTGTCATTACTTTTAAATGGCCCATAATTTATCATATTGATTTGTTTTGATAAGTTTTGAGTGTGGTAATTTGATTCACCACGAAACTCTAATTAAACCGAATCCTGTCTCGGTGGGAGACCATCCGAGTTAATAAGATGCAGGTGGTACAGAGACAAAGGGGGGAAAGGCTATAAAAGCTGCCTTTAGGTGGCGGCATTCTGCCTTGTGTTGGGTGGCATTGAGATGAGGGTGTCAAGGAGAAAAGGGGCTCTGGTCTCTGCTGACTTGACATTGTCACTTGGTAGGGAGGCTGCTGCTGCTGCTGCTGCTGCTGCTGCTGCTGCTGCTGCTCTAATGAAAAATGTCAGACAGGAATACGTGACAATCGCGTGGAATATAGAATACGTTTCTGGATTTGCCTGCATGACACTATTTCATTTGAAAGATTTTGAATGACAATCACTGAAGCATGACACATAGAATGCGCGCGCACAGTTTTTCTGCATATGAATCAGAAAATCAAGGCGGATTTGTCGTTGTAACAAAATGATAACAAACCAAGGTCTTTGATGGCATTCTGAAAATGACTGGCAGCCATATCATATTGAGTGAATTTAAAGAATGCCGAGAATAAAAAAAGCAGTTAAGAGGCGTGACCTTGATGATTTAAGTGGTGCGTATACAATCTGGGAGATAAAATGTTCACTCCTTTTGATCTGTTTAGGTTGAGCATGTGCATGCCAACAATGTAGCTGGAGCAGATGTTGAAAATGGGTGCTTCCAGGAATGGTCATACTCTGCATAATTTAGGAAGATTGTGTGTGTGTGTGTGTGTGTGTGTGTGTGTGGGGGTGTAACGTCATTGTGTATTCCAGGCATGTGATTTAAGCCTTTAGCTGGCAGGCTCCGTGACAGAGCCCCTCTCTTTTATGAGCGGGACAATCTTGCATTTGTCCGAACCTTGAAACACCCTTCCTCCAAGACACACACACACACACACACACACACACACACACACACACACACAGATGCACATGTAACCGGGCTTGGGTTGTTTTTAAGGATTCCACTGACAAGTCTTATCAAAGCCTCCGCTGTATATTGTATTGAAATTGCTCCCACACTTCAGTGGCCACTGAGGCAATGAATAGGAAAGCGCTCTTTATTTCATTTCTCTCCCTCTGCCTTCATCTTTAGATAACTGCTTTCCTCTGGAGCTTTCTATCGAATGAGTTTGGTAAACCTGTATGCACTGAAGCCCGCTCGCTCACAGGATTGAGCAGCTCAGCAAAATCAGTCTCAGCAGTCATTTATAGGAATGAGAGACGGTTCAAGTAGCCATTAGTAGTTTGTGTACTTTTGTCCCCCAGTTGAGCTCTCCTGGGCACAGGTTTGTTTTAGTTGAGCATGCCAGTACATAATAAAAAAAAAAAAAAAAATGAATTATCGACTTGCCTTAGGGTGTATCTTCAAATTTCCACAAATAAAGCTGTTGCTACTGTACATAACACTACATGCTGAAAGTCTGAATTATTAATAGGCAGTTTTATTCTTCATCTCCCGCAAGCTCATGTGGTAGAAACCACTGAGAGGAGGCGCAGTCAGACCACAGAATGTTGCACTGGGGGTGAACAGTAGATTAAGTGACCCCTATTCAACCAAAATATAGACATTTTGTCAATGAATGTTTCCTCTATTAGCTGCTGTTGGCTCTAGTTCAGTTTGCAGAGGGGCTTTGTTTCAGTACAGATGCGTCACTGTGTTTTCAAGCTGTAGCAGAAGTGTAACTCGCAGCACAAAACAGCAGCTATATTTGCATCCTCCTTCATTAATAAATCATAACGTTTAACAAATCAGAGGGAAGCGGAAGATGTCACGATAAACATCAGAGGTCTCTCGCTACACATTTGTGAACATGGGTGGGGGGGGGGGGGGGGCACACAGGGTAAGTGGGAAACAGAAGCTATCTACTTTCTAATATGAGCAGCATTTGAGTATTCATGTACTTTTCCAGGGTCTGTTTGCACTTTGATGATGCATGAGAGAGAAAGTGGGGATGACTGTACTAATGTCAAGGAGACCATTCTCCTCTCTTAACATTGACATTTTCAAGAAAAACGGTAGAAATCTTCTCTGGTGTGAATAAAAACCCACTGATATGTTAATATGTAATCTTTACCCTCACTTTTAATGTTTTCTTTGGTCACTGTTTCCATGAAAAACATGAAAAGGAGCCAGGCTGGAAATTCTTCAAAGATTTACACAAGTAATGGTTCATTTGCAGAAACATATTACGAATACCGGGGAAATGTGTTTGAGATCGTGGGCAGCTGTGGAAGTGAATGTTTTATTTATTGCAGCTTCTCAAAAATCAAACTAACCCTGCTAAATAATTAAATATAAATATATATATATATATATATATATATATATATATATATATATGAACATGACTATGCCCACCACTAAACACAAGTTCCCCCTGTAACTTACAAAAAAATCCATATAGATAAATGAATAGATTGATAAACTGAAGGCAATCATGTGTGTATACATTACAATGGTCTTATTGCCCAGCTACTGGAGGTCCTTTCAGCCAGCTGTTGTGCATTCATTTGGGAACAGCACTTATCTCTGTGGCATAATTTCATTATTTTAACAGACTTCCCGATCTGGCAATGCAGGGAAACAAAGAGATTTTTTTTTTTTTTTTTTTTTTTTTCTTTCAAGTGTAGTGAAAGAGACAGGATATGAGAAGTTGACCTCTGTGATACTATCCAGATTGGCCGGACACATTAAACCAATTTGCTTCATTCAATAAGAAGCAGCCTATTGGAGACGACATGGGCACAATACTACATTGTCAGTGGACCTTCGCTCTCGAGTTATTGTGCGTTTGTGTGTGCATGAGTCTGTCTGTGATCGCTAGGAAGTGGACGATTACAACTTGCAATAATTCACTGGCACCAGAGCTTCAAAATATCATGTCACGCTGTCATGTCATTTTGTTGAGTAGCAAGTGCCATTGTTAGGCGTTCTTTAGCTTCCGTAGACGGACTGGCATTTAAAGTGGTTTCAGATCAAGTCCTATCAGACTTAGTAATTACTTTTCTATTGTGTTCTAACATGGCTCTCGGGAGCCTGACTTGTGTACTTTGCCAGTCATTTGTGTTCGTCGTGTCTGTCTGTGTGACAGTGTTTCTTGTTTTCTTGACCCCGCTGATGCTGCTAGTTGCCCATATTCCTGTTGCATTTCAAGTTCACGCCTACATTAGTTGAATCTGTGCATTGTATACCCAATCTTTTTACTGTGTTTCATATAAATTCCTCCAACACACACAGCATTTTTGTAGAGGAAAAAGACTTTTGTGCCAAAAGATTCTGTGCATGCCCCCGGTACATTTTGAAGCATTTACCTTGGTGCTGCTGGCATTGTGCTCAAACAACTCAGGCACAAGGAGCCAACCTAGCATCAACAGAGGTCACAAAAACAAGAGAACAAAACATAACCTTCACAGTGGAGGAATTTATGATTCAGCTACCATGTCTGTGTGCGCGCATGTACGTACACGCGCACACACACACACACACACACACACACACCTGTGCTCCAGCTGTGCTCTGAAGCACCGGTCTCGCTGGTTCTCTCAGATTGGAATGGGCTTCCCTGTGGGGTCCGACTGCCCCCTGAGGGCTGTTAGATCCCTCCTGGGGTCTTTTAGACTTAACATTTTGAGCAGCAGGGTGCCGGAGCTGCAGCAATAGATGGGGGTGTATATATATATATATATATATATTATATGTATATATATTAATGTGTGTGTGTGTATAGTAGTGACCTCACAGTAATGTGCACTGCGATGCGCAGCACACATCGGCGTACATGGCATGGCGATGTATTCTTTGAAGCGCCAGCAGCTGGGTCTCCTTGCTGTAAATCAAACACTTTCAAAGTCAAACAAACTGGAACTCGCTCTGCTGTGTCTTGGCGCCAGTCCAACCTGCGAGAGCTTTTATTTCTGCCACATCTTCCTTCACTGTGCCCCCTAGGCATGTGCAGTAGAAGCAACACGCAGCTCAAAGAATGAGTTATGTGAATCTGTTCTCACCTTCTATCTCATTAGTATAAGAGAAATGATTTATCCCTTTCTCCCCGAGTCTCTCTCTCTCTCTCTCTCCTTGTCCTTGCCTTCTACAGTTCAGCACTTCTTCAGCTTCGTCAGTAATGTGATTAATTGATTGGAGGGATATACCATGAATACCATCTCATTTTCTCTCATTTCACCTAACTACATGTCAAAACAAAGCCGCTGTTAAACGGGCTTCTCGTCCCCCATACATTGCAGTCGCCTATTCCGGAAACAACGGTTTGCTTTGCAATTTGAGAATAATTTTTTCTAAACAGTGTAATCCTGTCTGTGTATGTTTGTGTGTGTGTGTGTGTGTGTGTGTGTGACAAGATCTGCCGCTCTAATAGGAGAGATCCCACTGTCTCCACTGTTCCTGCTTCTATCTGTAGAGCAGTTTGAAATCGGACTCCCGTGTCTAAAGCCCTGTGTGTGTCGGAGGGGAATTGACAGCCACTGTGTTCTGCAGTGGCTGTTATGTGTTTGTGGCAACGGAGGCGAATGAGTCGGCACTCTCCGATGTTATTGCCTAAACAAAAGGCCCACTAAGTGGCGGGCACACAACATTTGTCATCAAACGTTTGACTTTGTCTGCTCTTCGGAGCGGCACTGGCGACGCTGAGTGCTGATGGCGTAATGAAAATGGTATATTTGGCCGATTGCATCTTTTTCTGTTGTACTACACAGATGTACTCAATTGGCCCCTCGCTGGGTTTATGTCTTAGAGAGAAATCTTTTTGGGGCCTTTAGCATTCAGATCAATTGCTGGTTTGCTCCATTCCTTATTGATTTTTCCTCTGTTTGGTACTGAAATACTGTATTTCATTATCTATCGCTCTGAACATTGTTTAGTAAAAAATAAAGAGAGCTACTGTTCGCTTGCTTTCTTCCTTGCTTCCTCCTGCTCTTGCTCTGACTCTCTCCCATTTTCGGATTCCCTTTCTTTCTCTCTGGTCTTGTCATCTCAGATAAGCGATGCAATTGCTCATGTTACTGACGACCCAAGCCAAATTCATAACGATGAGATTATCTTGTCAACAGTACAGAGTGTATATGTCTGCCGTATTGATCTGTGCACAGTCTTAATAAATGAAGTACCAGGATGGAAGCGTTGGCTCAATGATAACACTGAAGAGATCTTGCAATTTGTACACTCTCAACACTGCTAAGATGATGAATGAAACTTGTGTATTCTGCCCTTCTCGTATTTCTTCCCATCCACTCTCTTCCTCTGCTCTGCTCTCCTCTCCTAGCTCCAGATTGATGGGGTAAAACAGCCCCTCTCCCCACACACATTGTCTGAAATTCGTCCTCGTTGAGGTCAAGTTGACATGCTGAGTCGATGTACTCCCAGGTGGAGAGACATGGGTGTTGCTGTGGGGGGAGCCAATCAGATAGACTACAGGGGAGGGAGAGCGGGGTGGAAAAAATTACTAGCGCCAGAGCTTGGGCCTGTGTGTGTGTCTTGAAATTACTTCAGTTTGAAGGGGGGTTTATCAGTGCATTTGAAGAGAAGGTCAGCAGGGTTTAGAGCTTGAGATTATGTGTGATTGTTTCTTCTCTGGGCTAGCTGATTAATGCTAAAGCTGTTCTGACAGATACTTAATGCATCACAGACGCACTTAAAAGAGACTCGGTGGAGCTGGCGTCCGACACTTTGACAACGGAGCATTATCCTAAAGCCTTTACTGTCAGATTTCACCCAGGTGTGTGTGGACAGTTTCCTTCCTGGCTCCTATTCCTCCCTTTCCCAGCCCCTCCTTTGCCTCTATACCTCTGACCTCATACATATACAGCGGATAGGTCACCTTGAAGTGAAACTACACATAGTCCATCTGTGTGTGTGTGTGTGTGTGTGTGTGTGTGTGTGTGTGTGTGTTCGCTTGGAGAGACATAGAGGGAGAACCCAGGTGTGTGTGTGTGTGTGTGTGTGTGTGTGTGTGCACTTGTGCATGTATTGATATTAGACATACAATATGTGTGCTTGCATTCTGTGTGTCTATGTTTGTGTGTTTATATATCTGCGTCTGGCCTCGGTTCTGGGCTTGGGGGAACTATCTAAAATCCTTTCATCCACGGAAAGGCTTTTTTTTTTTTCTTCCATCAATTGAAATGGAATAATTTAAATCTTTTATTGTTTTTGTTCACAAGCCCTCTGCTTCTGTCTTGTAAACCTGCAAACCAGACCACATTTATGGATGGTTTGTTTCAACACTAAATTGTAAAAGGCTTTTTTCTGTAGTCCAACTGGATATAAATGTTGGATAAGAGAGCTTTATAATATCAGCATGAAAGCGCGTTAAAGATGTGCTTTTAACAGCAAGAAAAACAAGTTGATGGCACTCCATATTTAGGATGCAAGGAGGACACTCTGCATTTCTGAAGAACTTGAGACTATTGCTTTTAAAGGCAGAATGAGTAGGATTTAAGTTGCGGTTTGTAAACGCAACATTCAAAGCTGGCCCCTCCTCCTCAGCTCAACAACACCAGAAGCACACACCCCCTTAATTCGGTTTAAGGTGCTCGCCAGTGGGTGAAAGCAAACCCCAGATTCACTCTCGCTTTGGAACGAGTTTTGTCCGCTTGGTGTTTCCTCTCGCCATATATCCCCAGAAATGTCTGGAACACAGCTAAAAAAACAGGAATCAGGCAGGGTCATCCTCCCTTTAAATGTAGTTACAGGCTTCTTGCTCAATAAGCATACTACATCTGTGCTTGTTTGTTTGCGTTCATGCATGTCTGTCTCAAAGTGTACAGTGCGACGGGCCTGTTACCTCTGTAACAGCTTTGGATTTTTGGGCTAAATTGGCTTTGGATTAATGAGGGTGAAGCAAGGTCAGTGCTGACTCAAGACTTCAGTGAACGGCAACGTTGATCAAGTACTGAACGAATAGTAGTTTACACACAAGTTAACATGCTGCACCCTTTCCTTTTTTGTTTTTTACTCCTTTCCTCTCAGTTTCAACAGAGTATGCATAATTTAACAATAATTCAAGATACAGTTTTAGAAATACATGTGTTGACTAGAACCATATAGATTTCTTTGTCTTGTACTCGGATATCCCTTTTTGGTTCCACCTGCAGCCTTTTCAGGGGATTCTAACTAGAACCCAGTATAAAAAGTTATACTTAGAATCATATGTACATGGTTGCATAAAGAACCCTCTCTTGAGGTTCGATCTACTTTCCAAGGTGCTAACAAGAACCTACGAGGCAAATCTACGGAGAACCCTTTGGCGTTCCAAGGGTTTCATCTAGAATCCACCCAGGGGGTTCTGCCAAGAACCCATTTATATTCCAAGGGTTTCATCTAGAACACACCCAGGTTTCCTCATGATACTCCTAATAGGCCAGAGCTGATGTGATGCAGCGCAGCCCACAACAATCATACTTCACAATCATAATTTTTGGGGCTGTGTCGATGGGGAGGATCTATAAAAACTAATGCTTTCAATAATCCTTGATGATCACTATCTTCCAAAGAGGTTCTTTGAATGAAAATGTTTCGTAGTGGATTAGTATCACAAAGAACCCTGAAAAGAAAATCAAAAAAGTATACTTCAGAAGCAAATGTAGTACCTCAGCCTTTCAGGAAGAGCCCTCATTTCTAAGCGTATACCCAGACCAGCTGGTTATGTGTGTCTACACAAAACGTCCCAAGTAGTGAGGGAAAACAATACTGCTATTTTAAGAGAGCTACCGAACTGCTGTGTTAGGTTTTTTTTTTGTGTTTGAATAAATATATATGCCAAAAGCCACATTTATCTTTTACTCCTGGGGCTAAACTGCCACAGAAGTGGATTGTGTTGATAGGAGCACAAGTGTGCCGTCGTTGTGTTGCCCTTTCTCTTCAGAGCAGAAACGTATTTTTTTCTCTGAGACCTACTGCTGAATAGTCAGCGTTGTTGTTGCATGTTTAAAAGATAACGCTGCTAGGAGCTACAGACATACAGAAGTAATATTGCAGAAGATAATTACAAATATAACTGGGCCTGTAATACTTGAGTTGTACTAGAAAGAGGAGTGCTTCCTGCCGCTTTCAACTGCAGACCAATGGGGGGGTAAAGATGGGGTCACAACCTCTTCCAGTCAGACTCTTTGTGTCTAGTACACTGTGACTTAGAATGTGTTTTTTATGTCTAATGATTTTTTTTTAGTTGTCTAGTGTACTGTTGACTGCCAACACCTGAACAGGCGGCCTCATTATATTGCACTGCATACACACATATGTGACTGCAGCTCATAGTAATGGCTCAGGAGTAACACACATACACAGCATCCCAGACACCAGTTAATTCATGTCATTAAATATACATGTGTGCTATTCTCCATTGTGAAAATGATTGCTCTTTATTATTTTCCTTTCTTATTTAAAAAGAAAAATCCATCTTTGTTTTTGATGGAGAAACGTGCTAAGAGATAATTGAAAAAAAACAACAATGCTAAGAAAATCCAAGTAAATATCTGTTTATAAAGATGTAATTTAAAACACAAAACCTCTTCATTACTGGGAGATATGGCATCGTTGACCTGTTTCCCACCGTCACCCATTATTTAGATATATTTAGAACTGGTGGAGATCGGGAAAGTAAAGGTCACCAAGCCACGAGCACCACATCCCTATTACTTGTTGCAAATCCAAAACTGATGTATATCGGACGATAGAGCAGCCTTAAAACAAACACCATAACCACTGGATGCCACAAAGACGGTGAAACTGTATAATTGTTGACATCGTTTGGGGGATTGTAGCATATACCCATTAGATCATTTGAATTCTCTCTCCATTCAGGTGAAAATATGTTTGTTCTGGTTAAAAACAATGAGTCTTATATTCTGTCACAAAGGTTCGGGTTCCTCGACTGAATCACTTGAATTCAAACCGCAGGTTCGCTGTAAAAAGGGTCACAATCAAATTGGTTTCATTTACTTCCAATTTAGCAAACAATATAATTCAGCTTATTGTACTATAGAGTCTGTGTGTTTCCAATGTCGCAGCTTATTGTAATCTTTACCCGAGGGGATGTTGGTCAACATCATAACACTCGATGGGTAATGTCATCCTTTTCAGTTAGATAAGGACGATACATTCAATAATAGCTTAATCAGTCCATTAATAAATCAATTACATGGATAGGAGTTAGAAAAACCGATTACTATATATTTTTTGTAATTTGTCGTAAACCGATTATGCTGTTTTACTTTATGCTTATTAAGACGAGCCTTCTGAGCCATTGTGTTTATGCAGGATTTAGTTTAGCCCGTCATTTGATTCCTCATGCATCATGAAATAGGCTAGACTGTATGATATACAGCACCTGTAATGGTGTGAGTGTGTGTGTGTGTGTGTGTGTGTGTGTGTGTGTGTGTGTGGACTGTGTAAATGAGAGAGAAAAACATGTTCAAGGATATGCACACTCTCAGGAGGTTTGCATCTTGTTTTGCATTTTAACAACGCTTTGTTGACCAGCTCTCCTCTCCGACTCAATGGCAGACATTATTACAAAAGATAAATATAGCTCTTTTACAAACCCCCCCAAAAACCCCACACAGACAGACTCTTTCATAGCTGTTTAAGGAACAGTGTGCAGGATTTAGGGGGGTTTACTGGTAGAAACCGAATATAATATTCATAACTATGTTTTCATCAGTGGATAATTAGTTAGTACTAAGAATGAACTTGTTTGAGCCGTCTATATACATAGGGAGCGGGTACCCTCCATAGAGTCCGCCATGTTGCACCGCCAGCTTTCTACAGTAGCCCAGAATGGACAAACCAAACACTGGCTCTTTCGCGTTTTTTACGTTAACTGAAAACCACCGTAATTCCCCGACACCCTTTTGGAAAAGTTGCAATTTGCAACTTCACCAATAGATGCCACTCAATCGAACACACTGCTCCTTTAAAGGCGATTCTAGCTATCCCACTTGTACATAATGTAACTACCTTTAGAAATTTGACCAAAGTAGTCATTTGTAGACAGAGGAGAAAATTATAACTATGCTTGCTCAGGGTCTTCCTCAAAAGGAATAATAAAGTAGCAGTAACCGCACAGGTTGAAGGAAATCAGCTTTGAAGTAGTGTCTCGTCTCTCTTGATGAAAAGAGGCAAGCACAACCACCTCAGCCCTCCCCTGCCCTGTGCATCCCTTCTTTTCCGTCTTTTCTCTTTTGTATTTCACCTATCGAGGATTTCAGTCCCCTACCGAGTGTGTGGTTAGAATGTCAACTATTTCATTTGTGTGCCTTTTTCTCACTATATGAAGCGGCTATGTCGAGACGGAGGGTGATGAAAAAAACAGAATAGTTGTGCCATGAAGACAACTTGATGCTTTCTGCATAGGCTGCTAATAGACATCTCTGATGGCACTGTATGGTCAGGGAAAATAATAGGCAATCATTGTGAGTGGGTCCATATTAATTATGAATATTGTTTCTTTGCTGTTGAGCAGTGAATACGCAAGTTAGAGGTCATGCTTTTTATATAACTGTATGTAAAAGCCTCCAAAGTGCTACTTGGCTCTATTTAATCAAGGGGAAAAATAACTTAATTCCTAACCAAATGAACATAGCAAAATAAAAAAAAGAATGTGGCAAAGAATCTTGGCAAAATGATTAACAAGATGAGACTATGAAGTTGGATTAGAGCTGACTGCTTCATAATAAGCCAGCAATTCTTACAAACAGCTCATAGTACTTATACAATAAACACTGTCACAATATGTCAACTCAGTGGCAAGTCTAACACATGTGTAGATGAGGGCTTCTTTATTCAGCTTGAGTGTTATTTAGATTTGTGGTACTGAAGTCTAGTTCAGCATTAGAGATGGGGAAGAGAGGAGAGACCTGACCCTAAGAGAGATACTTTAAATTACTTATCACCAGGGATGGGACAAATAATCTATAAATTCTGGGACAGTCTCTAGTGATATGTTATTGTTACGCTGGCACTAATTCCTTAGCATGTTCTCTTGCCTTGCTAAGCTACGTCCTTCCTTTTCTGCAGACATTTCTGAAATATTCCATGGTACTTTGTCCTATCCATTAAGAAAAAAGCCTGAAATTGTACATGCATTAAGTCCATTTAGGGCCATCAGTCACATGGAGTGCCAGCTCACTCATTCATGTGACAGTTATGGTTACCAGCCATCCTGTGACAAATATTGTGCTATAGAGGAACATCTACAAAACATATGCAGGTGACTCACTGTAGCCAATCATTATGTGGCAAAGGCTTTTTCATCTTCTGTTGTGGTGAGACCAGTGAAGAGCATTTGAAGTCAGTCAAGGCAACCACTGGGCTTTATAGATACCAAGCAACAGGAGACGATTCATTCTTTATCAGAGAATATTCCATTAATGAGGGCTGTTACTCAACATAAAATACCAGTTGAATATGCAGCATGGTTTCAGGGTCAGGTTCCAGTATGTTTTTTTTTGTACAGCTAGGAAAACAAAATTTTCTTTTAATTCACTTTTGAAAACACAAATTATCGGCCCATGGGCCATAAATCACGCTGTCAAAGTAAAATAAATGGATGGGTTTAAGGTCTCCAACTGAAACTAGCAGAACTAAAAAAATAAAAATAAAAAAGCTGTATGGTTTAGTTGAGTGACCCAATAGACAACTGAAGGAGTGAATGCTCCTTTGCTGGTAAATTCTCTGGACTGCAAAACCAAATCCTTGATAGTCTTTTTCTTAACTTTATTCCATTTACACAGCTGCACTTGGTCACACTTGTCGGATTAACTACCATTTGTACCTTTGTCCACAACACAGCTCATCAGGGAACCTTGGAAAAAGTTAATTTTTCTTTTTAATTTGTTATTTGTAGGTGGACATTTTTTAGTCTTACCACATATTTCTATGCAGAATAATTTGCAAATAGTGCAAATTATCCAATATAAGCCATGTTTATCCTCTAAATAAATCAGACTAGACAAATGGCCTTTTTATATTTTTGATGGATGACGCATAAGTCCAACTCATTGACAACAAGGGATGTTCTTTTCCCTCAGACGAACCACTTCCTCCTCATACGAGTATGATAAAGGCTTTCTAAAATAATTTGATTACATAAATATTAAACAATGTCCAAACTATCCGATGTCACCTTGAAATCCAAACTCTTAAGTCTTAATGCTCTTTTACGATTTAAGTACCGTCCAGAATCATTAGCAAGGTGTCCATCTGGACTGATAAGACCTCGCCGCGGCTGAAATCTGTCTAGTCTCCATTTACCGGCATCAGTGGCACTTCCTTACTTCTCAGGCATTCATTTGGACCTGACCTCTTGTAAGTTATTTGAAGATAGTGGAGGATATTTAGCAGGCAGTAGACTGTGATGGCTTTAAGTTCACTTAAGCCCATTGATTGATTGCTCTGTTATCTCCAGGAAGATGTATAGGTCCAGCTAATTAGATTTGATCACTTACAATTGCTATTCAGCCACTAGGTAATCAATGCAGTCTAATTATTGTCTAGTTTCTCCACCCCTTTTCCCTCACTTCCTTTATAATCCTCTCTGTTTGCCGTTTTGCTCACCTTTTTTTTTTTCTTCTGTTTTCTTATTTCCTGCTCATGCGGCATCCCACTTCACTGGTGGCATTTGTTTCCATTTAAGCTCAATGTCGCTCTGTTTTATCCTTTACCCACCCTTCCCATTTGGCTGTTGCTGAGCTACTTTGACAGTTTTCCAAGAGGAATAATCTAGAGTTCCCTTGGTGGTAACGTTGCACAAACAAAAACAACAGAGACATAGTTTATCAAATTAAAAACTGCAGTCCAGATCTCTTTGGCTTACTGACAAGGTTACGGTGGATTTGGAACGGCTCACACCTTCCGACACGGAGAAACGCATGCACTCACACGCATGCACACAGAGCGAGTGGTGCTGTGTGTGTGTGTTTGGAAGACAGTAAAGGACAAATGCATGTATCATGCCTAGCAGAGTAGGTAGAGGGAGGGGGTGTGCTCTCGTTCTTGTGAATAAAAGAGAGCCGTCCAATGATGTGGGAAAGAGCCGCTGCAATTTGTCCTCTTTTCACAACCCAAGAAATATCAAACACACATGTACACATTCCACACAAGCAGATACACACAAACATAGCCATGTCCCAAAATGCACCAACAAGGCGTGAGAGTAGAATAGCACTCCGATATGCTGTTCCCATTTGTCTCAATCGGCCTTCTGTCTGCCCGGTCAGTCTTAGGGTCTCAATGGGAATACAGAATAGAGTGCCGCTTTTTACACTTACTCAGCCTCATTGTACTCAGTATCTCTCTGACCTTTGTGGCCTTGCTGCGTGGACTTAAACACAACATATCATTCATTTGGCTTACAATTCAACAACAGGCTTTTGCACTTCTCATCCACACTACCAGTGAAACTGACCTCTGCTGATGTCTACTCAAAGTGCATTGACCCCGAACCGCCGGATTCATCTTGGGATGAATAGGTCCCGTGCTCCTCTGAAGCTCTTAAGGTCAAAGTCTCATATTTTGGGTCCATATGCAAGTCAGATTCGTAAGCCTCGGAGGCCAAAAACACAGATTCCACAGTTCGGGTCCATTCAATTTAGGTCAGTTTAGTTCAGCTCAATTCAATTCACTCTGGTTTAATTCTGTTCAGTTCATTTCAAGAAGTCCCACAAGGGGAAATTAGAAGGCCAGAAGTGCAAGCATGCAACATGAAATACTCAATGATACTTGCGATGCTAAATGAATTTATGTACTGTATAATTCAGTGTCTAATATTAATATCAAAACTACTGGATATCTAGCCAGGACGTATCATTGCCCTCTCAAATTATCCCGTATTCATTGTTGGCTCTGACTGGCTAAGTACAAAGCAGCCCATACTGGCCATTATCGATCCATTAATTGGAAAGTGGCCCATTGTAGTCAAAGGGCTGGGCAGTTATAGACAGAAAGGAAGAGATGGAGGCTTAAGATCAGCCCGGACTCTTAATTGGCAGGAAAGAGGTTTCTATGAAGTGGCGTAATGTGCTTTTTATTGGCTTGTAGAGCTGGTGGGTGGTAGATGGATGTGGAGCACGTGCTACTTTACTGTTTTTTTTCCTCTCTTTTGGTAAGAAAAGAGCTACAGCTGTGAATACCATGATACAGGATACAGAGGTGTATAATAATTCAACACTATCAAAGTACAGTAGACCGTTGCCATTTCAAGTTTAATTCATCAACTACGGTGGTGGAAAAAAAGTTTTTAGTTTGTGCACATTATATCATTTTGATATATTTGCTCTGTGTGTACAGCTGCGGAAAATAAATTACATCCTGTAACAATCAAACCTTTTATTTTTCTGCTAATGTCTTTTCTTTCATTCCTTGCCAACAGTGCTGAGTTGATTGAAAAGTGTGTCCAAGGACGAGTCCCTGGTCATAAAAGTACAGAAGGGGCACATTATTATAAAGACTTCCATCTCCCCTTTTTGAGAAAAGCTGTTATCATTTCAATGCCAAACGATTTCAAACATCCATTCTTGTCTTTCTCCGTGGTCAGATTTCAGCCTTTGATATAGTCTGTGGGTGTATTTATTTATTTTTTTTTAAATCTTGGCGAAGGCTGAGGTGGAATAGAGTGTTTAGATAGTGATAAAGGTGTTGGCAAAAGCATGGAAGGTCAAAGTACTGAGGTGGCCTGTCTGACCTTCACACACACTCTTTCATACTGAGCCACCGCGGAGCACGGATGACATTGAAATACTCTATTGACTGTGAGTCAAGCTGTGCATGTGAAAAAGCCTGGCGCAGGGAGACATTACTCACTAAACATGACATTTTACAGCTATCAATTCAGGAAGCCAATGTTTTCACCTTTCCTATTAGGGCTGGGTAATATATCAATATTATATCAATATCCTAATTTGAGACTAGATATCGTCTTCGATTTTGGATATCTTGGTAATGTAATATGGCATGTGTTGTCTTTTCCTGCCTTTTTGTTTTTCTTAAAGGCTGGACTACAGTAAGTATCACGGATCAGAGTCACAGATCGGATCAGCACAAAAGAAAAAAGGGAGCAAATATAACTCTTAGAGATCCCCGATCACGTTTTTTTGCCACCAATACTAATTGCCGATCATTGATAATCCATATTGGCAGATGCAGATGTCTTTGTTGTTTGATTATAGCAGCTGGTCTACAAGGCTCCAAACTAGGTTTTTTTTGCCACCATCCCAAAATTATTTTCAACCGCTCTGAAGTCGGTGTCAAAAATTCAAAATGTTATTCTTTTACTTTGCTATAGTTCTCGCGTTTACGTTTTACGAAATTACATGTGAACACATCAGGGTAATGTTATAATTTGCCTTTGCCCCAATACTGATTTTCACTAAACGGAGCCTGAACGCATCATAATGCATAGAAAAGCACGAGTGCTGATGTCCTGATCGCATATTTGAATGAATATCGGCGGATAACGGTCGTCAGTAAAACTTTATTTCACACTGTGATGGTTAACGTTAAACTGTGTAATTAATCCGCGGTTCACATGCATGCGGATCGCGAAGAAGGAATCCGTACACAACGCAGATTGACATGCTTCCTTACACCACTACAGCAAGGTGATGCAATTTTCTGAACTACTAGACTGTTCTAGCTGTTCTATTAGTTGCATTTACCCGCTTAGTCATTATGTTCACATTACTGATGATTATTTACCAAAAATCTCATTGTGTAAATATTTTGTAAAAGCACCAACCCTACAATATCGTTGCAATATCGAGTCAAAATTTTGTCAAAAATATTGTGTTATGTGATTTTTCTCCATATTGTCCACGCCTACTTCCCACCTCTACTCAACGGGGACTTAAGAAAAGATAAACACATTGCTTTCTTTCCACAGAAGTTCTTAGTGGCTTACAGCAAAGTCTATACGCATGATTGCTTTTACATTAGTTGTTTTCATTATTAGTTAGGTTGACAGGTAAATGCCAGGAAGAAACTGGGATCTCTGTGACCTTTTTAGATCAATTGACATGATTAAAAACCCTCTGCATTTTGAGAGCGACGGTACGTTCCAGTGCCAATGTGATTGATACAGTTTGTGATGCACTGCTGCGTACTGTGCTGAAGATTGAGCTGTGTTTGTGCAGTTTACGCAGTATAGACTTTGTAGCAGCATTCCATTACAGTGATGTATTTTCTCATACATGCTATACGGTTTCTTTGTGTGAATGTATGTGTTAGACGTTCCTGTGTTAGTGTCTCTTTCAGTGTACACGTGTGCACAAGCGTGTGTGTGTGTGTGTGTGTGTGTGTGTGTGTGTGTGTGTTTATTCTATCAAACAACATAGCATGAAGCCCCCTGTGTATGATCAGGTAGCCCCACATTGAACTAACACCACATGGTTCAACACGTACAAACCCCAGTTCCTCACAAGCAATTTCTCAGTTTCTGGAGCAAAACATATAGTGTTGTGGCTCAACAGATTCAGAGTCAACAGATTCTCACAGTAATGTTGTGTAAGGAACTCGCAAATTGCATTTTAATTTCTTTACAAATAGTGGTGCAATGTTCTTCGTAGATTTTTAGCTGACACGTTTTCCATGCTCATCAAGGCCTTTCTCCGAGCAGTTATTGATTATGTCTGCCAGATTTGATGTTCAGCTCTGCGGTTTACTCTAGAAAGGCTAATTAGCCTGCTTTATGTGGTTAATGAAATGCTCAAACCTAAACAATATGGAGCTCACTTTCCCAGCACTATTTGCCCCCTACTCTGTCCCCTAACTCATTTTTCTTCTGCACAATTAATCATTTGTCCCTGGGAGATGGTGTTTCACAGCAGCACTGATTCCTCTTAGAGTCCACTACATACCTTATTTCTCTCTCTCTTCCTTCCCCACAGACGGACAATTTCCCCACTGAGCCTAATTATATGGGTAGCAGACAACAGTTTGTTCAAAGGTAAGAGTTGGGATCTATAACAGTCACTACATCTCAGATCGTTGTTTTCGTTTCTCCGATAGTCCCAGCACAGCACTATAGCAACAGTAGCTAAACTGACAATTAATTGTTTTGTGTCATAGCAGGGAGGTTTAAAATTATTCACTAACAGTATTCTCTATAATACGTAAAAGATAATCACACACAACATGCTCAGCTTTTTTAGTTTCATCTTTAGTCTCCTTTAGCAGATAGTACTTCTGGTACCGTATTTTTAGAAGCATTTTATCACATTCTAAATCCTATTATAATATATATATTTTTTTATTTGACTTAAGCATTCAGGGATGCTCATCAATGTTTCATGTTGTGTCTAAACGTTCTCTGAGGGTAAAAAAAAGCCTAGAGAAATTCTCTTCCAGTACTAATGTTCTTTTTGCTCTCCGTTTTTTTTTTTTTTTATTATTTTTTTTTTTTTCTGGTTCATGTGTATAGTAGTTCGACATTCAAAGACCCAGAGCGAGCAAGCCTCAGAGACAGTGGTCATGGTGACAGTGACCAGGCTGACAGCGACCAGGACACCAACAAAGGCTCCTGCTGCGATATGTCTGCAAAGGAAGCCCTCAAGTTGAAGGCTACAGGCGTGAAACCACCACCTTTGGAACAAGGTGAGACCTCAACGGCAAATTTGACTGCATGAGGAATGAACGTTGCCGCGAGAACCAGACACATTTGAATCAAATGACTATCAAACTCTTTTCTTTTTTCTTTTTTTTCTCGGTGCTGCCCTTATTTGTATCAGCGATTGAGCTCCTGACTTGCCTGAACGCTCACAATCTGAACTTGTTCTTGGCTACTTTATTCTCCCCTACTTTGTTCTCTGCACTTTTCTCATTTAATGTGTGTATGTGTGTGTGAGTGTGTGTGAGTGAGTGTGCATTCTATACACGTCCTCAGTTTATCAAAGCAGACAAGCCCATTATGTTTTTATAAGCCCAACTTCTTCAGCCTCTCCATTTAGTCCCCCTTCCCTGAGCACCCGTCTCTGAAACTTTGATAATGGAACATGGAAAATGACTTAGTGAGCGGCAGGAGATGTAGCTTCGTAGTGTGGTGATTAAATATGAATAATCATTCTAAGCGCTGTGGGTCGGGCAGATTACACATGACATGTGTAGAACAATAACTCCCCAGATATGGGTTGTTGCAGTCCTCCCTACCCCAGCCACCTCACATGATTAGTGCAGGGTCAGGGGAGGCAAGAAAGCCACGATTATACATATTGACGGAAGGAATAGGACAGGAGTTGCTATGGTACATTTCTCACTGCGGCCTCATCCAGTCATGTACCTCGGCGTGGGCCATTACCTGCTTGGCAAAACAGATATTCCCACAGAAATACAGACTCTCTAAAGTCCCGACACCAAGAAGTATGTATCTCACTGACGGGATCCAGAAGTACAGTGCGGTATACTGAACATGGATTCTGTGTAATGGTGCTATTAATCCAGGGAACAGAAGGGCTGTGAATTTCTCTTTTTGCGGAAGGACAATGACAATTTGTGCAACACTCTGTGCTGCAATATGCATGTCTGAATAGATAGCTTTTTTTTTTTATTTCAATTTTTTTTTCATTGGTTTTTCAGATTAAAAAAGCCACACATGTTGGCAAGAGAAATTGGCCAATTAAAAGGCTCCATATGTTTCTCATTTTGAAAATGTTCCTATTTAATTGTCCGTGAGGGACTGAGAGAATCACATGTATACACACACACACACACACACACACACACACACGCAAAACCGTGACAAACGGAGCAAAGAGTGTGTTCGGCAGCAGTCAGTCAGTAAAGACTGAACCAATACAACATTGCTGGTGGATGTGTGCTGCTACCGCCAACCACAGCCTGTCCATCCACCTTTCTGTTTTCTGTGTGTTGTCTTTGATTAGTATCCTTTTTTATGGTCTTGAACAAGAGACTGTTGTACTCATGCACCAACAGACACACACAGACACACACACACACACACACACACACACACACACACACACACACACACACACACACACACAAGCCCGGTGGTGCTGGAAACTCAGGCTGCAACCTGCTTTCGCAGGTTTCTCCCTCACCGCTGCCCTCTCATTTATTCTCACACTCCACTGTGTTTTCACCCCCGCTCCACGACTTTCGTTTCACTTCTCCACCTCTCCTTGTTTGGGGAAATCGATTGATGCGAGATTAGACAGTTAACTGGCTGCAGCTGGCTGTGTTTAGCCAATAACATGGGGGCTTAGCTAAGCTGTGGGGGAGGCCAGGGGCAGGAGGCCAAGGCACGGTGCAAGAGCAGTGACGAGTGAGGGGTGGTGAACGTCGCTCTGGCAGCGTTCCACTGTGTCTGTATTAAGTTGCAACGATACCAGTTGAATGATCCAAAGCAGCAAATCATCCCTCGCTTTGAGTTGATATTTACATGAGAAAACAGTACTGTGGTGCGACTGTATGCCTCTTAAATTACAATATCATCTGCTTAGAAGGGTCTGTTTTACGTCCTCCTGCTGTTTAAGATGAATCGCAAGATGGTCACCTTGTGCCTGGTAAGTCCCATCTGCTACTTTGTCTTAAGCAGTACAGCTCATGTACAGGTAATTTATTATAGTGATTTTATGGCTAATTAATGAGGCTTAGTAAAAAATGAAATAGTGAATAGAGGGAAACTGAAACGTGAGCTATTAGAGGAGGTGTGGCGTCTGCTTCCAGGTGTTGATGTCTGTGGTTCAAAAAAAAAGCTCCATACATGAGCTTTACACATGGAGGCACAGGTCTATTATCAGATGGAGAAAAAAAAGGAAAGGGAGCTGGTCATTGGTCAGTGTCCCTGGGGTCGTTTTCCTGCAGACTTATTTTCCTCACAACTCAGCACTTAGCATCTACTGCCCCCCCCCCCATCATCCCATCTTAAGTCCTCTGTTTCTTTCCCAGCATAGCTCTCCCAATTACTATCTGTAGCTATCTCTGCTTGCCTGCCAGGACTCTGCAGCCTCATTCACTGGCTCAGTATGAACAGAACTACAAGTGCACAAAGCATGTAGTTCAAGTCCCAATCAATCCCCAACCCTGTTTCAGTTCTTAGCCGTTATAGTCTCTAGGTTGTAGCCTAAAGTGTAAACACAACTGTGTATCTCCATCCTTTTTTTTGTTTTTGATTGCGCCTTCCTTATTGGGCTTTTTTCTTACTGTCTTCTTCTTCTTCTTTCCTCATGCTTGCTCTCCTGTGGTCATAGGCATTGATAGAACAAACATGCAACTCCCATGTCCATACTTCGTAATTCATCTTCTTCTCTGATATTCCGTACGGTTTCCTTCCAGACAACATAATCTGGACATCTACGCACTAGGGACCGGTCTCAAATTGATTAATTAGCCCTGCAAAATTGGTAGCAACGTATTAATTAAGCTGAAGTATATCAAATGCATTTTTTATTTTTTTTCCCCACTTTTAAACGGCGATTAATTGATGCTCCAACGCGTCTGCAGCAGACGTTGATTCGGGGCTCGTCTGGCTCTGGCGGAGTGGTTGGCAGCACATCGCTCGCCTCTGTGGAGATGACTGCCGTAGTCGCTATCACGAGCAGACAGGCGGCAGCGGTGTAGGGAGATGTTACCCACTGATATGGCTGTCTGAGGAAATGGAGAGAGAGGGATGATGGAAGAGCACGGAGGGACCGGGTCTGACAGGGATACAGTTTGACTGTACCGGCTGACCCGTCCTAATTAGCTGCGATTGGAGAGTGATAATCAAGCCGCCTGACTTGTTTTAAAAGGGAGGCATGTGTGGGACAGAGAGGGATGTGATACTACAAGGAGAGCGTGGATACAGGGAGGGGTGACAGCATGAGATGTGTTCCTATATGACAGCGCAGTAGAAGCCGGTGGAATTGACTTTTCCCCGTTATTTGCAGCAGGGTGATAGAAAACCCCACACCCACATCATCCCTCATCTTGTGAGTAGCTTAAATAAGGGAAGTGTCATGCCTTGTCAATTGCTCTCGCACACTAAAACTATCGACACACACACACACACACACACACACACACACACACACACACCCAAACAATGATGTAAATGCACACAGAGACATATATATACTGTACACAAATAAAGGATGGTGTTATATATTTAATCCTAGACTCCAATATTTATATGAGGCCGGTCTTCGCTGCAGGTGTTTTAATAATTTATGCTGCTGAGGATGTCAGTGAGTGCACTAGATTTGAATGCATGTACAGTATATATATTTTGAATGTATGATGTTCCTCAGACATGTTGTCTGTCTTGTATGCAGCACTTGTTGACTCATATCTCCTTTTTACACAATCCCAAAAGCTTTAAATAAAAAAAGAAAAAGAAAAAAGAAGTCCTTGGTTCGATGTGACGCTTTCAGTTCAAGCTGTTTCAATTAAGAAATGTCTTCTATTTAAATAACTAGCATGTAGTAGGATTTCTTAGCCATGATTAGAGGTCTCGAATGTTTTGTAGTAAATCCTTTTTTGCCGTTTCTTTCTGCAGCTGCAGTTGATATTCTAGTCATAAGGTAATCGTACAATATTGTCCTACAAGAACATGTCACGTCAAATATGGACGTCCTGTTGACATAACGACATCACAGGATATCTGACTGTAAGCATCGCACGTGAATAAGCTGGGAACAAGGAACACCCATGAGAGCCTCTTTATATTTAGATATAGTGCTGATGAATTTCACCGCTACTATTATGCTTATCATAAGCATTGTCAATTAAATACAATCGCCAAAACAATAAATATAAGGGATGATGTTTGATGCCTCATTGGAGCGTTGTGACACTTCCAAGCAAGGAGAGGGTGCGACTTAACATCTATTCCTCTGTAAAATCATGAGAAAATGAAGTCTTTATCTGTTGTTTTGTTGAATTCTAGGTTTTCTCTACCAGCCCACACTGAGACCAAGCAAACTCAATATTCAGACATTAATCCATCTTAAATATTCACCAATCTTCCCTTGTGGCAGTCTTAATCTTAAGACTCTGGCATTACTGTACTTTTTCAAAGTGTTTCAAGTCCCTCCAATCTCTTTCCTTTCTTTATTTTTATTCGCAGCAATTAATTTTGAATCACGTCTGAACCTTTTGATACAAAAATGCAATTCCAAGATTAATTGACTGGTCAGGAGTCGGATCAGATGCCCTTTTCACACTTGTAGCCATGGCAACCTCTATCCTGCTCACTCTGGCCTTCAATAAACCTTTATCTGCCTTTCAGAAAAGGGCATTCCATTCAACGCCATTCATATTTCATGGACAGAAATATACTGACACATTTACATACAGTAGATAGGTAGCTGCGCATTACACATAGAATTCAAATCATTCTGAATTTGTATTCAAAATGCAGCACAGTGAGCATGTTATGAGTTCAGTGTTGACATGCGTGTAATTTTTGTCACAAATAGTGCACTAAGGCCAGTACAGTTAATGTATTACTTACTAATGTATTGCTTATTGCATTTCTGGCTGCGTTTGATAATGCTTGTGTATATGTCATTTGCTGATATTATTTGTAGAAAGTATAAAATATCAAGTGCTTTTATCATGGCTGACCAAATGTACCTTTTTAAAGGCAAACGTTGGCCCCCATGTGACCAAGACATTAAGGTTTATCATTAGTGAATGAAAGATGTATTCGTCTTCATGTGGGTTCCCCTTGAGGGGTGACTTATTGTTTATAATGTGAGGTTTTCAGTTAAAGCGAGAGAAGGACAGAGACGGGCAGACAAAGAGAGAAACACAGTGTTCAGACACAATAGAATGTCAAAAACAAATGAACAAATGAACAAAGCAACACAAAATCTGTCTGAGCAAAGACAGGCTGCTTGAAGCACACTTCCTCTGAAACATTTCCAGTGGGCATTGGATCCCAAAGGGATATGTGATGGAGCCACGGCCAGAATGTGACTCAATCATGAAGCTGACTTTTAGACGTTTTTTCCCCAGAAGAGGACAAAAGACACCCGTTACTGCTGTTATGCTTGTCTTAGAACAGCTGGATCAGTGACAAAGTTCCCGCAGATTATTCTTAGCTGTGATATACGGAATACGTGATATTAAGATGTATGATAATATATTTCCATACCCTTTGGTCTTGTGATCAAGAGGCCTTATTGCAATATTGCAGAAATCACCCCCAGTCCTGTATATATCGTTGGTGACAACAACAAATATAACACAATCATTTCTCATTGATTTACACTTGAATGAAAAATGTGCCTTCATCGCCCCATAAATCAGTACAGCCAGAACTTTAATTTTCAAAGTTTAAAAGCAGAACCAATATTACTTGTCATATAACACCTCCTAATAGCGAGATGGATTACGTTTTCGGGGTGTCCTCTCCGGTGCAGAGAGGACATTGTTAACCTGACATTCTTCACACAATGTTAAAGTAATTGTTCTGCAGGTTAATGGACAAACATCTGCTGAGAGAGAGAGAGAGAGAGAGGGGGGCTTCATTTCAGAGCATTGTAATTAGTTAGTTCACAAACATTACTCCGAACAGGTAGCATATGGAGGAGTCATGGTTTCATGTGATGCCATCACACCTGTCTGTTTAAACATGATTAATTAAGGCCATCAGAGTGCGTTTACAGCCGTTGTTCTAGTGGATTCATGCACGCGCGCCGTGAACCCTCCCATCGCTGGACTTGCTCGAGTTTCAGAGCTCCTCTTCGCCCACAACCTTTACCGCTTGTTTCATCTGTCATCGTTATTCACCAAATTAGGGGGTATTTTTTTTTATTTTTTTTTTTTATTTTTTTTAGCTTCTCTTTGCGAATCGTCTGTTGTCTTGTAAACCTTCTGTAAAAGTCTGTAGCATGACCTTGGGCGGCAGATCACATAAAACAAGCAACATCTGAGAACCGCAGCCAGATGCTCGGTTTGTGCTAGCCATTGGAAGGAGAGGATTTGTCCTCCGAGCCTTTCATCTTTTTTTTCCCTGCGCCTCATCTTCTCGGCTCAACATGGCCCTGCCCCTGGCCGGGCTGATAGCCTGATTCATGGCAACATCACCAGCTACTTTCCTGGTGTGGAAAATTAGAACCATCAGCAATCTGGACCTCTCCAGGAAGCATCACTCAAAGTCAAATAAGATTTGTGAGTGTGTGTGTGTGTTTGTGCCAGATCGTGTGTTCACCCCATTCTTAGCGGATATGGCGGTATCGCACAGCAGTGAGGCGATTTGCGGCTAAGCTAGTGGAATCCTGTGTGAAAGCCTAAAATCTTGTGGGGTGAAGGGAGGGGGAAATATCACAGTCTTTGGATTTCTTCTCTCTCATTATGGACGATTTATAGGGATTAGTCTATTTCCTTTAATACACAAAGTTTTATTAAATCCCATTGTTATGATTGTGGTTCACGAAGGGTAATGTCCATTCTTGTGCGCTCCCTCATGTGCTTAGTGTGTGTGTGTGATATTGGGCTAGGCTGGCTGTGGGTTTTGTGATTTCCACCTCTAAACCGCAGCCCGCCTGCATGGCGGCTCACCCCCTGATCCTCATTCAGCCACTGGAGCCTATCTCAAGCACTGTGGCAGCACAGCGTTGGAGACGATTGATGAATATCTCGGACTCTTACCAATTGGGCTATAAATCTCTGGCATTATCCCTCCACCCTGGTTGCCGCAGTGAATAATTATGGCATGTTTATGGAAAAATATGTCTTATTTCACTCTAAGCACTATTACGACCTCCCATCATAGCATGATTGGACTTTCATCTTTAAAAGATCCCATTGAGAGAGCTTTTCTCATGCACCTTCCAACGAGGGCTGCTGGCCCTAAATGCTCACGGCCGGCCAGCCTTTTCTCCTCACGCCGCTCTGTAATGAGAACATTACAGGGTATTAATCCAAGTGTGTGTTCACTCATATTAGACGTTGAAAAAACACACAGCCATTAAATGCTGTGGAAATGCTATTCAAGGCCCGTTAAGACACGAAGGCGCACCGAGTATGCAGATTAGTAAGATTAGTCCAGAGTCATGGAGATTTAAAGTTAATCACTCTTCAACCATTTTTGTTAAAGTTTCATCCACTGTTGGATCCAGTAAACCCTCAGTGATATAGTAATTATTTTTTGTCAGTCTCACTCCCCTCTCTTCTCTCTTTAACACATTTTTTTTTTTTTATGTCGATCTAGCTGGAGATGCTTTTTTGTCATTGTTCTCATCAGAGGCCTCACCTGCAGAGGAATTTGAATGCGTTCCCTTCAATGCCTCATTTGTGTGTAATGGAACTCAGAAAGTGAGGCTAGGCGGTTTGATGAGTTTGCATATTTCATGTTTACAGTTTATACACGCACACAGACTTGCTTGCTGTAAACACATCTAGTAACCTACATTATGCTCCAGAGTGTGTGTTTTTTCACACAGGTAAAAGAAACTGAAAACCTGCCGATCTAGTTCTACCACACACACACACACACACACACACACACATGTAAGATATTCTCCCCGACCGACAGCAGGAGAGAAAATCCAGTGTATTTATCAGCTCCATCATCGCGAAAGATATGCTTCTGCTCCCAGTTGTTCTTTTTCTAATCACATGAACAACAACCTTGTAGATGTGGGTCTGTGCTATAAATGAAATTAATTAACATTGTGTGCCTGAGCCCCATGGCAGTGCAGCCTACGTCTTTCTTCTTTTTTTTGTTGTTTTTTTTCCAGACATGAACGGAAACGTTGGAAAGCTTAGTTAAATGTGTGATTACAGCACTGGCAAATAGGTTGTTATAACAAATTGTGATATATATTTGAAGATAGAAGCTCTGACACTGGATTCAGAGAGTGGAGATGTTGCTGCAGTTTTATCAGCTTATGGGCGGTGCCAAGTGTGCTTTCACTGAAATCAACAAACCGCCTCAGAATCTGAACCACTGCTGTGCGGCCTTGTGTTCGTATCTGTGTGTGGGTTAGATTCACAGACTGACGTGAATAACTCCTGTGGGCAATCCACGACTGATTTGTAAAAGGCTGAGTGGATGTGTTGCAGAGAATGCTGCAGCTGTGCATTTGCGCTGTCCTTGGGTACGTCTGGTTGCTGCATCGAATCGTGGCGCTTGTGGGCTGTGAAATGGCCAAGTTTCTTGGGTTTGAATGAAGGGGCACTCATAATGCAAGCTAGTTTGTTGTCACAGCACCACTCGGAGAGAATGTGTGACAGAGCAGCAGAAGAGCTGTTCCAGTGTCTGCTCTCAGTGGGGGAACCATGTTGTCCGGCTCAGCAGTAGGGAGAATACTACGGAGCAGATTATAATGATACAGAACATCGTCACTTCCTGGACCAGAGCCACTCCGTGGCCATCTGTCCTCTGTCCATGGACAGCCGGGCATTTGTGCATGTGCATGTGCGTGTGCGTGTGCGTGTGTGTGTGTGTGTGTGTGTGTGTGTGTGTGTGTGATCACACTCTAGCACCTTTGCTTTTAGAGCGTCTTTTACTTCCTACGTATCATTTTTCAGCCATACACATCATCATTCTCATCTGTTTCAGCATTGATTTATGAGTCTTGAAAATGTAATAGTTACCAAATTTGGATGATTGGTATTTTCACTTGATAAATAGCTTAAACAAACAGTTATGTGTTGCAAAAATGTTGACGAGAACACATTAGTTGGTTAATTTGGTTTCTGTCCTTATTTGCTAATCTTTCACGGGCAAGTAAAAGTTTAAGATTAATGGAAGAAAAAAGATGAATCGATAAACAGTTGGAAGTTGCAGCTCCATCTGTCGGTATTGTAACAGTCAAAGCAGTGCTGCCATCTGTAGTTTTTGTCTCTTTAGTTGGATCCACCACAATAAACTAATCTGCTAGAGTCCATACATTAAATGAAACATTGCAAACAACTGATAATGACACATAACACTTTAGGGTTTTCGTTTTTTATGTTCCGCTTTTTAAATAAAGATTATTGCTCTGTGAATCGTACTTAAATGTAGCATTTTTGACATGTTCTTGTTTGCGGTAAAATGCCGTAAACTGGTATTTTACAGGGAGTTGCACAGTATTCTCCATTGCTTTAGTATTTGAATGGACAAAGATATGATATCAAATCAAGCACCTACAACATCAGACTCATAGACGATAGTTTAGCTTTTCAACAGCTATATTACATCTGACAAATTCATACCTGTCGCCTGTTCTTGCAATTAGAGAAGTGGATGCTCTCATCAGCTGGTATAACGATATTGTGGGAGGTAAAATCTCGGGCGGCACAGATATTTTATGCAAACAACGTTGTCTCTGATCTCATTAAACACATTTCCCTCGCAATCCCACTGCCCGCTTATTATAAATCTTGTCTTTTGAGTGATTTTGTGTGTGTGTGTCGGTGTGTGTGGGTTTTATCTCTACATTTTACTGCCCTTTTTCCAGTACTCGAACAGTTACTTTGAATTAGCAAACTGGTTGGCACACTTATATTTTGTGTTACTCAATAGCTGTGTTCTCTATCCTCTATGCTCGGTACAAGTGGCCTTTTTGCTACTGACAATGTACAATTCACAAACCTAGATCCGGTGGGAAAGTGGCACAAGTGAGCACTCCGTTATATTATTATGCTTTCGTATGGGTTTGGTGGGACAGCCACCACAATCAGTTGATTCTTTCTGAGGTTTGGATCACACAACGCTCTCAAATATTCTGCCCAGTACTGCTGTATTGTACGCAGCAACATTATTGATTAAAAAAAAAAAAAAAAAAAAATTTCAAGTGGCAGATTGTTCAGTTTTGATTATGTGGAAATGAAATGCCTGGTAAAAGTCTCCCAAGACAGTGAATTCAGCACAACTTCCACTGAATCAGTAAGATACAAGCGAAGGGCCGCTTTGTCTCGTCTATTTCCTTTTCTCATGTGAATGAATATTTGCGGTGCCCTGGGGCATTGTTTCTCCATGTTACACTGCATCAGGAACCAGAGAGATAAATGGGCCTGGCCTGTCTAAGGCATCAGGACTTCTTCTCTGCTCAACCATAACTAGTAATGTCCTTTCATCCACTGCCTGCAGTGCTATAGATAATGGCGTATTTATTTTGAAGAAGAGGAATTGCTAAAACAAAGAGAGGGGGGGGGGGGGGGGGGGGGGGGGGTTATGCGATTACAGTTGATGGAATGCTCACAAATGTCAAAAAAAAGAAGACAAATTGGGAATATGAAAAGGTATGTAGAGCAATGGTGGTAGGGCTCGCATGTATCAAACAAATACAAACTCAATAGGTGGATTGAAGGAAAGAAAATCAAGGAAGGAAGGAAGGAAACATTGCAACCAGTTGATGAGGGATCAGATGATGAGTAGAAAGAGCTCATGCATGGATGGGTTAATGAAGAGGGGCGGGACAGCAGGCAGGCTCCATGGGAGATTGGCTTAAGTAGCATGGTGCCTGGCTTCCTGCAGTCACTGAGCCACCAGCTCAAACAAAAGAAACAAACTGTCAACCTAAACACCTACCCTGCTAAGACACGCCTGAACCCAGTCGCATGCATACACACTCGCCACAGTGTGTGCGCAAGTATGTCATTAGGCCAACCCCTGCAGGCAGCTGTACTGGATATAGCATAAAGCAATGAAGCATTTGCACCATAAATAGTAATTTGCGGTATCTGTGAGGATGGCAATAGAAGCTAGCTGTACGAATTCTTCAAATAACTGTATTACACGTGTGGCACTGTACCACAGTGACAGTGAATAGGAGTGAGAGAGAATGTGTGTGTAGGTGCGTGTGTGTGTGTGTGTGTGCCATAGTGAGTATGTGAGGATGGCGACTGGGAGTGTTTTTCTCAGATAACCTCAGTTTGTTACTTTTTGATCCTGCTAAATTAAGATAAGGGGCTTGGTTAATTAAACTGTCACATGGCAATACCTTGAGGAATTGCGAGGCCAACACAGCTTTAATTGGGTGGCTGCTATTCTCCCTGCGCTACCTCCCATCCCGGGGAAGCAGCCCCAGAGAAAGGGGGGGAAACGCATCCTCGTGGCTACTGGCAAAGGATGGAAGAGTTGAAGGAGTGATGAGTTTGAACATTTCAATGAAGAAGGGGGGCGTGGATCAACCTAAATATAATTCAAGCCTCTGAATACATGACACACAGAGCATGGGGTGCCTACAATGGCTCCATGACAGGGTGACAACCAGGTTTGACTTAAGATGAGGCGTTTAAATTGCTTCTTCAATATGCATGAATGGGCGATGTGTCATTTTTCTGAGCATTGCAGTAATCTCTGCAGAGCATTTGTTGCAAGGCAGGTCTCCAAAGCCCCACGGACAATGTCAGCAAGCTTAAGATGCATCTGTAATTACCAGCAGCCAATTAACAGCTGACCTCACCATCCCACCCCAAACCACAACAAAGATCTATTATGGAGATTTCGAAGGCTTGCAGTGTAAACAAGTAAGTGTGATGGATCTTCATACAGAGCTTATGGGTGTTTGCACCTCCTCTTTTGGTTTACTCACATACTCACACGCACTTCATTGAAATTCAGACCACGGCGAGGTAGACGTTTGGAAGTGTTGCAGATGTGCAGTTTTTTTTTTTTTTTTTTTCCTCTAACAGGCTTTAAAGAGAACACCACTCAGAACACCACTCAACCTATATATATGCTACTCCCACTAGTTTTCACTAGCTTCACTCATGTTTTTGTTGCTGCCGTTAGTTGAAAAATATGTATTAAAGCGTCCTAGAGTGTAGCAATGCATTATTGCAGCGGAATTTTATTACACTTTAGATAAAATGCAGCACATACATTTGTCGGAGGCACCGCACAATGCGTCATATTAATTGAAATGTCGGCAGCTGTATCTGATATAGTTGTTTTTTGGGGTTTTTTTAACGGTTACTGCGATTATTATGGGATTTCTTAGGAACATTGTGAAGTTGTTGCTATTGGTGGAAGTTTCCTCGATAGCGTAATGCCCATTCCGGGAGGATGTTTTGAAAAACAGTTTCCCATCTGTCCCTGAAGGTGATCAAAATCTCCCTTGATTAACAAGTGGGAAATCTGGTTGATGGTCCCCTGTGCTGCCTCTCATCCCCTCCCAAGTGGGGATCAGAGAGGATGAAGTTTTGAGCCTAGGGATAATCTAGTTCCCTAGATTGTGATAATGCTGCTCAGTCTGATCATGTGGATGAGAGCTGGTTCGGCTGTGGGTCCGTACTCGCGTATACTTGTCTGTCTGCTGGTGCTCCAAAGAGAAGAGGCAAGCGACAGCAGAGAGAGTCAGTCAATTAGTACACTCAGACGACGGAGAAGAAACAAACACCCTATTGCTGTTGCTGTATCCAAGCAACCGCATCAGAATTCAAGACATATCAAACAACAGGTGATTGCCACCATCTTCCTTTTTCAGCTTTGAGCTGTAAAATGATGACTCACATATGAATAAGAATACAACAATTTCAAGACAGCAAAATTAGACAAATCCTACAGTATAAAGAAGCTTATTTCCTTTTGTGCACCTTGTTTACTTGAAAACCCATTTGCAATGTAGTCAGAATGTTTGAATGCAGCGAATTTCTCGCAAATAACTGAGACTTAGTGTTGTTTGTGTACTTTGTGATTTTTTTTCTGAGAAATGACAGTGAGCTTAAGCTCTGCTAAATCTCATTTTAGTGTTCCTGTTGTTCCGCATGGTCTCTTCCCACCCTGATCCGTGTCTGGTGTTGGTGTCCAGCTGTTCCATCAGCACGACAAGTGGTTCAGGAAACTCCCTCATTGTTCACTGACCAATCGCAAACACACCAGAATGCTGTCAACGAGCATTTTCCACCCAGTGGTTTGCATTTGCCTGCACCTGTGATTTTAGCCCAGAGGGCAGGGGATGCAGGAGGAGGGTGGCAGAACGGGGGGAGTCTGGGCATTGGAGTGGAAAGACAGTCAGTGTTGGGATTAGGCTGTCTTTCTGTCTGTCGAGATTAAAGGAAATAGATTCATTTTGCGTTCCCCCATTTCGTTGTGTTTTCCTCCAAATGCATCAGAGGACAGCTGAGCCTTACCATCCAAATTTGCATTTTTGTAATTTGCATGAACTCATTGGAGCTCGGAGGCAACTTACGGTTGTGTGTGCACGTATGCATGCGGGTGTGTGTGTGTGTGTGTGTGTGTCCGGGCATGTGCTTTGTAATTTGACAAGCAAAATAAAGAACTTGTCCAAACAATCTACCACACACGACTGGAAAGAGCCTGCGCTGCTTTCATGGAAATCTAGCTCTCGAACCAACTAGACAGTCGAAGCATTTTGTTTTCCAGCATTTACTGGAATGTTAAGAAATTACATTAACTGTCTTCACTGACTTACACCATGTTGTAACACAGTGTCATGCTGCAGTAGAGAGTCTACTGTGGAGAGTTACTAGAATAGATATACTCTGCAGTGCTTTGCTAGCCCGGGTTGTGAATCTTATCAGGCGTGGTAGTGGATTTTGTGTGTGTGTGTGTGTGTGTGTGTGTGTGTGTGTGTGTGTGTGTGTGTGTGTGTGTGTGTGTGTGTGTGCCTGCATGTGTGTGTCCAGGCCCCTCTGGAGTCCATTAATCCCAAATCTAACAGACATACTGCAGAGGCATCCTGTGATGTGTGCTGAATTCCTCTCTGGAATATTGGATGCTTCTTCCATAATATTCACTTCCCTTCCTCTCATCAGGAATACATTGCTTCGTCCCCGTCCCCCCCGTCCCCTCATCCCCCCCCCCCCCCATGATGCCTGGACTGTCCACCAGGACAGGTGGCTGCTGCCGAATTTGTTTACAATTCAGGTGTGTTTTCAGCAGTTCTCTGATCTGTAATTCTACATCTCTGAGCTCTTTTAATCCTATTCTTATCTTGTGTAAGCCTTCTAATCTTTGACCCTAATCTTAAACCACCACATAGAATGGGGCAGCGTGGATTGAGTTGTTTTTCTCACCTTCCAATTCAATGCACGCATTTGTCAGAGAGAGCTGGGGTCCGCTAGCCTTTGGGGTTTCGTTCTCACAAGCTCAATCCGATGTATTCATTGCTATACATTTCTATTTATTTGTGTTTTATTGCAGTGCGCTGGACTTTAACCTGGTCTATTTTAAAGCCTTTTGCTCATAACCCAGTCTCAGGAGTGAAACAGATGGAGAGGCAAAGAAAGTGTAAATTAGATAGTGAGATGGAAAACGCATTTCTATTTGAAATGATTATCCCTCCTGACGGGTAGACTAATAGACCTTTATTGCATTTCCGTCGGTTTCTTTTAATCTAATCACGCTCATAAACAGACGAGGGAGAGTGTTAGTGTGTGTGCATGTTTATCCATACAGAGACGCGAGCAACCGGTGTCTAGACGGCAAACACCAATTTGGCTGTGGAGCAGAGGAACATCGATGCTAAAGCAATGTTGCTGAAACGCTAGGCATGTTCCTCAGCCTTGCATGGAGTGGTAGGGACAGACAAGACGGCGATGGGAGGAGGAGGAGGAGGAGGAGATGCAACAGCAATGGAGGAGAGGTTGGCAGAGCTCACTGTGGCTAATACATCCAAAGTGTGTCAGTTAGCTCTCTAAATGTGTTAGGCCCCGGGGCTGAGAAAGCCAACACCATCGACTCAACCTACCTCTCTCCACCTTTCCACTTAGCCTCTGTTCAACACCCGCCAATATCCTTAGGGGAGCTACACTGCTGTTCATTGGCACAATTGATCAAATGCCTACATGCTAAAGTGTGCCGTGTTCTTATTGCATGTATTAGTCTCATGAGTGTGCTGGAGGATTCGTTTAGAGTGGTGTGCCGATATGCGGCACGGCAGGTAGCTGTACAGGTCGTGTGTCTTCACGCCTCTTCCCCTCTCTCGCGGGCAGATGTAACAGGCAGTTAGGCTGAGGGCGCTCCCATTTTATTACAACTAGCACTTGATAGTTCGAGACTTCACACTGTATCGGCGACACGAACCGGACAAAGAAAAAAAAGTTCTGCGATTTTCCCACATAGATAACGGTGTTTAGAATTTATTTAGCCCAAAAAAAAACATGTTCCAGCATTGACAGTCCCCTTCATTTGCCAAATGACGTTTCCATGTGATTTACACACAAATAATATACACGGTGGAAATTCCTGACTTGATACGCTCCAGTGGGTGGACTAAAAATAAAGTAATCAGGCTTGGTGTGTCTGTTTGAAAACACTGGACTGGTGTCACGTCGGGTGTGTGCGCCAGCTCGCGCTATTTTTACACAGCTATGTTTCCGTTAGTTTAGCTGAATCGATGTGAGAGTGTCACAGCTGCTCTCAAGAGAAATACTGGTGGCGGTGCAGTACAGTATGTATCACAATCTGCATAATTGCATCTGAACGGTATCATTGCAAATCCTCGGCACATCTAGCGTTTCCTCCAACCACAGGCTAGATTATTTTTACTAAAGCACATCACTCCCAAACCCTGGTTTGAAGAATTCCGATGAATTAGTTAGTATTTGTGATGAAAACACGATTTATGATATTTTCTGTGTTGGTTTGTGATGTCTGAAACATCTTACGTACCCCCATGTCAGCACCATCCGTGACTAATTCGTTCTTCTAGGCTTTGGCCCCTTCTTGGATTGCATTAGGCTCGAGTGTCGAGCCTCTTGACATGTTTCACCTACACACTCTGTCATTATTGAGTTTGACCCGTTTCAGCCAAAGGGAAGCTATTGCTCGTGGCAGCAAGCTGTCAAATAAGCGTAAGGCTTTCAGAATTGGCCTTTCCATCTATTTTTGCGTGATCTTGATGAATTTATATTTTCAGAGCTTAGTTTCATTCTGCATACAAACTCTGAAATGGCCGAGGTTGTGTGATACCGCAGAACCCCGATGCAATAGTGAGGACAATACGATGCCACTGTATACTGTAAGTGTATGTGCTGTTGTATCACACTGATCGTTCTGTTGAGACGGAGAATCAGAAACACTTTCCCTAATCCTGCTAAAGCAGTTCACATGGGAATGATTACTTGCACAAAGCCATGACACCCTGAGTTGTTCAAATCCCTTTTGTTCAAAAGAGAGCGACAAACAGTGACGCAGACATGGAGGGAAAGAGACAATACAAGAAAGGGATTTAACTCAACAAATGTGAAAGCATTGTAGGATGTCTGGTGGATCTCGTTATTGTATGGATCGTCCGAACGAAGCCTCCACAATGTTGGATTTGTTTGTCCTCGTTGTTTCAGGCCAGCCATCAGGACCGGGCCACGGCGCCTGATTAGGCGCTAAATCGGTTAAAAGGAGAGATCTCTCAAATCTAGAGTGTTCGAAATAGCATCATTGAAGTAGTATGGCTAGAATGTGGAAAGAATTGCTGTGTGTGAAGCACTTCAAAAGATGACCCAATTAGCAACAAAAGGTTTCCCTTCATTCTTTCCTTAATAGGGTGTTTTAAACCTGTTTTCTCCTTGGATAGAAACAGGATTTCTGTAATGAGCTGGTGAGTCATAGATTCTCTCGGCTGATTTTTTCATCTTCTTTTTTATTCCATGCTTTTCTCTCTTTTCTCTTTCTCTTTCCTTCCCTTTCTCACTTCATTTATTGCGCACAGCGTCTCTCTAAATGGGCCAAGGCAACTTTCCTTGCCGTCTACTGGGGGAAGGAAGTAGATTAAGGCTATTAACACTCACAAGGATGCTGATCAGCCTTTCTGGTCTCAACTCTGGTCCATACTGTGCTCCCTCTCCTAAGGCTCTTCAGTTATAGCCACCCTTTGAACATGCTTTATTTGTGTGTGTGTGTGTGTGTGTGTGTGTGTGTGTGTGTGTGTGTGTGTGTGGTGGAGTGTTGTTTGACTGAAACAGCCCATTTGATTTCTGCAAATATAATCAAAGGGTGTCACACAGCGACCAAAGCATCAAAAAAAAGAAAGAGTGCCCTCTCGTTCACATCTCCAAACAGTGAGTAGTTGTGAGTAGAAATAAAACATCGCTCAGGCATGCTGCGTCTGTTTATGTTGCTTATGAGTGAGCATGCTGCGATGCACACACAATAAAGACACAAGAATGCTATATTTAGATGACAAACTGCCATACACCCAGGCTAAAGAGAGAAGAAACATACAAAAGAGAAGGGGGGGGGGGGGAAGCAAGGCGGTCCAGAAGCATCCCCTGTCACGGTGCAATCCCCCATGTCCTAATTACACCGGCTTAGAGGAAACGGAGGATTAGCGACTGATTCAGCATGCTGCTCTCCTCATCTTCTAATAAGTCCCCTTCTTGTCTCCTCGCCCTCCTTTGTGCCACCCTCCATGTCTCTCTCTCCAGGTAAAGGTAGCGAGATACGATTGACCTATAGCTTTTTGTGTCCCTTTTGTTCCCTCTTGCTTACACGTCTGCCTCAAACAACACCGCCTAATCCCACTTTAAAAGTAGGCTGAGCAGCAGGCTCCTTTTGTTAGCGCTTCTCCTCACTTTATGTTCAATATTTGGACACAGAACGGGGTTTTTTTTGCATCAGTGATATATATAGGCTCACATTCTTAGGTGTACATGCTTTATTTTGTACGTGTGTGTTTCCATGTGCCAGTGCATGTGTTGGCACTGTGTACAGTGCGCCTGTTAATTATAGGATGAATGTGTTTTTTGTTTTTCTTTCTTTTCTTTTCTTTTTACCGGGCATCTTTAGCTAAATGTACCCATTGAAGTCTGTCTAGTCAGTGGTGAATACACTGAGCACATTTTGTTAACAGCACAATAACTGCATTTCTATATTATGTAGACACGAGCTGAGGAAACCAGTTGAAATTTCTGATATTGGGCTTCCACGCGATATCTCACCGTATATATTGTTGTACAATGGCATGTACTTTAAATGTAAAAGGCATACAACTCGTTGGGATCGAATTTACATGTAAATAGAGTATGTTCATGGCTGTATTTCTTACAGTTTTTGCTGGGGAACAATATTTTCTGTAAACTTCAACCTGTCTGTAATTATTTTTGAGTGATTTATCCGTGAAGATTGGTACATTTTATATTTGCTCTTGTGTAATTGTTCCTGTATTTTGGGTTCTTGTTGAATGAACCCAAATGAACCTGGATTAATCGTGTTGGTTTAGTTCAGCTTTCATATTAGTTTCATGTCTTTATGGCAAAGTGCAGAATATGATCCATAGATTATGGTAAGAATGTATTGTAGCTGAGGGTTCTAAATGTCAATCATACAACATATGCTACAGTACACCACTTGATATGTATTTTCTTCCAGGTTATAGCTTTTCCATGTTAAGTGTTCGATAGGTATAAATAGCTTGATTTTAGCGGGATGATGTAAGGCTTGTTCCTCTTAGACATCTATATCTAATAGCTTGCCTGTGGCTGCTCTGCTGCAATTGCTCCACCATTAGAACACTTAAGGAGTGAAAGAAAGTGGGGTTGAAGAGTGAGCTGTAGCCAGAGGAAATGTGAATTATACAAGGTCTTAAGTCACAGGTTGGAAAAGAGGGTTTTTGATTGGCTGAAGCAAGGATCTTCTTTGACTGACCTTGCATTATTTATTGAGAGTCTCTGACTCTTGTGAACAGTGAATGATCCGAGTTTTCTGAAAGCACAATGAAGGAAAAAAAGTTTCTCTCCGTGTTGCTTCTGTTTTTTCTGTCGCCAGCAACAAAACCAACTCCATGAAGAACGCTTGGAACTTGGTTGAATTGGCTGCTTCAACACAGCAGTGGGAATTTTCGAAAGAGTGTTGTCACACGTCACAGATGTGGTTACAGATAAACATCGGTTTGCCTGTTCTCAGCACTTTTTGGCCTTGGATAGGTTCCCATGGCCGTTCATTACAGTTAAACCTGTTTGTCGAGGTGACTAGTGTTTTATTCTGAGGTCTGATTGTTAACAGATAACAGAGAAACGGTGAGATCCCCCTCCACACACCTTTTTTTTTTTCCACACAGTTCCCTCAAGGCCGACCTTCACCATCAACTGAAGCTCAAAGAAACCCTTTGATGATTGAGATTATAGCAAGCAACACATGGCTAAACAATGAATGACAAGTCTGTAGCATGTAGTGAAAACACACGTAATGCAATGAAAAGCCATTCATATTTTCAATGCGGTATCTTTAAATGAACTTCATTAAAAAAAAAAAAAAAAAAAATCAATATGCCCTGGATTTGCAGACCCTGGCAGAGTTTATGTCCACATTATGTTCCGCTCTATTCAGACAGAAACAGGCAAACACACACCTACATCCGTACACGTGTACACGCATGCTGCGGCCTTTATATAAACACATGGGTCACTTGCAAACTAATTTGTATTTATAAGGACCACATTGTGCATTTTAGGGCCCTCATTGCTGCTTTGTGTAAAAGGGAAAGTGCTGTTTGAGAACATCCACGCGGCCGTCCAGATGCCCCTCATCTCTACAGCCCACAGACCTTCCTCGTCACCCACAGCACACAGCTCTGCTTGCTCATCATTGATTGGGCTTTGTGTGTTTGTTTTTCTTTGAATATGAGCTTATGCTCCTCTTCCTCCTCCTCTTGGGTTTTTTTTTTTTTTTTTTATCCCTCACTCTCCTATGCATAAATACTCTCTCCTCCGGGTGTTCTTTGAACAACTTAGCCAGGCATTAGTTGACGGAGGGGCCTGCAGTTTGTTAGGGAACGCCTGAAGAGAGGACGTGTTTGATCCTGCGATACGCGTCCTTGTTTCAGTCTCGGCATTGCCAGCCACCGGGCACCCCCACCGCCGCTGCCAAGCTTCTCCTGCTATGCGTCGGTATTCTCTTGCCTCCCACTGTGATAAAAGCTATTACACCGGAGAGAAGTATCCTTCTCATTGTGCTAAGCCACCCACTGCACAAAACAATCCCGACCTGTTCCCTGAACGAACAGCTACACTCACAGTAGAACGTTGAATCAATGATCGGACGCTAACCAACAATTTATCACATTATATTCTGGAATTGATTTAACTTGCTATATTATTTTGTTACGTTATACTTGTTGTGCGTTCTGATGCCATGGATGGAGAGCTTTACCAGCAAAAAAAGGATTAATACATTTAAAAATGCACTTTACTCCAAATTACCATTTCAAATCACAACATGGGCACCAGTAACTGCTGTTCACTGATTGCCGAGCAGTAAGCCAGTATGAGTTGCAGGTCTCACAACAAAGTATGGTGGATACACCAAAATAACATTTTCATGGAAATACTATTGTATTGTAATCTCTTGAAATAATGTTGACAAAACAGACTTGCCAACTGTAGAAAACAACCTGCTTTCCACCGCTCTGCTCTAGAATCATAACAATATCAAATTCAGCAATACACCAGAGTAATGTGCTCAATTTCAGCACAGCAATGCTGCGTAAGGAGAAAGACCTATAAAATAACTCGCTCGATATCTGACTTGATGAGAAATATAACATTTCTTTGGGTCTGTGTCAAGGTAAAACTAAATTCACAGCAGAATACATATTGAGTTTCATAATAAAACAGCTCTTTTTTTTAAAAAAAATTCAAAAAAGCGGAAACTGTAAGATGCCTCGACATTCGTCTTTCGACCGGGAAAAATTGTCTCTCCTGTCTCAAACTTATTGCTTAGAAAACAAAATTTTAAAATTTCCAACGCACACTCCGTTTACTCACACCTGAAGGTTTTTTTTTTTTTTTTTTTGGTAGACTGGCAACCAGAGAAGCCATAAGATATTTACTTAACATTATAGGCTCAGTCAGAGTGGAGACTCTCTCATCTGTGCAGTTCAAATATTTAGTCACCCTGATTGCGGGGTTGGGGGGTTTGCATGGATCAGCTGGGCTAGATAGCAGTAGGCGAGGAAATTAAAAAACACAATAACACACACATGCATGCACACATAAACACACACTGTGAGCTCCCTCAGGTGAACAGGTGCAGTCATGGTCTGTCACAGATGCTCTGCGCAATTCGTCAGCTGCCTTTCCTCCTGTCCACTTTGGGTGGGTTGGGGGATATTCACGACAACACAAGTACACGCACACACACACACACACACACACACACACACACACACACACATTATCTTGGATCATGCCCCATTCGTATAGGCCAGGTGTGCATGATGATAAAAGGAATCACCACCTCTGTGATGAGTGATACATTATTATTATTATTATGTGTTTATAGCGTGTTTCCTGCACCTTCTTTTTAAACTTACTGAACACTCTGCCACGCTACGGGTTCGTGTGTTCAGCTCGCTGCTGCTGCTGCTGCTGCTGCTGCTGCTGCTGCTGCTTTGCTTGCATTACCCTGTGTGTACAGCTCTCTCTTGGTTCTCCCTCCCACCACAGGAACCACAGTGTGTGACAGAGGGACATTAATCACAGGGCTGGGTAATAAAGCGAGGAGGGATGGGCATGCAGGGCCAGGGGGGCAGGCGTCTGGAGGGAGAAAAGGGTGTTTAGGGAAATCACACCGTGCTTTATGACACACACTGATACACAGGCACATTTTTACACTCGCAGGTTTAGGTGCACATCCTTCATGCACTGTACTGAAAGCTTCCACCCTGAAAGTTTGAAAAATTCAATCTGTGAGAGGAGGAAAAAAACCAACAACTCAGGATTCAAGAAATGGTGACTTCTTTCCCACCTGTGCTTTCTATTAATACAGTACGTGTTGAGGGAGAGCCTCGTGACTTCTTTCCCACCTGTGTGTGATTCTGCGTGGCCCGTGGCCCTCGTTAATTAAGTGTTAATTTAGTAAAAGCCTTTTTTTGGAAGGATAACAGAGGGGCATTTTTTTTTTTTTTGGAATGTGGAAAGAGATGAGAGGCGTTTTATGGCTCAGTAGAAGAAGCATCTTGTTGAGATGGCTGCGGGAGCTTTTCATGATACTGATAACTCTCATGATATGAGATGAAACAAAAATGTGGCTGTTTGTACATGAGCACGAGCTAAATGACAGTAGCACACACAATTTAGTGGTCTGCTGGGTTTAACTGTATTAGGTGTTTGCTTTTTGTTTTTCAGCATTCATTCCTGACCAATTTGGGTTATTGGAGTTTTTTTAATATCAACCTCATTCCATCTTGACATTTTACAGTGGACACTTGAATCATATCAAGTGGAGTTGTGATAGTGGATATTGAGTGTGTGTGTGTGTGTGTGTGTGTGTGTGTGTGTGTGTGTGTGTGTGTGTGTGTGTTCTTTAACAAAAGAAAAACTATATATATTTTCATAAATGAACTCATACATACACATCCAGTGTCATGCTTACAGATACAATTTAAATTCACAATAGATGTAGCTTTCTGTTGTTTAGTCTTTGCCTTGGGAAAGCCATCTCACACTACATCTTAGATGCTCTACTCTGCTTTTAAATGGAATTCTTTATTCAAATTCTTTATTCAAATTATGCATAATTTATTCTGCAAGAACTGCCTCTAAAAATGTCCCAGTCACTTAAAAGAGATACATGTAGGGGCTGTTTTTTTTTTTTGCATTTTAGATGAGGCACCTCATTGGTTCAGAAAGTAATTAACAAATCCTTCATTCATCCATCTTTTAGTTTTCACAAGTCTCTCACCCCGGGTGCTGTTACGAGGTGCAGCAGCATCTGATGTTGACAAATAACACGGTGAACCCAGATCGTTTACTTCTTCTTCTTTTTGCAATGTTGCTATATTAATGGACTTTTTGGATCTGTAAAGATTTCTTTGACACCGCGTGTCCTTTTTGCTACTTCGCACAGATTTCTTAGAGCAGCCTAACTACTTTTATATCTGTTCCATGTGCTCTTAGCTGTAAAGATAACTGGCAGCTACATAGTCATCCTATCTAACTCATTGTTACCCAGTCTTGCTATTCTGCCCTAAAGCAAGGCAATTAACCCTGCCAGAGAAGGTGGTAAGATATCTCTGGGTGCTCGCTGAAAAGAAGTATCTAGAAGTACAAAAGAGTGTGTGGAGTTAATTACACTTTTTGGTTGGCAGTGGAGGTGTAATAAATATCTGATTTCAATCAGGGATCCAGGTCAAGTGTCTACAATAGGAATTCAAAGGTACAAACTCCTGACCGGGCAAGTCAGTCAGAATTTCAGTGACACTTGACTTCGGATGTTTGGGTCACACTTTATATGGATTAATTCATTCAAAATCCTTGCTGCATATCATTGCATCTTACCCCGTTGTTTACATTTGTTCCTATTTGGTTCAGGTTCTTAGAATGTGTACCGTCCTTTTCAAGCCTCGTTTGGAAGAATAGATTTAAGCAGAACTTTTTCTTTCGCCACACAATATCACTGGCCAAGATCGCAAACATGATTTTAAAAAAAAAAAAGAAAGAAAAGTGAGCACTGAAAGATAAAAACAAATACTGTAAACACAGATGGATATCTTGTGGTTCAAGGAATCTTGAGGTTTTGATTTTACAACAAGTACTAACAAATAATCTGAATAATGACAGCAATAATGTTGCAAAACAATAATGCAATGATACATTGAGGGCATGTACTAAAAGGATATCAACATAAAACTTGATTTGCAGTATATGCAGTTCTTAGGTGATGGAGAAATAGTAACGCTTATTTGATAATAGTTAATATGATTATTTTTCTGAGTGATTTATTGCTTCTTCAGAAATAATGAATAAAGCTGATTATTAGTGTGCCTCATCATTGTTCCATATCAAATCATTGACCGTGATTGCATGTTTGAGTGTAGCGATCGGTGTAATTTATCTTGGGCCATACACAGAGCTGAAAGGGAAACTGGACAGGAAGCAACTGAGCCCCGTCCCTGGTAGCCAAATTATCACAGGCAAATGTGTCCTTGGTGGAAGCTTCTGTTGCCCATCCCAGAGAGCTGGTGGAGCCATTGTGAAGAAAGACAGGAAGGGAGGAAGGGGGAGAGAGAGAGAGAGAGAGGAAGGGAAGGACGGAGGGAGATGAATGTCACCCTTGCTCTCATATGTCATATTGTTAACCATAGATACGAGAACGCCTCAAGGTTGAACGTGCAGCAGAGACATAAATAATCCATCAGAGGTTTCCTCCGACTAAATAGAGGGAAATATGTCTGCATGGATTATTTATGCTTTAATATGCACACGGTGAATGGACAATCACCTCTGAGAGCATGAAGACATTGTTGGGGCCAAGTTAATTGTGTGTGTCTGGAATGCATGCGAGATGGGTGTGTGAGGGGGCAGTGGCTGTCGAGCTGTTAAGCTTGGTTACACGTAGGGTCTATATTTTGCGGCTTGGTGATGGATTATGGCGTGCTCTGGTCGGAAAGTGTATTCAGGTTTGTATTATTCATGCGCAAGCTTCCGTCCGAATCATCGATCTTTGTGCTTTTGACATGTTCCTTCCTTCTCACTCAAATCTCGAATCACTCGTGCGCAAAACACAGGCGTGCACACACGCAAATGTGCTTCTGAGTGTGTGCGGATGAATTCCTTCACCCTCCACCCCACACACACACACACACCATTTAAATGTAGTCCATCTCAAAGTGGTCCGGCGTCCGCTTTCCCAGCTCACCTTATTTCCTCTTCAGATGACTGCCTCGACATAGGAAATGTCAGGCTCTCTTTGCCGGCGCTGTGTGGCTTCTTCAAACATTTGTGAAGTGTTAAGCTCATCTCTACAGCTTAGGAGGGCAGTCTCTGAGGAATCCGGGCCGCTGACCCGCAGCACAGCAGAGACAGCCGAGCCAAGTGCGCTCAAGCACGTCCTCTCTGCCCCGCTCATTTGCATCAACGGAAGATTGCATTAGGTCCCGCGCTTGTGGTCGTCACGGCGACACACCCGCCATACTGTAAAGGTCCAGTCGGGTCGTGGTCGTCTCACATTTAGTTGAGGATACAGCTTTGAGTAGCCTCATTCTTAGTCCTTTTAAATGCTACCCAAAAACAAAACAAAAAAAGTCTAAAAGGATATTTTCAATCCTTGCATTAATATACCACTCACAATGTCCCACACTGACTTTGGTTTCAGGCTTCAAACCACTACAGGCCTGCTACAGGAAGACAAATTACCCTGATTTAAAATGTGGTATTGGTCTTACACTCAACACACGAGGACAAAGAGTCATCATGAGGAATCTAGGTTCAAACCATTACCAGCGGGGGAGGTGAAAGGTGACAACAAGCTGCTTTCTGTTCATTACAAAACATGCGATTGCGAAATATATGACTTTGTTTTAGCTCAAATAATACAGTCGGCCACTTGCGCTATTGACACTTTCATTAGGCTATATTGAAAATCAACAATGCCAGATTCAAGCCCCTATGAATAGACTTGCGTAATTCCTCTTCACAGAGAAAGCCGCCTCAGTTCTCTTTCAGTTTCTGTTCTGAAAAGTGTATTTCAGCAAATAAACAACTATTGTATTGCTTTAAGAAATTGGAAGTGTGTCGTTTGTCTGCGGCGTTTGTCTCCACAAACAGGCAGATATGTATTGCATATCTCAAAACCAATAGGCAAATTGGCCTGAGCTGCTGCATCTGTTTAGACGACTGTGCAAGAAACCTTTGGATTTTACTGGAAAACATTGTTGAATGCTGCTGTTTTCTTTCATTCTAGGGTTTTTATAGCCTGTACCTTGTTGAATTTTCACTTTTTTTTTTTAACTTGATGGAATGATTGATGGAGGCAAACGCTACTGCGGAGCCAAACATAATATATAGTCAGTGTTTTAATATATTTTCATCAGTTAGTTGTAACTAACCCCGTACTATGCCCTCTCTGATGTGTGGATGAGAATGAGAAACAAGGAACTGGTTGCACTAATTTCATTAGTGTAGTCCCAACTGTTAGGATCCTGTCTATTTGGGCTCTCTTGGTTTCATCCCACCTGGCCAATGGAAAAATTCCATTTGTGGGACAACAGATGCTCTGTTTCTTTTCTCTTTTCTTCACTTCACGCCCAAGAGGAGAAAATAAACGGGCTCCTCTTCTTTTCTTTTTCTTTTTTAATATTATTTTTTAATCCAAGTTTGGGATCTGTTTGACACAGGCATGAACACTCCAATAATCAGCCAGAGTGTGCATCTCTCTGAATAGAGATGAAAGAGGGGAACACAAACACACACTTATATACACACACATGCATGCACACACACAACAACAACAACAACAGGAGCACACAAATAAACAGGCACAAACACATGGGGAGGAAGCACAAGCCATTTGGCACAGGCTCTCTGTCTAGGGAGGTCTTCAAAGCCCACTGACATGAATTTATGATAACGCCACTATGCCTTTGCCAAACCTCAACTGTTGTTGTTTTTCTCTCGCTCCCTCCCCAACCCTTCTGTATGCTCTGCCATCCCCTTGATCAGAGCTTTGAAAAATGCTAGCAGGTGTCCCCCAGTCCCTTGGAAAGGTGTGTGTGTGCGTGTGTGTGTGTGTGTGTGTGTGTGTGTGTGTGTGTGTGTGTGTGTGTGTGTGTGTGTGTGTGTGTGTGTGTGTGTGTATGTGAGCGTGCGTGCACATGTGTATGCATTTGCATGTGTGTTTGGAATGAGACATCCTTAGCTTGGCTCTTCCCTTTTTCTATCATTTCATTAGATTTGGCTCCGCTTAACTTCGCTTAGGCTCCAACTCTTTGTACAGTTCAGTTTCATAATGGCACTGTGATTCTATTACCCTCTCGCTGTGTGGGATTTTTACACTTTCCTATTCTACACTGCTGACCTAAATAGCTCTTTCTTCTCCATCCATCCCCTCCCTTTCTTTCTATCTGCAGATGAGGACTGTGTGAATTGTACGGAGGAGTGCCGGGTTCTGGGTCATTCTGACCGCTGCTGGATGCCCCAGTTCCCCGCTGGAGGAAACCAGGCAGAAGGTGTCGACTACCGCAACAATATGTTCGTACCGGCGGGCATGGAGACCGTGCCTGAGACAGAGACCTACGAGACCGTCAACCCCAATGGCAAGAAGACGTTCTGTACGTTTGGAAAAGAGAGGCGTGACCACACCATCCTGGTCGCCAATGTCAAGCCCTACTTGAAGGCGAAACGAGCCCTCAGTCCACTGCTCCAAGAGGTCCCTTCAGCCTCCAGCAGTCCCACCAAGGGCTGCTCCACCATGTCTCCCTGCTCTTCAGTCAAAAGCCCAGCCGACGGAGCTGAAGGCAAACCGCCTCCCGCCACCTGCTCCGGCCACTACGGGCCTCCTGATGGTCAGTACCTGTCACCAACCAAACAAAGCAGAGACCAGGGGGTCTACCCACCCTTGCCTCCCTCAGACCCAGTGGCCAAGGTGCTCGCAGAGGCCCGCTCTAGGATCAGCCAAGAGGCCGCAGGGGAAATGGAGTGTGTTCTGGAGCAGGTGGAGCCCGACGCGAACCGCGATAGAATGGACGCTGACCAGGTGGTGAGAGACATCGACAAACTATTGCAGGACTGCAGAGGAAGCGAGGCCACTGGAACACTCAGGAAGTGACACAAAGGACCGCAAAAAAAAAAAAAAAAAAGAATTATGGAGGTAGAGAGAGGAATATAATGCTATTCTAAAAACTCTCATGCCAAAACTGTTACCAAAACAAATGAAAAAGGTTAAACGGCTCTTCTGTTAGGAGCTCTTTTCACTGTATTTGTTGTTGAAAAATACCAACTTTGGACGGACGATGGGAACATTTACTATGTCAGTCATTTGGCACCGGTTCGGTGCCGGGATCCCTACCAACAAAAAGGAACTGGGTGACAAACATCTGAATTCTGCTGAATTTATAAACTCTTTTTGTTTTGGATTCTTAAGCAAATTGCAGAGGCTTATGCCTCTGGCACCTCGCAAGCTATTATCTAAGTGCCCACCAGCTCATAAGTGTGTTGTTCATGGTCTCTCGTGACATCCTACATATCTAAGTGTGTGTAGGTGGATTTCTGTTATGTGTGATGGCCATAGAAACTGAATGAAAAAGGACTATTTATGGTCAGACACGACAATCGATGCGAAAACAGTGAAACAAATTCTAATCCGTTTTGGACAGTGAAAGACCTAAATACACAAAACAACCTTATCTCTCTTGACTTAAATATAGGTGTTTGATGTGTGATGGATGCTGTATCTGAACATGAAGCGACTGGTTAATCAGGTGTGTGTTCGCAGGGATTGGTTGTGGACTTGGCGACGGAGGGGCTTAATTGCCACGCTGAAGGAGAATTATTAACAGTGTAACCATGTTTCACTTGTCATTTGTAGCCACATGTGTAAGCTGTGTCTGTCTCACGCCTCTATTTAAACATTCATGTTGCTGACTGGTGTCGTTGCATTCACCAATTGTACACACATTTTACACATGTGCACTACACTTTGCTCATACACATGCCGACACACTCGCACGCACTGATGACCCTACAGACACACACACATACACACTAATGCTTACACACAACTGGCCATCTGTGTAACTGTCTTATACATGGACATCATCAGCTTTCCGTCCCTTGTGTACAGTGAATTATCATGTGTGTGACTATGCCTTAAGGCAATCACAGGTTGTATAAATAGGGACACTTTTTCCTCAACTGTGAAAAGATGAAATCTATATGATTATATAGATGACTATATGTATGAATTCATGTAAAGTGTCCAAATATTAACTACATATTTATACATTTTATAAGAAAAAAATGAATGAGGAATCTCAGTAAAAAGTGTCCTTGAGTTAAGGTCAAGCGTGGGGTACTAACTCAAAGAACTGCAAAGGACACTGCCATTGTTTCGAAGACAAATATCCAAAAATATAAATAACAAGAAATTGTCCCTTCACATTATCACTATACATAATATCATTATATGTGTAAATGTATTCAATTTAGATGTGTTTACATCAAAAAACTGACATATTTTTATTGATTTTACTGCAATTTCTGTGCATTTGAGCCAAATTGTTATGTGTACAAAAGCTATATTGTGTATTTTATTAAATTAATATATAGTTGTGTTGCAATATACATGGGCTTATATTGTATTTGGCAAAAGTTGCCTTAGTAGCTGTCGAACTCTGTGAGTTTGCTTTAGTTTGGGTTTTTGTTGGTGTTTCTTTTCCTCTCTATTCTGCGTCTTTGCAGGCTGGCTTCAGTGCTTTTGAGATGTCGCCTCTTTTTACCCGAAGGTCCAGCTGGATCAAATACAATAACTGTTGAAGCTTAATGAGCCAGCTGATTTAGAATACAATTCAAACCAACAACAAAAAGCAACAACCGCAACATAACAGTTTGAATATTTTTACTGAGCAGATTTTTACAGGGCAGCTATTTTCTTTAACAATAACTAGTATGCGTATCTCTTGTGTTCCATATGTTTTTACTTTTTCTTTTTTCTTTTTTCCAAAAAAGAAACCTGCCATATTGAAAGTGGAGTGGTTTCCTTGGTGATCATAAAACTGCCTTACTGTCTCTGCGGAGAGCTTGTTGTATCTGTGGAGCTTGTGACTGCTTATAAAGCCCTGGTCCACCAGAATGTGCATTTTCTATTAAGGACTAAAAGAGGTTCTTTTTCAGTAGTCTGTGTTGTTTATGTATGTACTCCTTCCTTCTCGATACATGTTAGAATTCTCATATTTTGCAGAGAAACTTGACATCTGAAATTCTATCAAAAGTTACTTTGGATTTGATGTCTTAGCTGTTTAGGTACACGGTTTATATAACCAAGTGTCTTCACATTCAGGCTTTCTTAAAAGAAATGATACAGACATTTATTTTTGAAAATTTTGGCACATTTCGGCCACTCTCTGAAATAAGGGAGGTGCTTTTTCTAATATACTCTGATAGTAAAAAAAAAAAAGCAGAACAGTAGGCTATTAGACTAGATGTGTTTTGGAAAATATGACTACAATCACCAAATCTATGTTAGATGCAGCCATGAGAGGGAACAGTGACTTGCGTTCATATGGCCCTGGTGTGTTCATCGTAAAGTGTTTCTGAGCTGAGTTGGAATCTTGACAGCAGATAGAACGCATTCTATCTTGCAGACATGTCACATCGGAGTATTTTTGGTATTTCTGTTCTTGCTTCTTTTTCATAATCGCGATACATGTTTGGACATTGTCCTGTCATTCTGCCATTCTTCTGTATCTTTTGCTTGCCATCTTTTTTTTCTATTTCACTATTCATTTGCTTACTTTTCTTCTCTTCAGCTGTTTGCTTTGTCGCCTCGAAGGGAGCAAAGCAACTGTTAGCTTTTCTCTTCTCTTTCGTCTGCAAACTATTTGGTTTTGGTTTACCCTTGCTCTTTTCCTGGGAGATGGCAGAGGCTGTTTTTAGAGAGGGCTTGGAAGAAGAAAATATTTATGGTTATTTTTAAATTAGACTTTTTTTTTCATTATCTCTCTCAAATATCTGGATAAATCAAGGAAGCCTGACATTCACATCATACAATCAGCTCAAATGTGCTTTTTAAAGTGTGCACTGCGACTGTGAGCTTGACACAAATGCTGTTACACGTGTGCACATGCACACGCACGCACTCAAACACTTGGGCACTTCAGCATCACACTGCCTTTCATTTAAATGCATAGCCCCTTAAAAAGGTAATGCAAAGGCTGAAAGAGAGGTCAAAACACTCCCCAAACAAATGTGACACTTTTCTTCATGGTTTATTTTCTTCTTTATCTCATTACGCTTAGACTTCATGCTGGATCAAGCATTCTCTACTGTGTGTGTGTGTGTGTGTGTGTGTGTGTGTGTGTGTGTGTGTGTGTGTGTGTGTGTGTGTGTGTGTGTGTGCTTGTGCTTGATGCGCTTTCATGCCCCTTATTGTTTGACTAAACGATTCCTTTCTTATTTCATTTCTGTTACACATGTACTATAGATTCAATTCCAACTCACAGATACATTTTATTGTCGTGGCTTATTTGGCCATTAATTAAAACAAAGGGCAGAGGTCACCCCAGGACTGTGTCTTTTGCTCAGTCTGGCTGCCACAAACAGCCACGGTCACACTTCAGGCACATTTAAAGTGCTGTCCCCTCGAATGGAGACCCCCCCCCCCCCCTGGCCTAGCCGCTGTCTACCCTCGCAGACTGTGGACAGGAAATGCGCTGGGTCCAGTGGATGGAAGGTATTCTTTAAAGCCATGGCCCGTCTCTCAGGCTATTTGCTGTCTAACGGAGCAGAGGCTGCTGCTGAGGTCAACACATAGATGGAGATTGAGCATAATGCAAGGCCTCTCATCATTGTCTAATTACACACTGTTGGCATCATACACTGTTTGCAGTGCATTGCTCAAATCTAGAGTTGGTTATTTCTGCCCACTTAAGACTGTTGATTTTACCGAGGGATTAGGACAGGGCCTTGTTGAATGTGGCTAACCGCCTCCGGTCTCTGACTGATGCAGGTGCACACAGAGAGCCACTGCTTTACACATAGAGAATCAACATGTCATTTTGGTTAGTTAAAACAAGCACCCAATGTTTGTCAGTGTCGTCCCCTCACCCCCCCCCCCCACCCCAAGCCCACACTGATAGCATAGGGCTCCATGCTACAATGGGCAACTGGTTTAAAGACCAGAGACATTCATTTGTATGGATTATTTCAACTGCTATTGTCTAAAGGCTGTGTTCATTGTGATCTATCTGAAAAAAAAAAGATGAAAAGATCAAATAAAAAAGCAATTACTAATAATGTTTGCTCTTGTCCTTGTATGAGTTGGTTGAGAAATGGCTAGTCATGGCTTTGATTTAATTTCTCTTCTCCCAAGAGATAACCTCGAGCACCTGATTTTTTTTTTTTTTTTTTTTTAGTTCTTTTTGAGCATCTAGGCAGAGCATCTAGGCAGCCAATTTTGCCTTGTCAAATAGGATTCCACTGTTTACTTTCACAGAGCCTGGATAAGATAAAAAAATTGGCTTTTTCAATTGTGTTTTTTAGCTTTAAATGGACATGTCGCATGCTACCTTGTACCCAACCAGACACAGACACACTGAAAATGTTGCATTTGGCAAAAATATTCTTCATTCATTATGTTAGATCACATTTTCGCCACACAAAAGATTACTGCTATGGCTTTTTTTTTCTCTCCTGATTGCTCAGAGGCAAACAAATTGGTGCTTGAAAATATGTGTACTAATGTTTCTCAGATAAGATGTTGCACTTCACCCTTCAGCTAGATAAGCATTCAGAGACCAATTTGAAGTCTCTTCAATACTGGCCTGTGGTTAGAGAGATAAACTATATGCTTCCCATTTGCTCAGTGAAATGTGGTTTGCTTAATTTGTAATTAATGGTTATTAGGTGTTAGATGCTCAGAGTGGAACATACACTGGCGGTGGCAGATGTGACCTCGCTGGTGGTGTTTAGTTCCTCATGAAGAATAGTGAACAAACTTTTTGGACTACCGCTTAAAGTATTAGTGCTTTGGAATGGGTTTTAATGTCCTTTTTAGTGTTTTCCAATACAAAATGACAGACCATGGAAGCTAATGGAACACCATTACATTTAGCTCAGGCAACTATTCCATCATGATTGCAGAAGTACATATGGTTGTATGCTCTTGCGACTCCACGCATCAATCGGCATACTGCTGTCTAAGGATTAAAGTTAATTAATTTCCCAGACTGCAGTCCTTCTAAATGCTCATTTAGGACCATCACATCCTAATTACACAAAGACTTCCTACAACCTGCAACTGGCTAGTTTATTGGTGCTGAGGAGATTTGTTATTAAGAATATAGAAAAGAATATTAAAACTAAATTAATCTTGATGGATGACTCATGTCTGTCGTGTTTGTAATCTTTACACACTTGGATTTTCAAAGTCAACTGGGAAGGTATTATAAGTGCTTTATGTGTACAAAAATTCAGTACCAAAAGAATCCATTAAAATACGTTGAGATAACTTATTTGTGTAATTATTATTTGAAGAGGACTCAATCAAATTAATTTTTATTTGGAGCATGGAGGGAATGTTTTACCCCATCCTGGATCTTTGCAGGCCATTGGTATGCACCAAGGCTGTTTCTGTTTGTATCTAACGCGTCGCCTCAAGGTAGATATTAATTAAAAAGATAGCAGAGGTTTTCTCTAAAAAAACTATTTTTTTTTTTTTAGGACTGCAGCTGCTTCATGCTGCACTGTCTCATTTGGCCTAGTGGTAAGAGTTTCCATTATTAAACCTACAGCATACCTGCTAAGAAATAACAGGCTGTCCTCTTGTATGTGTCAGTCACCTTCAATAGTCCCTCTGAACAGAACAGATCACTTGGAAACTGTTTCATAGTGTGAAATATGAATGGTATTGTAGACTGCGTGTCAGGTAAAGAGCAGCAACAAGTGCATAACGGGACCTAACCTGAGCTAAAACACAACCTGAACACATAATAATCAAAGTCAATTCTTATATGACTGGCAAAACATGACACAAATGTCACACCATGCATGAATCGGCAACATATTTATGCAACAGAAACAAATGTGATCATCATCGTGACAACATCATATATGTTAATTATAAAATACCTAGAAGAAGATCATTTGCATATCGTTCTGATGGATACTTTAGTCCACTTTTCATTTAGTTGTTTAGTCGCAGGCAAATTGATTTACATTTAGAGTAACATTACATATGAAAATCATATTTTTGCATTTTTATCAAGGTCCTTGATTCAAATAGCAGCGCTAATGAGATTTAATCAAGTACTGTTCCATATTAAGGTATTCATCATATTGTAGTTAAGGACAAGGGTTCTCCCTCCATTTATTGTTGTGTTCAAGAACGCAGGCAAATTGAAAACGTGTGTGTGTGTGTGTGTGTGTGTGTGTGTGTGTGTGTGTGTGTGTGTGTGTGTGTGTGTGTGTGGGGTTGTGTAAAAGAGTCGTAAGAGACACGGAGGTTGGAAATATGTATGTACGTCTCACAACAGGATTCAGGAGTCACAAGTGACAATTTTGATTTGACACTAACCCCCAACCCAACCTTCACCACCAACACACACACACACACACACACACACACACACACACACACACACACACACACACACACACACACACACACACACACACACACACACACACACACACTTTTCATCAAACAGAGGAAGACATGATGGCACATCATTTAAATAATGCCTAAATAATAATGCATGGCACGATGAATGTGCCATAGTGATAAGAATGTGTTTGCCTCTCTATGTTAATGTGCATCCAGACTCTTTTGAAAGATCGCTATCCTTTCGCCTGTATTAACTGGAGACTGTTTGTATGTTGTAAGCTTTTGAGGACGTTTGAAGACACAATAAGCATGTGCTTATTATTGAACCATTCAACAAGTTTGTGATTGCATCTAAGATTTTCCTTTCACATGCAAGCGCTTCTGCCGTCAACTTGAAGAGATGCAACGTGTTAACTATTCAAGGAGCAGAATAGAAAGCACCAAAAAGAATGGTTCTAGACAGCGTCTGTGAAGGAGCCAGTTCACATCATGAGGGGTAGTGCTATAATAAAAGGTCAATAACTAACACTTGGAAAAGTAGACAGTAAATTCCATCTCATGAATTAGAAGCCCTGGCAAAGTGCAGGATGACTGACGCCGCTGAATTGATCACAATTAAAGGTTCAAGAAGCGATGACCGGTCCCTCGCACTTTCCCGTGCCTCGGGGGTACTGACAGATGTGGGAAAACCCACACCAATGAAACAGGAACTCTCCGTTGAGTGCAATGAAGCCTCCCACAACTGTCTGTGACAAACTGTTAACGGGTTATGAAAGTGGGAGAGGCTAAAGTATAGGGGAGCGGGGATGACCCACACTAATGGAACAGGAACTCTCTGCTCAGTGCAATGATGCCTCGCACAAGTGTCAACAACAAACTGTTCATGAGTTATAAAAGAGGGTGGACTTAAGTGCAGGGGGTGGGGAAGACACATATCAGTGAAACCGGTACACTCTGCTGAGTGCACTGATGCCTCCCACGGGATTCTACGACAAACGGTTCATGAGTTACAAAAGAGGACTGGGCTAAAGCGTAAAGGGCAGGGTTAGGAAGTCTATGAGACATGTAAATGTCCTCAGGACTGGAGGGCATATGATGCTTGAGACATTTAGAGCAGATTGGACAAAGTACGACGATGTGATTGAACCTGTAGGCTGAGTTCATTAAAGTACAGCACCTGTGAAAGGCTAAAGTGGCATATTAAAATCGAAATGGCTGACTTTGTGTGTGGTTTTTGTCATGCATCCAAGACGCTTTTTTGTGCGTCTCCACATGTTACACCTCTCTACCAAATGTCATGCATTTAAGTGAAACTTCAATGAGGGGCTCAATTTTAGCAACTTTGTTGGGGGCTGTTATCAACCCAATTGGGCCACTTAATATCAAATGTCTAGTGTTTAAGACACTCCAGAGCTAAGGGGACCCTTAGCTCTGGAGTGTCTTAACAGCTATAACAGCTATTTTAGGTGAAAATGTAACTGTGGAAGCAAACAGACTTAAACATTTGGTCATGAGAGCCTGAAAGTGACAGGAACTCCAAGCAACGTCCCCACACTCAAATGAACTAAAACCAAAATGTCACAATAGGATGACATAAATAAGATGCTCCCAGTCTTCTTCCGATAGCCTATGTCTCATTAATACATGTATGATTAATCCTTAATACATGTTTCAGAGAGCAGGGAGAGTGTATTTTTTTAAGTTTTACAACATTCGCTTTTTGGAAAAAAAACATCTACTATTACACATTATTATGTCCTGTTTTACATAAGACATAAAAACATAAAAGCCATAATGACTTAAATATACTGTATTGAATTTGAAAATAGCATGAACATTCTGGAACTGTTGGAATTAATAATATTACCATGTTTAATCATTGCAACCATTAAACGCTGTCCTCACTGCTATATCATAAGGAATCATAATTATCAATATGAATTCAACATTTACCACTAAGAACACAAAACATTACATAATAAAATGTTTATTGTCTTCCTGCTCTGACACATCCTCCAAATCACTCTCCTCTCAACCTCCTCATCATGGAAGAACAGATCCAGGGCCTGTTTCACACTAAATCTTGCTGCCATGATGTCAGTCACTGAAATGGAAGCTCAGGTACCTTTATAATGTTATGAACCCCCCCACCACTACCAACACCACCCTCCCGACCCAAATTGATTCTCGTGACAGTGTCGAGGTCCCCCTTGAACTCTGTCCCATAAAAAATACACACTAACATGGTCTGACAAGTTTCACAGTTTCATGATTCCTTAAAACCACCATTTTCCTTGATTTGACCCACACTGGTAGATCTAAAATCGATCCAACAGATACGGGTCAAATTTGACCCGAAACAGCCTCAGTGTACAAAAATGTGTAGCACCTGTTCAAAAGTATAACATTTTAAAATATGTTGTGTCACTTTAGGAAAACTCATGAAATTTCAGGCTAAAGGAATGATGTTTAGGGTATTTTTTACTGCCGTCAAATGTCAAAACGGGTCAAATTTGACCCAAACAGCAAGGGGTGTGGGATGGCATTAAAATATATAGTATGTCATAATAAATGCAAGAGAATATTATAGTGGAGTATTCCATAAAACGTCATGGAAAAAGTCATAGTATAGTATTTCATATAAAAGTTATGAAAAGTCACAGTATAGTATGGCATATTTATGCATCATAAAAATCACAGTATGACGTGCCATGAAAAGTGTAATCAATTATTTCATAGTAAAAATCATCAAAATGTTTACTATAGTATGCCATGAAAATGTCAATAGTTTTGCCTGATCATTTCCTGAGTCCAAAATGTTTTTTGTTTTTTTTTCAATCATAGCTGCCTCTGTATAGGATGTCAAAACATGTCATAGTAAAGATAGAATTTTATGAAAAAAAATATCAAAGTATAGTATGCCACAAAATACAAATATAGCATGTCATTAAAATGTCATTTTTTAAAACGTATTTTACTAAAACTTTTTAATCACTTTTTTTCAAAATAATATACTATAAATTTATTTTCATCTTTTTATACTACAAACCTTTTAGGACTTTTTTTAAATTACTATACTATGACTTTTTTGTTACGTAATTCAACATACAGGGACAGCCCTGACTCCATCCCCCACAGCCCCATCAACCATCAACCAGCCCTAGACCACCAGCCCCCCCTCCTCCAGCCCAGCAGGGGCCCACGCCTCTGTAACACCCATCCCATTTAACACCATCATCCCGTCTCTGCTGCATGACAGGCTCTTCCAGCTGAACGTGCCCGACTCCACCTGCAAGTGGATCACAGACTTCCTGTCTGACAGGAAGCAGCGCATGAAGCTGGGAAAGCACGTCTCAGCCTCCCGGACCATCAGCACCGGTTCCCCCCCAAGGCTGCGTTCTTCCCCCTCTGCTCTTCTCCCTGTACACAAACAGCTGCACCTCCAGTCACCAGTCCGTCAAGCTACTGAAGTTCGCGGATGACACCACCCTCATTGGACTCATCTCTGGTGGGGATGAGTCCGCCTACAGGTGGGAGGGAGATTGACCTTCTGGTGACCTGGTGCGATCTGAACAACTTAGAGCTCAATGCTCTAAAGACAGTGGAGATGGTTGTGGATTTCCTGAAGAACGCAGCCCCACCTGCCTCCATCACCCTGTGTGACTCCCCCGTCGAGGCTGTGGAGTCCCTCCGCTTCCTGGGCTCCACCATAACCCAGGTCCACAAGTGGGAGCTGAACATCAGCTCCATCACCAAGAAAACTCAGCAGAGGATGTACTTCCTGAGGCAGCTGAAGAAATTCAATCTGCCAAAGACAATGATGGTGCACTCCATCATTGAGTCCATCCTCTGCTCCTCCTTCACGGTCTGGTACGCTGCAGCCACTGCCAAGGACAAGGGCAGACTGCAGCGCATCATTCGCTCTGCTGAGAGGGTGATCGGCTGCAATCTGCCGTCCCTCCAGGACTTGTTCGCCTGAAGGACCCTGAAGCGAGCAAGAAAGATTGTAGCCGACCCATCTCACCCTGGACACGAACTGTTCATGCCCCTTCCATCTGGCAGGAGGATGAGGTCCATCAGGACCAAGACCTTGCGACACATGAACAGTTTCTTCCCATCCGCAGTCGGGCTCATTAACAGAGCCCGGGTCCCCCACTGACTCTGTCATCCCCAGGACAATTGTCGTACCGGTCACTCCCCGGCACATCACTTCTAGGTTGTTATTTAAATACACTTGACACTGTTACACTACACTTACATCTCACTTGTTTATAGTCCTGTTATCTGTTCGTTTGTGCACTTTATTTTATGTTTCACTTTATTTTATGTTTCACTTTATTTTATGTTTCACTTTATTTTACACTTTATTTAATATTTCTCCGTACATTTTTAAATGTTTCTACTTTGCACTGTGTTGATTGTTGCTGACTGTATGTTGTTGAGTGTATGTTATGCATACTATTACTTTTGAATGACTTTATTCAACACACTTTATTAAGAAGTGTTGACTGAAAAATATTTCTAACTCCTATTTGAACTTTTTTTATTGCATTTTCTATATTTTGCATCCTTCATCCCTTTCCCACTTTTCCTTATATTCATACTGCTTCAGCTGCTTTTTCATGCATCCTTATATCTTATTTTGTGATTTAAACTTCATTCAAACAATACAATTCCACATCTTTCATAGATAAGGAGTTTTACATAACTTGTATTAACAATATATACTTCTTGGAAATTTTAAACACAGCTGATTGAGATTTCCTCATTTGAAACATCCATATCACTTTTCCAACTCCTTCACACTCCATCTGCTTCCTTATCCAAATGTAAGCCAGCAATCCAGTTTAGCATCAGCCTTTCCACAACCAGCATTCACACCACATTTTCTTCCTTTTCTATTAATGATTTGTAATTTTGTGGACATCATGAGAACTTGTATTTAGTTTACCACCTATAAGTTGTTTTAACATACAAGTGATTTCATTGTTAGACTTTGATAACTCGTCACAGAGACCTAAATGGCTGTGCAGCAATAACAGGATGTTATTTGGACAGAGGGAACAGGAAGGTCAATAATACACGAACAGAATATGACCTTGGGGACAGATCTCTCTTACAGTGAACCTGTTCTCCTTTGTCAGTGCTGCACCATTGATCCTATCATATCATATCAATTAGCTATGCCATCATTAACTGAGCGATACCACAATGTCATTATGACAATGTTCTTTGGGATATATCATGAGCTACCCAATTTGTCTACTCTATAATAGTTTGAAAAGGGAAGCGTGTAGAAGTGTTGTAAAGTCATGTTAAGGTCAGGCCTTAAAGTACAGTTTGACATCTTTGCATGACATGTGAAATTGAAAGATTCATGATCCAGTCTGAGGTCAATGCAACTCAATATGAACAGCGTGTTGTGTTGTTATGTTAAAATAAGTTTCACTCATATCAGTATGCAAGCAGAAATGTGAACACACACACACACACACACACACACACACACACACACACACACACACTCAGAGAGAGACAGACATGCACCCCCACAATCACCAATTACTTTTGCTGCATGATAAATCTCATGATAGGAAAAGTAAATTAGAGGGGCAGATAATTGAATTTACCTTAATAGCTTGTGCTCTTTATCTGCCATATTGACTCTCTTTGTTAAAATAAGAACATAAATTACATTTCCAAGCAATTATGTGATTCAGTGCCAGGAGTTCTGTCTGTTTAGGTTTCGCATCATCAGCGCTGCTGTCGTCTGACAGGTTGTGTCCAGTGAGGTAAAGAAAAACACACCTGTATCGCAACATTAGACCAGGACCCATTGATTCTATCATGGATGTTTCTGTAGATAATTTAATTCATAGTATTCTACACAACAGGTGTTTCTTACAAATGCCAGAAATTGCTACTTTAAAAAAAGAAAGAAAAAAAAAGAACCAGAACGAATATGCTTCATAATCTCAATAAACACTCATAAAGTTATCCAAAGAAAAAGAATGCTTGTTCAAAAAAAAATGAAGCCTTAGGTATTCCTTTTATTCCCTTAGTTCTCCTGCTAAAAATAGGATTTTTAATCCTTAAGAACAAATGTAGATATGAAAACTTATTGTAGTTTGTTGCAGCTTATGAAAGGTTTGACTTTGTGAGAAGGGTTGAACACATATTGTGTTTAAGGTGAAAGCGTCGCCATTTTCTATCAGCTGTAGTGAAGTTGTGACGGCTCATAAAGAGGCATGACTGAAATGCCTCTATCAGAATAACACTTGACTTTGGGGCTGAAGGCTTGGGATTTAAGAGACCACAACGAAAGTCTGTGAGATTTGTCTGTTGGACCTTTTCAAAGACTCAAGTCTTGGGCGCACCAAACTTTTGTATACAATGTCCAGCAACGGCAAATGGCAGCTTATAGTCAGATCAAAGACTTGTGCCTCTGCTTTCCTCCCCTTTGTTTTCAAAGTTTATGCGTCTCCAATATGAACACAGCAGTGGGTATCATGTAGGGATGCCGGCCCCCTCTCAGAACTCAGAGACATGGCTGACAAAGGCGATTAAAGCGTCAGACAGCATGCCTGCATGTGATTAGACCATTCGTTCGCGCTTTGAACCCCCTCCGCCACCCCCAACTGTTCCCCAAACGTGTAAACTTAAACACTAGCGAAACAGTAATACGCAGTCCACATCAATGAGGAGTGAGGAATGGAACCATCAAATGGGAATCAGCAAGGGAAAAACAAACAAAGAGTTGCTAAATAAGCTGAGCGACATACAGAGGCCTTTTCCTCGGCTAATGGCTAGTGCAAATAGAATGGGCCTTGAGGGATTTAAAGTGCTGTGGCTGACAGTTAAAGCAGTCTAAAGCTGATCTACAACAAAGTGAGAATGTGATGCATCTGCAAAGCACCAACCTAGACAGGATGAGAGGGTGTAAATAACAGGCGCTCCCCGGAGATGTGTGCCACATACCACAAAGACTCCCTGGTTTGGGTGTTTGATTCGTTTGAATGCTATCTGACATTTACCTAAGCAGCATCAGGGATATTATCTTTAAGGATTCTCAATTTCACTCAACAATGGTACGAGCTGTCACTCTTTCTCCATTTGAGTTGCCAACTGCACAAATACATCAGTACTACATATAATACATTAGTATTACATTATATGTCGCTTGTTCTGGAATACAATCTTATAGAGAAAGTCACTGTGAAATCATGCCAGCGTTATGCACTGGGGGGGAACAAAAAAAAAGCATTCCATTTCCATTTATGTCTCTTTCTGTTCTTATCTGGTCCAACATTCCTGCCATCACATCTCTGTTACCTTAATGGAAACCATAAGAGATACCCTTCTAATGTTTCCCCCTTCAGATATACTGCTCCTTCTCTGCCTCTCTCTGTCTGTCTCTTCCCCTGGACCACACTGACTATCACAGCGAGTGACGACAGTATATGTGTGAGTGAGCGTGTAACTGTGTGTGTGTGTGTGTGTGTGTGTGTGTGTGTGTGTGTGTGTGTGTGTGTGTGTGTGTGTGTGTGTGTGTGTGTGTGTGTGTGTGTGTGTGTGTAGCTGTGTGTGTGTTGTGAATCTGGGCTATTGTTACAGCTCAGATCACAGCCCAGTGCACATCTAAACACCCAGTTTTCATGTGTCAGTTGAGTGGCAAAAGGACAGTGGCAGCGCTGTCTCAGATGTGTGACAGAAGGCGCCTGACACAAGCTTACAATAGGGTGTCACAATGTACATCACATAATATGGTATAATAAGCTATTGACAAAATAATTGATTTACTTCTCACCAAGCATCATGCACCAAAGGTGTCCAATGAAACATATCCAGATTTCATATCAGAACTGGAATGGATGTTCATTCAAAAAGGAGGGACTGAAAAATGCTTAAATGCTAAAAAAAAAAAAATAAGCTGCAGCGTAACAATAGTATTCTGCCACAAAACATCTGGGCTTAATGATCACTTGTACATGCAAACTAGAACCCAAAAGCACGACGAAGAGACACAAGGATTGTTCAGTTTACTTCATCAGGCAGAACTAGGAGATCAGTCACTGAAGCAAACAAATCTAAAAGGGTCAGGCAGAAAATCCAAAGTCCAAACGGGCAAGCAGGGTCGGAACAGCAGATCCTCTTCAGAAACTAGAAATACGCTGGAGAGCTTGGTAGTAACACACAAGACAATATGGCAGGGATGAAGTGCAGGACTGATGTAGATACCGAGGCACTAACGAGAGAATGGGCTGCAGGTGAGGGGAATGAGTGATTGTATGGTGTGAGAGGCAGGACCTGAAACGATACGAGGGTTAGTGAACCAGGCAGGCCAGATCAACACAAACTACTAAAGTAGTGCAATGTATGGGAACCACAGGGAAGGGTTGGTGGGTGATTTGGATGAATGAAGTTTACAATATTGTAACCCTAGCTCTATAAGCACAGTCAAAGCCCTCTACTGGACTATATGGGTCATACTCTCCTAAGTAATTACATTTTCAAAGTTATGAATGAAGCCTCTAACTATTCAATGCAGCCCTAAAACCCATATTTTATACTTTCGTATGAACACTTTTTAGGTCTTTCAATCATCCAGCTTTATTTGCTTCAAGAATAAAAATGCCATTTACTATTCTATTCTATTCTTTCTGGTTCATGGAGCCAAGACAAATGTCTTGTGATGTAATTTGTGTTTTGTCCATGAAAACATTCAGTTAAACCACATCTGGTGGAGTTAGAATGCTGCACTTAGGTTTTAGAGGTTCTAGCTTTAAACCACTCCTAAACATATATAATCACGCTGCATGTAGCGGGTATGACTCCTTAGATTAAGGTTACGTATGACATCCCTTGGGAATTCCACTTGACAAGAGTATGGGATTTCTCTTTTTCAGTTGTTACAGTAGTTTATCGCAAATATAAAGACACACATACTATAGCCTGAATTAAAATAAAGACACACGCATACGCATTCTCTTCTTACACTTTTTTTTACGGTTTCAGGGCGGAGAAACAATTGATGAAATGTCAGGAACAAACTGACAGAAGGCCAACAGATGATTATCGGCTTGAACAAAGAAAAGTCTTGCGAGTTTCCGTGTCTGTTAATATAACAAGACATGAACATTTCAAGTTTTAAGTGAAGTCTGCTTCTGCCATTGCTTCCCTTCCCATGGAGTCATCTAGCTGAAAACCAACAGCGCCATTTTAACCCACTTAGTGGTCAGAGTGGGTATATAGTAAAATTCTGTCATCGTGGTCAAGCACTCTGTTGCCACCTTGCACCTACAGTTATCGAATCAGCTTTTAACAATCCTGTCAAATAAAGGTACCACCATCTGTAGGACTGCAGGATTCCTGAACCATTGAGTGTTAATGAATGGACAGCTGCTCCAGCAGCTCTGATAGCACACATTAACACATTAGTGTTATCTTCTCATCCCGCTGCCTCTAGGCGGGGCAGAAACAACCCTGTGAGTTTTAGGGCTATTGCCTGGTGTCAAGATTTATGGCAGTGGGCATTATCTTTATGTGCATGTAATATGTGAACATGTTTAAATTATGAAATAGGTCACTGGTGCTTAATGTCTCAAACTACTTAATGACATGTGCTTTGCCTGTTTACATTAATTTGTAATAGTGACTATATATAGGTTTTCTTTTCTCTATGATTTTTCAATTTCAAGGTTGTTCAACTTATTGGCTAATTTGCTTATTGGCTAACTGCCTAATGACTGATGAACGAACTAAACTGCCGAACACCAAAATAAAAGGAGGAAAAGGAAGAGTTCATTGACTAAACAGTCAATGAGCGGAAACCAGTTAAAAGTCTTCGGGTAGAAGCATCAATCACTTGTTTTCTTTGAGAAAGGTTAATTGTTTTAATCAAAACACGTTTCAACATTTCCACCCAGTGAAACACACTCACAACATCAACCTATTAACAACACCAACAGCACCACCCACCCTCTGGTTCCCCCTCCCCAGTGAGCATGTTTCTGTTGAAAAGACGTTCAAAGTTGGTATAAACGTGAACGTTTAATCAACGTCTTCAAATAATCGGGCAAAGAACTTTCTCTTTTGAACCACTTTTGAACATCTTTTTACCTTAACGGTATTTTAAACGTCTTTTAAACTGAAAACTGCTTACGGTTAATTATGTAGCAATTAATTACGTAGTCATAGTAACACATCAACAGTTTCCACTGTCAAAGCCACCCAGCAGCCGGGTTCAGATGGTCTGCCATATTTCAGATGGACATCTGTAAATAAAACAAGTATTTAAAAAAAAAAAAAAATTCCCCTTTGAACCAGTTTTGAACGTCTTTTCACCGGTGACAATAATTGTTTTTTAACCGTCCTTTCAAAGGAAAAATGCTCACTGGGATATCACGGAGCATAATACTGTATATTGTTTGTATGTTGCTGTATGCCAAATGTTTTGACCCTCTTCTTGTTTGCACATCACTTTGCTTCACTCAGTTCCTCCACATCCCAACTGTAGCCCCAATCGCCTTCTGTAGTGTATTTGAGATGTGAAATGACCTAAAAACTATGTTACAGCATCTTAGAAAGAAACGTTACGCAAAACTACATTATTAGGATGAGGCTATAGTGGAACAACAGCTAGCATAGATTGGTTCTCTACACCAAGATAGCTTCAGTGACAATAAGTAAGTTCTATTGTAATAAGAACAGAGATAGACGTGTCTTAGCCTATGGAAAATGAACAACCAATGAAAAATGACATCAAAGATGGCACATAAGCTACTTTTATGTGGCAAAAAAACAATAATCAAAACAATTCAAAATGCATATTTTGTACTTTGTCCATTTCATCACCTCCAAAGTCATCTTTACATGGAAAAAGCCAGATGGTTCAGCCCTGATGTACATGAACCGTTAAATTTCAAAAGGTTGAGATGATGCCACGGGTGGCAAAGCTGCATCTGGCATGGCATCGAGAGGCCTGTGTGGTATCTAGACCACATCCATTCCTGATGGCATCATGCAGGACCACTGGGGCACAAACTGATGCCCACTGATGACTAGCAAGGTCACATGAAGAACTGCCCGTGCTTACTGAATATCACGAGGGGATACTGATTATTAAATCATAAATGCAAAACATAAGAACAAAAAGCAATAACCTAATCCATTTTTGACATTTATTGATATCCAAGCCCACGATTTATTATCCTTCCGTGATTGGTGTGTTTTTTTTTTCTCAGATTACAAAAATATTCAGTATCAACTATTTCTATAAGCTTATGTGCAGGTCAAATGTACACAATAATACTACTGAGAAACTCAGTAAATACAAAATGATGTAAAGAAAATATTCTTTTTGATGAAAAAAAGATCTACATGACATATTTGGTCTCCCTAGTATTCTACTTATCCAAAAGTGTTGGCCAGTCTGAAGGGTGTGTTGGATCAAGAGACAAGTGATGTCATTGGTCCTTGTCCTGTTATAGCCTACTGGACCACACTCCTATGTTGCATGGCAGTTGGTCAATGGGGTGAGCATGTTTTTTCTTTTAGGTTAGAAATATTGTAATCACAAAATGCAGTAATGCCCTTAGTAGTATCTTTGAAGATATGCAAAATCATTGAAAATTTACATTTGGAAGATTCTAAAGAAACACAATCCCTGCTTAGAATATAATGCAGTCGGGAAATGCATGCAGTTGATTCATTTAAATTCATTAAAGTCTCAATGCTTTAAGCACAACACAATGCTATTCACCCTCATTGTATTGGGGTGGTAGCATCATTCTCACTGGCAGGGATTAAAAAAAACTTTGGCAGAACAACCATACCTGTCTGCACGGCTAGACACCACTTGGAAAAGCGAAAACAGTTTTAATAGTGATTTGGGTAAATTGACATCAGTTGCAGATTTCACAGATTTCACATCTGTTCTAATGAATCAATTGTTTGGCACATTAAACCGAGTAAAAGATGCCGTGAGGAAAACATGACCCTCCCTTGGAGAGCAGACAGCACTCAACAGACAACTGCTTGTTGTCACACATAGGTAATGTAGGTCAGGATAAGTAGACTGGCGAGTACAAAGAAGAGCACTTAGAACCAACCCTCTAAAAATTGTTCATGAATACTGCAGGGTGATGCTTTGTCTTTCTGCTGCACTGAACCTACCCTCACTTACAAGACAGCTGTGCTTTGGCAATGTGCTTTCCAGCTGTATACAGCATACAACCCGACAGGCCTTACAATGCTGTATTGTATTCATGTTTAAATGCTTTTACTGCCATGCCTAAACACAGTAATATACTTCCCCACAAGCCGAATGAAAAAAAAATGGAGTATGTGAAGCTTATTTGGAGATTTAAGTTGGAATATGATTGACCAGACTGCACAGGACTACAAATCTGACGTCTTTACTTGTGGAATTGCAGCATTTACCGACATTATTTATCTAGTTTGCACAGCTGACAGCGTAAAGCTTTGCATATACAGAACGGCTCCGCGGTGGAAGTGATGATTTTGTGCTAAGCTCTTTAAGGTCACAGGAGTTTCAAATAGTAGAGCAGGTGAATCACTCACCAGACACACCTGATTAAAATTAAACCTCTCCACGGGAGATGTTGGTTCGCTAGAAAAGGTGTAATTTAGCAAAAAAGTCTGCTTTTGACAGGTGAATGTTGGGGAGGTTTGCATTTCAGCACGAAGCCTGACACTTGTTTACATAGTAAGTTCAAAGCTGTCCAGCTTACAACCTGATATAGCTGCTTATTTAGATGAAAAGTAAGACCCTGAAAAAACCTTTATTTGCATAAAACCTTTGATTTAACACAGATGAATGCACATCGGGAAGAAACAGCCGCTTTGTTGAGATTAGAAGAGTTTATTTGTCACATTAGTCAGAATTACCTGTGTTGGTGTCAGTTGTATATGGAATAGGAGCAGAGAGGAAGGCCTGGGGAGAGGAAAGGTGAAAGAAGCACAGCGAGGAAGAAACCCTGTTGGGTAAATAGGAACAAGAAAAAAGAAGGAAAGGAAGAAAGAGATGCATTCATTTGCCAACTTGTTGCCTCATAAGGGGCTCCCTCGCCTCCTCCTGGTGATAATAACTAGCTTTGCACACTGAGCCACGGGAGAGAGAAAAATCTCCCTTTGCTCATGCTTCCTACTTCCTAGGAGGGCTTGACAGCCGGAGAGGCCCCAGAGCAGCTCTGTTGGACTGAACATCTTCTCCCCTCAGTGTGGTGGCTGGAAAGATGTCTGCTATGACAGCTGGAGGTCTGTTGTGGTGAAGGAGGGCTGTGAAGTAAGATAAACTGCCAACTAGTGTCTGCTTTTTACGAGACTAGGATCTGTAATACAGGCACTCTTGCAAGAAGAATGAAGCAGACTGAGACCGAGCCAAAGAGTTTTAATTAAGGGGAGACGGCGGGATCATGGTGACCGCGCCGTACTGTATATCACCATCACGACCTCTACCTCTCCCTCTTGATTAGCTTAGAGGTCACATCATCATGAATCAACTATGTAAACAAAACGGAGGGGGAGGGAGAGAGAGAGGGCCGATAATCAACCAGTCTCCCTCACGTGTCCTGATGCTTGCTTCTCTCTCTGGCGTTTTGTTCACCAACAGATGCTATGACAGATGAACAGCATGACATTGAAGAGGTCGAACTATGTTGGCCAAAAAAAAAAAAATGGCATAACTTGTGACCAACATGGCTAACTACCAGTGTAGTGATCATTAATGGTAACTGTAGACAGAATGTTTGTTTGTCTGAAGGAAGAGGAAAAAGAAATATCTGGATGTGTCCTGGACCCAATTAAGCTCTCCTTAGCGCAACTAAAGTCCAATTTCCCCCTAACTGGTACTCACTACTGAGCCACTCATCACTTCCTAGTTCCTAGTTACAGACAAGACCTTTCCCTGCACCTACATTCTTTTACCACTTCTTTTCATTCAGGTCAACTGAGCAGCCAAGCTGTGTTGGCGTAGAACAAGAGTTCCATGAGTGTTCTCTGCTCTTCAGCTCGATATGTTTTTGTTTGCTTCTGTATAGTAATAATAACAATAATAATAATAATACATACATAACTAACTTCACTACTAACTTCAGTATAGAGCTCTGCCTGATGTGTAAATGTAGGCTGGTCCTAGTAAGCTAATAGAGTTATCACATTGTTGGTGATACGAGCTCAAGCTATTCCTTCCTATTCCTTTTCCTTTGTTTTTTGTCTCTGCTCCTCTTGGCTTCACACCCTTCTGCTAACTTTTAACTTCTCTCCCCTTTATAACCCCTCTTTTCATACAACTCTATAACCACGGCTCGCTATGCTTCGTGAGTTTCAGTGTTTTCCTGAAATTAGAGTCACATTCTACCTCTTATCGAAATATAAGTATGTGACAAGCCTCCGCATTTAGTTGTCAGTCAAAACTACAAGCCTCCACTCATCACAGAGTCATAGGTGTTGATGAGAAGAAAAAAAAAAAAAAGAGACTGCAACCTCTATTCTCACATGTGCATTCGGGAACAGCTCAGCGGCCCCATCAATCCCGCCTCCACCAGCCTGACAGAGCCGTAATAACACAAACCGCTGTGACTTTCAAATGCAAAATGAAGGTAAATTAGTAGTCAGCTCACAGTCCTCTGCCGTTCTCACAATGATACAAAAAAAATGAGGCTAGCTGATGTAATGAATAATAAACTTGCTTTCATGGTTACAGTATCAGAGACAAATTTTCAAGGAGAGCTCAGTGTTTTGTTTTTTTTGGTAAAATACAACAGATTTCATAATGTTGACTTTATACCTAATGATGCAGATGTAGACGTTGATGTAGAAGGTATGTTTTACACACTAACAGCTACAGCGCGCTGTTGAAAGCGAACCATTACATGTTTGATTTGTCTCTGCTTGTGCAGCTCTTCTTGAACAACTGATGGTCCTGGGCTTTGCTCAACTGAACTTTGATCGTTGCTGTTGAGGGTAAGAGTTGCATTCACTCAGCTTTTTGTAGTCAGTCCAGAACTTGGCACATTTTCAGTCGGGATGCCGTTTCTCTAACCTCCAGGCTACGACTGGAATCAAGTGTGCATGATCTCAGAAAACTACAAAAGCTTGTTTTGAAAATGTTTCAATTTGTTTAGAGGCAGAATGCAGAATGATTGCAGAATAGGTTACCCACTTGCCTAGTGTTGAAGTACGCCTCACAATAGAGACCTGTTAGTTTGCATGGTGCTATTGCTTTGTTGAATCTTGTTAGATTTCTTCTTTTTCTCCTTTCCGACTGTCTTGTTTGTGATGTAGGGCTATTTAAATCACTGAACTTGAACATACCATCACCGATAAGTTTTCCAATTGTTTCTCTATCGCTCCAGAAACAAGCTTTGAGCAGAGGGCTTGTCCTTGGGTTATTTTATCAGTAGCGGCCATCATAAGCCCACTCTGTCTCTGCAGAAGAAGACCAATTGTGGTTTCCAATGTTTCAGCAGCACTGGGCATTATTATTGCTACGCTGCAGTGTCTCTAAACATTTGTGACCTTGTTACTATTGACTATACACAATAGGATATATTGAAGTAGTAAATTATCTTAGCACTAACAATCAATATTCTTTTTTTTCTTTTGTATTTGGAATTTGCCAAGTGGCACAAAAAGCCTGTACAAAAAAAAAACAAAAAAAAAACAGAATCACATTTTCCACAAATAAAAACAGTGGTTCAGTTTCCTGCTGCCACCACAGCAGTTTACAGGAGACGGGGTTCTCATGAGGCAAGGGCAGCTTACGATATACTTCCTGTGGAAGGCAGTGAAGAGATAACGCAAATGGCTTATTTATAATAAAATTATCATTTGATTTTATAATGCAATATTATGTTATTTTATTCATAATGCGTTTAATAAATCCCACATTTTTATATAAATAAATAAAAAAAACTATCTTTGAGCAAAGCACAGAATCTGCACTTTACGCTACTGTAAGTTGTAAACAATAAGTGGACATCATCAGCTGATTTTCTGTTTCTGTATTTGTTCATTTCTTTTTGTGCTGGGAAAGAGTGGGGATCCTAAATTTAGCCCATTGTTTTCAAGCTAACAACGGGCCATGACTCACCAAAGTGACGGCGTGGGTATATGTAAGGTCCACTGCAATCACTGCCAGGCTGGTGCATTCCTTAACTGCAGTAATGAATCCATCTCTCATTTTTATAGCATGATAATGTCACGTACAAGGCTTCGGCTGCTCAGGAATGATCCCACAAACATGACAAACTCAACATCCCGCTGCCTTCCCTGTCAGTAGATCCTATTAAATAAGCAGTGGGCTAGTGCAAGCAGGGACAGCACCCTTCAACTGGAAGGCCTAGTTTCAGGACCCTGCGACTGCGAACATCCAACTTGTTTAAATGTCTTTAAGCAAGATAGCGCACCAATAGTCCTTACCGACTCCACGGGAGCTGCTCAACAGCAGAACCTCTCTGACCTCCCGGTGCAAGCAGGAGAAAAGAAAAAAAAGACTTTCCTCTTTTAGAGATTAGTATAATGTGGCTGAGATGGAACGAATAAACGTTTCATTGTCGAGATCAAATTTAGTCAACCTAACATGACTGTAGGTTTTAGAGACACCATGGATTAGCATGTCGGTTCAACATATCCATCACCTTTTACCATCTGCACAGCAGTCAGCTAAGCCTGCTCCAGAGGTCACAACAAGGTGCAAGTCAGTGCTAAAAGATGAACCACTATTTTTGTACCTTTTGAATATATTCAACTTTGAATCGCAACAACATTAGATAATAATCACTGATGCTAAATATAGTTAGACCTTTGCTGCTACTATGAGCTATGGGGGAATGGAGCATTCGAGGGAAACTTGCCAAATGTAATTCCAGAAAGACATTCCCCAGGCCAATTGTTTGCATGTGCACAAAATGTTGCTGCAGATGGTTGCAATGGCTGAATGGAAACACTGTACTGACCTCCATTTTGCAATGTTTTCCTTCATTTGACATCTGTTTTTTTTAAATCTATCTATTTTTGATACACTGTACCATTTTTGTGCCAAAGATCTAACCCTTTAAATCTATTTTAGCAACCTTGGTTTCTTTTTCTATTATGGTGAATTCAATGTGCTATGTTCTTAGTATAACCAACCCATCTCCCCTGTGAATCTGTATTTTATCCTTTGTTGTTCAGGCGTATTCCCTGTGTTCCTATGTTCCTACTTTTAGTATGAATGTACAAAGTCATAGTACAGTACAGTTCTGACAGTGTGTTTTTTAATAGCAAGAGGAGAACGCTGCAAGTCGCTGTGGGAAATCACTGCAAGTGACATAGTTGTGTTAAGTAAAACCAAACGGTGCTGAAATATATACCTTGTTAGAATGATGGGACCTGACTTTTTTCTTTCTCTCACACCCTCTTTAAAATTTTACGATATGGTACAGTTTCTGAAAAAAGGTCTTAAATATACGGATTTTCACTGTTTATCCAATCTAAATACATCATATCAATAAAATAATGAGGGCTGTTCCATCATTCTGTCTACTTAGCAGCTGACAGAAAGGTTGCCCAAATGTGGGCAGTCACACTTTGGCTACACCATCACCCCTCTGGCTTTAGACGGTGTGTGGCTGTGTACGGGGTGCACTCGCCAAACTCTTGAACAAGAACAGCTGTAAGCAGCTTCAAAGAAATAGGATTTGGGTATTTGATGGGTAAAGAGGTGATGCACATTTTCAAATGAACTCCTCTCATATTTACCGACAAATGCCACTGAAAGAAGATGCACAATCATGGGTGTCCAAATCCCAAACCAGATTCCTACTTTGATTTATGAAGATAAAAAAAAACAGCACAGTACAAGTTCAAATGTTCATTCTCTAAAATAATACTTCACACTTACTTTGCCTGTTCAAAACCCATAAATATCAACAAACCAGTTGTGCGTTTTGTTTTCCACTAAAATGCACTTCATCTGACGTACGCTCGGTGAAGCAGAGGTACATGTTAATCAGGAGAATCATGATGCAGTGATGTCTGTGTATTTAATAACTTGTTTTTATTGCACAGAAAATGAAACTCTTGAAAAATGAACTGTATTGAAAACATTGATTTTTGAAATAGTGGAATCAGTGCATCCGTTTGAGCAGTAGCAGCTGGAATGACACATCACAGCTGCATGAGACAAAGTTAATATGCAGTCCACCACTTGTGGCTTTTGTTTTTTTAATCATCACAAACCACGCCAGTGTAAACGCCAACACCTTACTCAACTGAGAGCATTCAGCAGCTGTTCATAACTCCCTGATGCACATAATTGGCTGGAAAATACAAACCCCAGGCTTGACATAAAGGGAAAAAAATATAGTACAATGTTTACATGAATTCAACACAGAAAATATATGTAATACGATATTGTATTCACGTGAACAGATAACCCTGTAGACAATTTTATAAAATGTGTTTGTATTAGCACATCTTCGCTGCACTAAAGGTGCAGCGATTATGTGCTAATATATATATATATGTGCTAATACAGCTCAAGTATTCATTTGTACTCGCAGTGCATCTTCCATACCATGCAATCATTTTTGAGTGCAGAGTAACATACAGTTTATGGATCAGTGGCAGGTAAAGGAGCCTTTGGTCTCTGTTACACTATAAGTATTCAATTTGGCGATAACTGAATACGCAGTTAAAACGTGACCAGTTTGAAAATCAAGCAGACATCAAGCATCAGGAAAAAAAAACCGCCATTGAATCGTCACTATTTAAAAAAAAGCTAACATATGTCAGCTTTAACCTTATCCCTCCTCAGCCTAACTGCAAGCCAAAGAGGCCATACTCTGCTTCATCAATCCAAACCGTGTTAACCCGGTCCAGCTCACCGATTGAATACATCAGTGTGTTTCTCTCTGGCTTTACCAAACAGGAGGCACATTCCCATGGTCACCTGACCAGATCATTACTTTGATATAAGTGTGAACTGTTTAGTAATTATCTTTGCATCTGTTTTCCAAAAACAATTTAGCCATTGCATCCCCCCACATTAACCACCTTCTATATGCCAACATGCTGCATTCACTGTAGAGGGCTTAAAATCAACAGGCCATCTGTGAATAGATGGAAGGGAGGGCAGGGATGGGGGCCGTAATAATTCTCCATTCCAGATGTGACCCTACGCCAGGCTTGGCAGGACAAGGACAGTGATCCGGGGGAGGTGGGATGGAGGGAAGGTTACGGGGTAGGAGGGTGACTGGGCTTGCATTGAGTGGAGGACAAATTTGTTATGAGCATATGACAATGAAGAAGAGGGCATGGAATGATAGAACGGCTGGCTTTCGGGGCAATGTGGCAACACGATAAGGAATCAGACGCAAGCCAATCGCTGGTTGGAAAAACAAACTTTGGGGACTGAGGTGGGAAGGCAGATGGGGCAGCAACCATGGCCAAGCGAGGACAGCCATATGTGAGAGGCAGCTGATGTGTGAAGTATTATGCCCAGCAGTCACCCTCTCTACACACTGCTGCGTGTGAGGGCACCTTGGCCCCCTCAGAGCCACATAGATAAACACTATCCAAACCTCCTCGTTTAAAGCTTCTCATTAGTTAGAGTGGGGAAGAGGAGGGGAAAAGGGAGTGCGAGCCTCCCGTAACCCTGGCTCTCCTGCTGGAATGTATTAGAAGGTTTCATATTGTGTTGTGTTTTAAAAAGGTAATATTTTATTTCAGAGCCTCCCTGACCTGACCTCTAGATTTTCATGGACAGACGCTGAGGGTTATCAGACTGACTTATTAATGTCCATCAATCTACCTTATTGTATATCATACTGAACATTATTGAGGAAAATGCAATGTTTTGTAAATCCCTTTGTATTACCTTTTGTCCTTGCGATTCCTCGAATCAAAAATGCATCTTTGAGGTCAGCAGGGCAAAACATTTATTTTGTTGCTCTCCATTTTAGTTCTATATATAATAGCCTTTAAAACAGCACTTTAGACAATTGTTCATCTCTACTTTGTGGGACCACATGTTAGCAACGGGCCATCACTGTTTTAAAAAAGCCATCTCATAGCAAAGATTCTCTTTGCGAATGACGATTATTTAAACTTCGGCGAACAAAAACGCGTGGCGCTGTGGCGCGATAGCCTATCAGCGTTGAGATGCTCCTCCTGTCATCTCTGACGTCCTGCCGTTGTTCAATAAGGAAATAAATACTGTAGCCGTCTGTGTTCACCCAGATCTCTACGATACCTCATATTAGCAGAGACCGGACCAAACTATGTGTATAAATGTGTGTGTATAAACCATATGGTACAAACAATGAAAAAGACGCTGCTGTTTTTTACACCTAGATGACGTTAATTTGAGTGTTGATGGAGCTGCTGCAAAGTTAGCATAGCCTAGCACCGGTCGATCCGAGCTCCATTGAGAAAACAAGTATTTTAAAAGTTATTTGCTTTCGGAAATAAATGGCGGACAGTGGAATGGCTTCCAGGGCGAAGCAGAAGAAAAAGGAATCATGTGAAAGAGGACAAGGACCACCTGATCTGTCAGCCTGAGATGAGAGACAATTTGAGGATTATTATATTATATTATACTCAAGTCCAAAAGTGCACTTTTATTGAAAGAAGATAAATGCAAGCATTTACAAAATTCACAACATCGTTTTATCTAACGAGATATTCTGCTTCATCTATATTTGTTGGCATTTCAAAAACTTTTCACTGGGGGTCATCTTTGCTCTCCACTTGCTGTATTATCTGGGTGGTCAAGCATTAATCTAACAACACCATAAATTACAATTATTTAACCAAAATAACATAAAATCATATATATATATATTTATTTTATTTTTTGTGTGTGATGGCGTCATAAAGTACAATGATAGACAGTTCAAGTTTCATTTGAAAACCTCTATAGAAGCTTTGAAATATACAGTAGATTATTATGACAGTGATTAATAATGAGGGTGAAACGGTTTCATATGAAGCTGTAGCTTAAGTTCAGTCAGGAAGACGATACTCTTGCATGTTTAGGCCCGTGGTTTATTTTTCATACATCTGCCATTCACTCCTTATGCATGCTCACTTCCTTGCTGTCATTGTTTGGGGCTGTCAATCATGAATATCAGCTATTTAGATCAGCGGGTCTCTTCTATCCAACAGCACAGTGACACAATTGCATCGTTAGCCTATCATCCTGCTGCTGTCTCTTTTTAAACATGATTGTCTCTCAACCTTCAGAATGCAGCTGTTACACAACCCTCCACCTCCCCATCTCTGCCCAATCCCCGCAGCTTCATCAGCTTCATCAACTCATCAACCTCTCAGCCTCATCAGCCGCCACCACCACCAGTGTCTGGACTCCATGGGGGGATTTATCTTGCTGCTGTTCAGGGCAGATGCCCCTTGATTACAAATCTCCCTGCAGAGCCCAAACACCAAAGACTATCATCACATATCATCTGTTTATAATAAACAATTATCTTTTCTTTATCTGACTTGTCTCTCCTGATTGGAATAGCGTTGTCTATTAAAGACTTTTTTAATGAATGTGGTTTTAATATGAGATGCATTTAGTTAACAGGTGTGTTTACATTAAGACAGCTGACCAGGCCTTCCTGATGTGCGCATGGTCTCAGGCAGTCCTGAATTTTTTTTGCAGATTAAGAACAAATTCAGGTCGGAAAATATTGATAAAAAATGTTCGTACGCACAACTTTGTGGGTATGCACTGTTTGTGAATGAGGCCCAGCCTCTGTCACCTGAATGTCACAGACTCCAGTTTAATATTTAAGGTTTAACCTGAAAGATCATTGTCAACAAAATCTTGTTTCGTTGAGGAGTTCATGGCGAACCACTTCACATGAACTGAATTGTCATAATATCGACTGTGATCTATTCTCACGTAGTGGTAAAGTGTGTTTGAATTAACCCTCATTCAACCGTTCTTCCACTCATGCAGAGAGTTAGTGCCAGTGAACTGTTTCCTACATTGCAAATGGGGTTTCGGACCATATGAACAACAAAAAAAACAAAAAATGTTGCCCTACCAAGCTCATTGATGGAGATGCAGTATATACACAACAAGTTTCACATCTGTTGAGTAAAACATCTGTAATGGAACCACTCAATTTGTACCACGCCCACTGATTCTGTATGCCTCTGGCCATGGAACTAGCAGCACAAACACAGCCCGTGTGCTCTTGCTTGTACAATTTATTCAGAGCAACAGCACATTTATATTAGCCTTTCACTCATTTCACCTGTTTGACATTGTCTGAGTTCAGTTCTGATCTGATATCTCAGCTCCTTTCAAGGATGTACTGGGTCAAAGCACATGCAACCTGTACTGAAACTAATGAGACTACCTATCACCTCATTATTGGTTTTAGCTGAGGTCATGGGTGTGTAGGTGTCTTTTTGTTCAGGAGTTCAATAGGCCTGGATCTATTTCAAAATCAAAAGGGCCCTCACTCTGCAAATACAGGCTCACGTGGCCATGACAAGACATCTTTGGTAATTTAATGACCAGATCCAGGGGCAGCACAGAGGTGCACTGGCACAGTTGCAAAAGGGGTTAGATTTGGTGGGGTCCGTCATCAATCATGGCCAATTAAATCAGCTCCTCAAATTGCAGAGCAGTACCCCTGTAGTTTGTTATCCTGGGTAAATATGTTACATCCTCAGTATGTCTCAGTTCGCATTTGTCCAAGTCTCCATTTTTGTCGTCAGTGTCTCGTTCCCAGAAATGTATCTCTGCATTGTCAACCTGGTATCCCACGCCGTAGCCTTCTGCAGTGCATCAACCGTTTTGTAAGAGTAGAGTTCAGACCGGCATCCATAAAGTACATATTTGCAAGGTCCAAAAATGTGGCACCTCTAATTCTAAAATTTTATATATTATATATATATATTAAAAAAAAGCATGTGAATTATAATCAACCATGAGGATCCGCTGATATTTATAACATGATACATAAGTACACCCCCCCCCCCCCGTACAAAAATGCAAAAATTGTCTGCAAAGGTCAAATGTGAGAGTTTAGCATTTAGTGAGCATGAACTTCAGCTTAAATAAATATGATCAGAAATTTTAACTGTTTCGATTTCCCTAATGCCTGCATTTTGTAGTCAGTAATTTTTGATAAGTTCTAAATAAATATATATTTATTTTAATTATTAATTATATAACTAATTGCATCCAGCAAAAGACCTTGACCACATTTGAAAACACAGTAGTTGTGTTTACGTCATTTGGCTGTGGCCACTTGCCAAACTCCAAGTATAAATTATGACTGTGCACAAACTTGGAGTACAAGGAATGGCCTGATGTAAAAAGTATAGAAGCATTTCTCAAAGTAAAGGTTGTTTTATTTTGAATTTAAAATGACATGACGATGAACAAGTCATCAGTCGATTCAGTGTTGCCTTTGAGAAATAAAAAGCAGGCCTGTAGCATCTGTGATAGTGAATCTATCCCTGGTGCAACATTTTATGAAATATCCCACTTATACACTGAACCATCTCTCATCACCCCGGCCACTTATAAAACATCTACAGTTATCTTTGCTGCTAGCCTGTACAGCAATACTCTGGATGTGACCTTCATGTTGTTCTCTGCTTCAGTTTCCTATCAATCACGTTTTAAAGGAAGGCTGCTCAGTCATGCAGCTCATGTACCCATACACCTTTCTGGTGACTGAATAAAACATCTGATTGGTTCAACTAAATAACTCCACTTATATAAATCAATTATGTGTCCGATGCATAAGACGTAACCAGCTCTGTGGGAGGTCACTTCATTGATTGGCTCAAGACTCATGCTGTGCGCTTATAGCACAATGACAGGCTGCTGGCAGAAAAGTCACGTCCATCTATTGGTGATTAAATGTTTGCCTCATGACAATGGACCTTGTCATAAATATTAAATTACAAGAATTTAAATGCCGCACAATAAAACAGCATCTTCGATATATGTGACGAATCGTGTTATTCCCGAGAGTCTTCACTGATGTATCTATTGCTGGAACAATCTACAAACACATCCCTCAAACCTTATGGACAGTATGTCCCCAAATGATGAAAAATATATGTATTACATTAAATACCAGATGTTGTTTTTAGTATTACCACAGGGTTATGATAAAACATGATGGGAAACGTATATGCTTGTACATGTTAACATTTTGGTTGCATATTATGTGCGATTATTTATATATATATATATATATATATATATATATATATATATATATATATATATCGCATACAGATTGCAATATCAAAGTCTTTTCTTCTGGAACTGTACCCACACATTCCCCTTGTTGCCACAGTATTCCCAGAACTATGCTGCTGATTGTGCCTCACAGACAGCTGGGCCTAGATGTGCGTGCGGATGCATCTTAAACAGAGTCGGTAAATCTATATCAGCTGCTTTCTGGGGCTCTCAAGTGTGTCTTAAAAACATCTCCTCTTGTCAGTGCCTTGGGTAATCTGCATTGGTCCAGTCGAGCAACTTGTCTGTCATGTCGCAGAGAGTGCAGTGTTGGTTCTTTTTTTTTTTTCTGTGAGAAACAAATTATACAGATACATCTGTTTGTACAATTAAACTAATTCTACAAAACACCTTTAAAGTCGTGTCTTTAGCTCAGCGTACAGAGTGACTTTGCATTCATGTAAAGTATTTGGAGGTTTCCAATCCCCAGAGTACGCATTTGCTCGGCGCATGTCTTAAGCCTTTGTCTTTTGACACACACAGTGGAGAGTGCACACCTGCATTATTTCGCCTTACTTCATCTTGGTGTTCCACCTCAGTAAAGGTTGTGTGGAGCTCATGAACACTTCCACCAGTTTGATCATAGCCATTTCTCACCTCCTGTCATTTAGGCCTTGCTCCTAAATGATTAATCTCAGATCATTCACACCTGCAAATAATCACGGCCAACATCATTAACCCGGTTGACCCGCTGTTCCCCGTCGAGCTCATTTTTCCCTCCTGCTAAGCCTGTTCTTCTGCCATTCATCACTCCATCCTGAAATGATCTCCAAACACCATGAGAGGAGAACAGCATGTCTTATTGATCTCCCGTCAATGTCTGGAATTGACCAAGGGGAAAGTGATCTGATGCTCTCAGTTTGGTATTTTAAGTGTACAAAAGAGAAAAGGGAGACGGCACTACTGAATGTGTGTTTGTCTTGACCTGGAGAAAACATTTGGATTTTGTTGTTTACTTATCTCTGTGGCTCATTTAAATAGCTGTCTTTGTGTTATTTCCTTGAATGCCCTTAAGTCTCATTTTCTTTTCATACTTATCTTTTCTAATAATATGTTTCTTGTTGGTAATGATTCTGAGATACATTTAGCTTGAAAATGGACCTCATGTATCCCAGGCAGCATATTGGAGACTTGCATCACGTTGCCTTGTTTGTTTAGTTTTCTCTCACAAGAAGCTGGCTTAGACTCCTTCCTGCCCATTTAAAAACTGACTGCTGCTTTTAAAGTGGATAAAGGGAGCTGAAGCGAAAGGTGGTTTACACACATTAGTCATTCATTATATAATTGGATCTTCATCTCATTGCATTTCTTCATTTTGTGAGCAGCTTTGGCCACATTACTTTTTCTTTGCAGCTGTCCCTCAAACATGCATTGCCATAGTTAGCGTTATTTCAAAAGCCTTGATTAAGATGTCCTGATTATAGCAAATATTCAACAATTTGAAACAACCAATTGATAGAGTCGCTGCCCATCTTTCGGCGCAGGCTGAAAACCCACCTCTTCAGGAAGTGCTACCCTGAGCCTTCCACTTAGCGCTTATTGTTTTCATACTAGCTTGTTGCACTTATTGTATTCGTATTACTTATAGCACTAACTGTTTTTCTTGTTTCTGTACTTTGGCTCTGAGTTATGCTCTGCTTCATGCTCTTAGATGCTTGTTTGGAAAAGGAAATGTACTTATGACTTCTGGTGACTAGTAGTTCTTTTGATTACCAATGTTGAATGCACTTATTGTAAGTCGCTTTGGATAAAAGCGTCTGCTAAATGACTGTAATGTAATGTAATGATACCAGTGGCTTTGGGCTTAAGATGCCACCATTGAACTGTCTGGAACATTGTTTTTTTATAGGTTTTTTCTAAAGCCTCTGCTGGTTCTCTTGCAGACCAGAAACAAGCACTTAACTCCCCATAAAACCACATTTTTACACACAAGTTTTGCTCACGCTACGACTCCTGTGTAGACAGAGTGTTAGAGCGTTATGGATCTCCCTAACTTACCCATGGCAAGAAAGTGAATGAGTGTAATTCTCAAAATGTTAAACTATTCATTAATTCATATACCACAAACAAATGCAACATGGCTCAAAATGAAACCTGATGACAGGAGAAGACCTTGATCTCTTAAGACACCGGTATATAAATCAATGTTCAGCAGAATTGTTTCACAAACCAAAATTATTCACACAGTGTAATTTAAATGAATTAATATTTTTGCCACCACTAAAGGCAAATAAGGGGTAATATGGGTTAAACTACCTCTTCATCACAGTAGAAAGTGAGCACTTAGCCCAGTGGTTGTTGTCTTTTCATAGCTCCTCATCTGAATTATGAGTATGGAGCTTAAATGTATCTCTGTCTAGATATTTATTGAGCTCATTGTATAACACACAATTGTTCTCTTCCCTGAAACCGAAACTTCAAACACTTCTTCCTCCTCATGCTCCGAGGCAACGTTTTACATTTCCAATTAATGCACCAAAAGCCAAACATTTGAGCCCAAAATACCACACTTAACCAAAATATTTGAAACGAAGCATTCATTCAAAGTTTTTGTTCCAGACATGTCGAAGTTGAATTACATTTTTATGCTGAGGTCAGGTGTCGTTGAAGCATGAGCTTAAAAAGGTACAGTACATCTTTTAAAATGTAACCACTTGTCAACAGTCAGTTTCTTTTCAGAACAGGAAATTACTATGCAAATTCATTTAATTGGGACGAGAAAAAAAATCTCAGTCTCTCAGACGAGGTTAAAAAACACCAACGTGATTTTTGTTTCTCTTTTTCACACCATGTTTATTTAAAAAAATTCTGTCGCCCTTTGTCACAAATGACACTGTGCTTTCAATTTCTTTTTTTCCCTCACAAGGCCTTGTCTCAAGTCTGCAGACAGAGCCTGGGTTGGACTGATTGGGACTGAAGATCTTGTCATCAAGACATCAGACTGGGTTGCGAGCACACTGCCACTGCCCGACATCCGTTTGTTGGACTTAATCAAAACGGGTTTGGTGGCAGAGCCATTCAGTGACACCTTTATATCAACTACAACTACAGCATCTGGGCCGTACAGTCACGGCACCCTGCTGTGATCCTCCTCTGAGTACTGCATGTCGATATGTGCTGCTATACCGCGGCAGGATTCTTCATATCCGTATGATCTGGGGAGGACATCCTGTGTGTGCATTTTGTTTACATTTCCTTGACTAATAGATCATATAAAATGCAGTATCAAAAACCTTGTCACATAATGAGCAGGATTGTATGCATTAGAAGAATACGGGAGCGTGTTTGTCACTGGGAATGATTTGTTTGCCCTCAGGGTTTGTCAGAGTTTCTTAGAGATTACCCTTTGTCTGAGGTGATGGATGTCTGCTGCACTCGCTGTGCCTACAAGTCTCTCTCTCTCTGTGGGTTTTTTTTGGTCTTTTTGCATTATAGCTTTCTTTGAGCCTCCGTGTCTTTCAAGTGCCAGATGTTACCAGGTGAGTGCGCTTCAGTATGTGAATAAGCACACATACACGTCATGACTCCAATAATAAATTAAGGAAATATTCACATATACTATGTATAAGAAAGTTAAATGTTGGAAAGTGCTGAACTAGCCTTCAGTAGAGGATACTTGTGTGCATGTGAGAGTGAAACAGATAGAATAGGAGAGAGGGGTGGATACAGTTATACATAGGCCAACCAGAGGAGATGGGGAACGTTGTTCTCCCAATAATGAAATGAAGCAGAATTGCAAAGATTCACGGCCAATATGTCAACAGGTCAGACTTCATTATGTGTGTCAGCCCAGCCCAGGTGCAAGTTCATTTGACTGATGCAGTGTTGTTTCCCTACATGAGCAATCCGATTATCTGTAATTACCATTTAGACCTTATTTTTTTTGTTGAATTAATTATATCATTATCATTGTAATAGAAAACAAGACTGAAGTGGTGTTTTGAAAAAGAAGAAAAAAGAGACATTCAAAACTAATACACAAAATGTCTTTAACTGCAGTTCTTACAAGTTGGCTCCAAATATTTGACAGTTTATTGGAGTTTATTCAGAAGATTCTAACTTGTTATTCTCATTATTGATGATGCACATTTCAGCAATTTTGGGCACATCTGGTTTTTGACAGTCAAGGAAATCAGTTTTTTGTTTTTTTTTTATGGTGGGAGATGTTTCCCCCTCCAATTCAAATAGTCTTTTACTTATGTTTGACCATCATTATGCAGACTGATATACAGTATATACAGAGTTTGACACAAATTATTATTCATATTTGAGTATTTTAAATATGTTGAATCATGGAAGGGTTTAACAGTATAACAAATAGCTAAGGTTGTCATATCATAAAGCATGTTGGAACAACGAGGCACATTACATTCAATCTAATGTTCCTCTGCTCCGACATTTTAACTGTAGGATGTCAGAAATAATTTCAGAAACTTACTGTGTGTTCATGACAAAACTGAAATGAAATGTTTTATGTTTAATGCTGAGAAAGACAAAATAAGAAGCTGATGCTTAAACTGTGCACCAAACCATTTATAGCAAGAATACTAGTTAATGGAATAGTTCACCCAAAAACAATATAAACTATATAAACTATAAACTGTAACTGTAAGTAGTCACCCCCCCCCCCACCCCCCAGGCTATCTGTTGTGCCAGAAAACATTTCCTGTCGAATGGTGTAGAGCAGATTGCCCTAAAAATGAAAGCATATTAGTGCAAACAGACTTTAATGGAGGCAGAATGAAAGAGAGCAAAAAAAAGATTCTAAATAACATCCGCATATGACTCTAGCTAGATTCATGTTTTGCTAGCCCTAACTGCCTACAAGGGTCCATAATGAGGTCAAAAGCTTTAATCTCTGCAAGGTTCCCATATGGAATACTACTGGTCTCTATGGTAACGGTGACAATTACTTTGAGGTTTATTACTAACTTCAGTCCCATTGTGCTGGCCTGCATCTATGCACAGTGTGTCTCCCTTTGCACTCCCCCGGCACACCTAAAACAATCAACACCTTTGGTGGATTTGTCACCATCCAACCGAGTAAATGTAACCCATCCCACCACCTTTAATCCAGAGATGTTTGTTAGGGTCCCTTATGTTGAAAGTCCTTAAAAAATCATGAATTCATATACAAAGATAAATATTGCAAAAGCACCAAGTATCACCCGACCTTTGACATATTTGCTAGGTATGCTTCTTTTCTGCTACTTAATATACTGACAATTTCCAGACAAGTATTTAGATGAACATGAGTATTTTAACCGGTGGTATGTCATCCAAAACTGCCTGTAGGCTGTAAGAAGATGTTACCTTTCAGTTAGATGAATCATTACATTCATTTACCGTTCACCCCAAGTAGTTTTACTGTACCACTTCTCTCCACAACTTTAAATTCAACTTTAAAAGCCACACCATCTGATTCTGGCTGCAAGCTTCTTGCAATTCAAGAATTCTTCTTTTGACCTCAGTCAATCCACCACTTTGGTTGACTTTGGTGAAATATATATAATGTATTGTAATTGGTTTTGTGAGCGCTTACATTTTTATATAGCACTATTGGCAGGTACAATTGTAATCGTCCAATATTAATATCTTCTATAAAAGATCCAAACATTTCCTTGTCATTTTGTGTCAGACATTGTCCGTGCGACTGTCCTGAAAAGTATAACCATGGCTTTACACATGCTTGCCAGGTGAAAGGTGAGTGGCTGATTAAGAGGACAACGCCTTAATTATTGTACCTCGTCAGTGAAAACACAAAGCGCATTTTGGCTTCACCTTTATGACCTCTGTGTGTGTGTGTGGGGCTCACATCTGTAATCGTTTTATGGTCGTAGAATGATTCCTTCAATCAATAAATCAAATCATTTATTTAAAGGAATTGCTTTGAGACAGCATGCATAGATAGTGTGTTGAGACTTGGCTGGATTAATGTTCTCTGGGTCCCTGAATGAGAGAAGTTGTTCCGGTGGGTTTTTTCTTTGTTCTGATGGAGTGGGCGATACTGAAAAAGTTGGTGAGGGCTCTCATTGCTGTTGTGATTGCACAGCGAGCACGCTTTGATTTACTTGTTCCAGAGGTCTCAGGGTAGAGAGATTACATCCTTGAGGAATTGAGCTCACCCTTCGATGCACAAAAGGTCCCCATGTTTACTGAATTAAAGTGCAGTTGTCCAATTTAGGTTATGTATGAGAACTATAGATTTGAAGTGGAAAGTCAATTTTCTCAGTGGTTTGAACTGGAATCACATCTGCTCCACAAGAGAAGGAGAGAGAAGGAGAGAGAGAGAGGGAGGGAGGGAGGGAGCTTGTGTGTTCATTATTTTTGTGCGGCTCCTTGCATAATTTGTTCCATTATGCTGAGAGCAGCTCAGGACTGTGACATGCTGGCGGAGGTCATTGTCGGCTGCCACTGGAGTGTCCTCGAGTGACGGAAGCACACACAGGGCACATAAACAGGCCTACACGGTTCACAAGTAGCTCATGCGGGCTAAAGGTCAGCGACCCCTTCTATTAACAAAAAAACGCCTGGTGTCTGCACATTGTGCAACAGGGGAATGCTACAGTATAGTACACTAGACAACGTTTCCTAGGTCTGTGGGACCTGAATGTCCCCTGATTTAATTGGGGGGAGAACTTGGTATGGCAACACTCACACTAATATCATCAATATAATTGCTGTACAACTGAATACAGGACTGATCTGTTTGATTGGAGTTTGTTTTCTGATTAATAATTCACAAGAAAAGTCAATGTCGTGTCTGTAAATTTGATGTTATAATAAAGCAGTTCACTTGTCACAATGTGACCAATAAAACGTGTATCCATGTGCTTCTGTTTACTGTCGTGTTAAGATCATATCCACTTTAGATCTGTCTAATGAATGTAGATGAGGATCCGTCTATTGTTTCTGGATCCAATGGTTCCCAACACTCATCTCAGCGATGATTGTCTGGGAACCAGCCACTGTCAATCGTGCAGAAAACAGTGAAAAACAAATGTGAAATTCCAGTGTCACTGAAGGAACAGCTAAAGAGTAGGCTAAAGAGTGACAATGCTGCATGCATCCTCCACATGCTATCACTCACCAAAAGACATCTCGAAATAATAAGAAAAACAATAAGCGCAAGAGTTTTCCAGGGGAAGTCTATTGTGGATGTTACTATTAACATCTTAAAGTTGGTCCTGTGGCTGTATAACAATATCATTAGTGTAGGGCTGTAGTTGCCAACTCATCAAATTGGAGGTAGGTGTCTCGTGAACAGCACAAACAGCATAGATGCACCCATTCGTCCTATACCTGAGTTTTATAAGATAACAAAAAGATATGTAAAATACTTTGTATTGCCACCGATTTTGAAGTGAAAAATGTAGTATTATTTCTCACAATTTAATTCCCCACCAAGGCATTAGACACATCGGTGAAATTCATTTCTGTGACTTGTTACGCTGTGCCAGCACTTCTCGAAAGGATTCGTTTTTTTAAAGTGTCATTCTCTGACAGTTTGATGAATGCTACATTTCCCCCTAACTATACTTCTTGCATCTGGATATTAAAACATTTAATCTAGCAACCAAGTTATGCAGTTTGCTGTGCGAAGATCCTATCAGCAATACTCTATTTGCGCCAGATTGTCTGTACATCCACACATTATTTTGTAATATAACAATAGTAAGCACTCCATCTGAAGGAACAGTTCTCACACTTGTGATGGTTCCTGGCAAATGACAGCTGGAAAATGTCTCAGCATGATATGATTAATCATGCTTATTCACTGGTGGGCATCATGTTGAGTCTGTTTTTTTTTTAATTTGGAATAAATTGTGCATTCTGTAAGAAGTAACATTTCTTATGATTAATTAAATGTTAATTTACATGGGTATGTGTATGTCTAATTCCCCTTTGGTACAACATATATATTAACACAAGTTAATGTAAAGTTATTTTACAAGATGGCCATTTCTATTTCTATGTAGTAATTCTAATTAGGATGTAGCAAAAGCACTTTTAAATCTATTATTAAAACTAGTAATATTGAGTGCACAGGGGTCAGGCCAAAATGATAATTGGATGATAAAATTGATTCACACTTCTGTTTTATTTGCTTCAGGCCTAGCTTGTCCCATTTCCTTTTTCTATCCTTCCAATTTCCCTCCATCTGTGGTAGAAGCTGGCCACCATCAGAGTGTGGAGGAGGTTATTCAGCAATGGTGCACCCACTCAGACGTGAGGGAATAAGCGGGGCGGAACACAAGAGCTATTTTAGTTGAGCTCCTCGGTATCTAGGTCTAAGTGATTAAATTGGTGTCTTGTGCCCATATTCTTCTCAATGAAGGTGTGTTTATATTGTTGTTTGATATTCTCTCAATATGTTCTACCAAACTGAGAAAAAAAAAAAACAACAACACCCATTGTAAGAATGTTTTCTTTTTGATTTGCTAACACGTTCCTTTAATCCCAAATGAAGTATTTATGAGCAGTTTATAAACACTTGGCGAAAAACACATTTTAATATAGATGCTACATAAAGTCATTTTATGTGTTAATTCAGTTTTTTGTCAATATTTATAACTACTCCATCAACAGTTTATGAATGATGGAACAAATGTAAACATCCAGTGTTCAACCTGTATTGAATGTGTTTAAGACATGTTGAGTTTCAAGATTTTTAGTTGGGTTTTTTTAACACCAAAATAGTATTTGAAAAAAAAGTCAAGGTCCACTTGATTGCAGCCACATCCTTGATCAGATATGTTTTCTCAGTTGCTATGGAGAGTGAAGATGTATACAGAAATACATACTTTGTCTTCATTCATTTACAATGTGTATATCTATATGATTAGTCTATCTATCTAGCTGAGAAATTAATATTTGCTTTACAGTATGCCTTTCCTTATTTTACACAGGTTCCCAATACATAGTGCAAATGCCACATTGTCTCTCATGGGCCTCCACATCTAACCCAAATCCTTCTGTTAGCTTGAAAAATGGCTTTCTGTGCAACCACAAGGGACTGAGAAGAGGAATGCCCGGTCTGCCCACCACTGCTGTATTAGGTTACTTATTGACTGTAACATCTTTCTTCATTGTGCCTTACTTCATTTTCCCTGTCTCAATCCCTTAGCCCTTCCTCCTCCACCCCTTTCCATTTCATTCACCCTACAGCCCCGAGGCCAGAGTACCACGCGGTCTGGCCAGTTGCGGCTCCACGGCCTTTTCGCTTTCAACAGTCAACACGGCAAAGAGGTTTGCTATGGAGGCCCAGTTAAGGCAGCGAGCGCTGGGGCAAAGTCTAGTGGGGCCGGGCTGAATGGATGAGCTGTCAAGCATCCAGTTCTGTGATGAGAGACCCAGACTTCATTCAGGTTCAGATCGGGCAGACAGCAGTTCCTGTCAAACCCCACAGCAGAAGAAGCTCCCATGTCAGAACTAACCAAGTAGGAGGGGCGGTAGCCTGGGGAGGCAGTGAGGGGTGGTTTGGGGAATATGGACTTCATCTGTGCTTCATCAAGTCCATGTGTGAAACGCATATTTGAAATGCACAGTGTGAAGACACACACAAGCACATATATACACACACAGTCCTCATTGGACATTTCTCTACGTTTTAATTAGAAAAGCATTGGAGATTTAATCGTCAATGCAATATTCTACATCCTCCAGTGTCTATATTCCTTTTTAACTCTGTCCATATTACGCCGCTGTCTCTGGGTTGTTTGTTCCAAGATGTACCGCTGGGAGCACAGGAGGTGACAGGAGACTCCTGGGGAAGGAAGAGAATGTAGGAGAGGAGGATGTACAGGGAATAAGGAGACAAACAGGGTTCCCAAGAGAGTATGAACAGATGAGAAAACGATGGTGTCTGATAGCGGGACGTGGAGTGACAACACAGAGACGCATTAGTAGAAAGAGAAAAACAGGGGAGGAGACAGAAGATGAAAATAAGGAGAGAGACTGGCAGTAAGAATCAAGGAGCCTGAAGTTTCTGTCCCTGTCTGAGATAAAACTCTCACACGGTCTTGTCACTGCACATGTGATGACTATAATGTAGGCTTTTAGCTTCATAATGACTCCGCAGAAAGTAAATCTGTTTCAAATAAGATATTACCTTTTCTTAAAAGAAGCAATCTTACTTTATCTTCTCTCTCTTATATTGTAGAACTTTGTTTCTGTTGAAGATGGTAATAGCCTGGGTTGGGTTGTAAAAGCTGTGGATTTTTTATTTTTTTTGATCTGTATTTTGACAACTTAAAACCTGATGCCTTTATTATCAGCCCACCTGAAAATGTATAATGATTCAATTAAAACGTTAAACGTTTACTGCTTTACGATCTAATTCAAAATCCACATTAGCAGCTTGCTCATGTGAATAATAAGAGCAGATGAAGAATAGTAAGAAAAGATGTGCATGCGTGCACACACAAAAAAAAAAAAAAATACACAGAAAGAGTCTACATAAATTCAGCAAGGGGATAGAAAGAAAAAAAAAGAAGCGCAAAAGTACTACACATATAGAGAAAGCGACTACACCGCGGTTGAAGACAGGCGGGAGAGAAAAGTAGAACTGGCAGAGTTGAGAGGAGTGAGAGCAGGAAAACATCAGTGGAGAACTCATCACAATGCAGCGCAGCAGAGCAGCTCCCGGCCTGCACCGCAGGAATCCCATCTTCAGGGCTCAGAGCAGGTAATAGGAATGCTCCAGTCATTAATGCTGGGAGAGGAAGAACAGGAACAACCCTGTGTTCTCTGTTGAAGCTCTATTGCCCACCTCTGATTCCGCAGCAATCCACACCGGAAATGTATTAAAAAGGAGTTCAGAACTTGTATGGAAGCCAACTCATATACAGTGCTCTGGGAAAAAAAGAAACTGAACGTAAATTATACTGAAAATGGGAGGAATTGCTATTGTGTTTTCCCCCCCCTTCAATTACAAGGCCAGACATGCTTTGTTTTCTCAGAGGGTTCAGCATTTCCATTGGTTCTTGAATGCTACGAGTTTAAACTGGGACTACTGTATGGAAGGTGAAACATTTTTACATGATCCAAACATCATCAAGAAAAAAACCCCAACGTAGAATATCATTATACCATCCATTTTATGATGAAAAATGTATTGAACAGGTTTGCTAGTTATCTTAATCTACTGCCAATCTGAAATACGATGAGGAGATAAGGGAAGCTGGAAGACTGCCTGGATATATTCTCTGTCGCAAAAAAAACTGTCACAGGAGGAACAATTTGGTCTGCTGCTTGCAACAGTGAGTACAGTACAGCAGCACAAACGACTGGCTGATGTAAAGGACTGGATCCGTCATACAAAAGATACTACAGTAGGCCCACACCGCTCACATGACATTGAGTTTCCTTTCTTTTTTTGCTCAATGGAAATCTTTCATATATTCTTTGTTGTGCCTTTTATGTTTTGCATTATGACAAAGGCTCATGAAACGAATTAAAGATATACTGAAATAAAAAAAAGTTCAGTTGATTATTTTAGCCTTGGGATTTTTGACACCCAGGATCATATTACAACCTAAACAAGTCTAATTCCCTCATTTTATTCAGGTAAGCCCTCAAGTCATTTAGATTTTTCAATTGTTTTGTTTTTTTATTGCATTTCTAATATTTTTCTCCCAAAAATTATTTTGACACCAACAATATTTCACCCCCAAAGGTTTTGCATAATTTCGTGTCACTGACACTGTAAATCATGCAAATACAAGAATGAAGATCTCAGCTATCGCAATAACACAATGGTGCTTCATCGCTGTCTCAGGTACAGCACAGGTCAGAGCTCTCTGTGATACTGGAAGTTATGGATGATATTCCCTCAAGAAGAAAACACGAATGCCGCTGAAGTTGAGGTGTGAAGTCAGATCATTTAGAAGCTGCTTTGTGGCACAATTATCAAAGGACTTGAATTTGATACTAAAACAGAGCACAGTCATGCTGCGATGACTAGAAGACAATTACTTTATTTTGCTGACTAATTTGTGTTTGCCAAGTGTAGTTAAGCAGTTAAGGTATAGCCAATGTGTAACACCAATATATAAACCCAAAATAGAATATGGTACGTTAAAAGACATGCATACTTTTTGAAAGTAAGATTTGGCATTTGTAGATGATTGGAAATTAACAAATGAATAACATGTTCAGTGACGTGCGGTGAGGATCGTGGCTGCTGAGGCACTGACACTACATAAGTCAGATTTACAAATATACGAACCCAATAGAGAAGCTTAAATCAACATTCAATTAGCAGCTTGCACATATGAAAAACAACCAGTAGTCAATCCGCATTATTTACACACACATAGGTAAAGTACATATTTGATTCCACCGGGAACGTTTCAGCAGCGGAGCGCTCGCGGGCGCCACCCGCGAACATCGTGAGATTCCGCGATAATCTGCGTAACAACCCCGGATGTATAAAGAGAACAACAAACACATAAAAGGTTACTTTACCTGTCCGACGTTTAACTGCTGTTGATTTGGTCATATTTCCTTGTTTTTTAAGACATTTTTAAGCTTGGATATAGCATCTTACATTCTCGTGGTCAAAGCAAAATATAAGAAGAAGAGAAGTGTAGAAGAAGAGCAACGACAGAACAAGCATGAACTCGACCCGTGGGCTCTCGCTCGCCCCCTTCAGTGAGGCAGAGGTACTGTTTGCCCCTCTGTGCTTTTTCACTGCGGTTTCTGTCAGATCAGCAACACTAAATATGTTCTACACATACGTGAAATACATTACCTATTCTATGGAAAGAAAGGACATATAATAAAAGTTTCTACAAATATTACAGTGGTGACAAACAATGAGAAAGCAAAAGACACGCGCTCAACCCAGTTAGTGAGGGATTCACAGTCTGAGATGAGGAACAGCTCGTCACTGCCTCACCTCACTGTCTCCTCTGAACAGGACATGCGCTAATTCAGCGATTTTGATTATAAAAATGCTTGAAATGATTGGAATCATACAGAAATTACATTTATTGCACAGATCAGTAGAGAAATATTAATATTTATTTTATTTTAGCATTATTTGTTTTTTACTTGTCATGATGACTCCCCTGACCGCACGTCCCTGGTTTTGGGGTGATTAATTATTGTTCGTACAATATTATTTACAAGCAATATTTCATTTGAAGATAACATGGGCTGGTATAATATAATTGTAAATTGTAAATTATAAATCTCTAAAGACCTGGTTTACAGCATGTAAGAATGTTTGGCACTCAACACTTAAAATGTATTTTTTTATAAAGTGTCCTTTCTCATAAGATTAAGCTTTCCTTGTTTTTCCAAAGACAAACTTCATGAACAAAAGTGCCTTATTGAGATTCATGATCATATTTTGACTTGTCATGTCAAAACATCCACTCTGAGCCCAGGCACCTATATCACACCATTACAATAAGCAGCTCACATCAACATAATGATTCTATCTGTGCAAGTCCAGCACATAAGTCAGTTGTTCATTAAGGAGGGCGGGCCTCTTCCTCCATTGCTATCAGTGCTGCATGTCTGTCTTCCTGCTAACATAATCAGCAGCATAATCAGCTCAATCTGATTCATGGTCTCTTGCTACCGGTAAAGTTGAAGCCAGGCATGCCAGCTTCTCTAGATAGCACTCACCATCACATTCTATCCACATCAATTGGTATTCACTCAGCGCCTCCCATTGTATTCCCGCATTTGTCATACCCTGGTGTGGGTTCAGGTTCTCCCATGCCTCAAGTCATTTGATCTTCACCTGAGTCCAAGATGAGAATCAGATTCGCAAAATCTTTTTCACTCTTGAAAATGAGCACAATGAACAGGTTAATATTCCATTCTGTCTTGAAAGCATTTCTGATCTCTTGCTTTTGTAAATTTTAAAATGTGTGCAACCCTGATCCTGACATCCTCTGTTTGTCTCCTTCCTTCGCTTTGCCTCCTCCACCAATATTCAACAACCATGTCTCTGCCAATAAAGGACAATCATACTATGGCGAAACAAGATTTCACAGAGACAACGGTTATTCGTTATTTGGACACAGCACCGGCTAAAAATCCACAGCAACCACCAGTTTCTCCTCTCAGGGAAATGCTGCATTCTGCTACACTGCCCATAGCAGCTCTCGGGTCATGGATAGATATTCATCTGGAGCTTCCCAAAGATTAGGAAGCCAAGTGCTTTGCTATGTCTTATGGTAATGAGGGACTGTTTTTAATAAGCTGCCTGTTCTCTCTCACTGGAATGAGAGACTAATATCTCATCCTCCTGAGTAGGAAGGTGACTTGGGTCAAATCCAGATGAAATTGCTGCTCACTTTTAATTCCGAAATCTTCAGTATCTATTGAAACATTAAAGGAAAAAAAAAAGATGATTTAAATATTAAGACCTACCCTGTGGTATTACAGTGCCACGATAACGGTTATATTGTGAAACACAGTTTTTTGCTGAAATCAATTCAGCGTTTTGTATAAATATTTGCTTTTAACAGCATATAAAGGGTTGCATAAATATTTGTTTTATAAAATTGAGCATAAGTGTGCGAACATGAAAGTGGCAGAGATGACTGAAGGTTAAATGTTGCTTGAGTAAAACCATTTTCTGATTACATAAGAGCTCAATCTGATTTAAGTGAGAAATAAGGGCTTTAAATATCAGACATGACAAATATGTCTTTGAGACTATTAAAACATTTGTACATTTGAATACACTAAAGTGCACTACACTGAAGGTTATTCTTAAAATGCTCGTATGTTATCCTGATGAGAAGTTCTATTTCACAGTTACCAAGATACCTAGACATTTTGAAGTGAACATAAGGGGGCTGTTTCAAACTCCAAGGGAGCTCAAAAGCTCTTATACCACTCACATTTTGAGTGTTGTGCTTAGCATAAAGGAGGGACGTCACATCTGCCCCTGAGTTTCCCTTACCCCTCAGAAGGCCATCCCCTCCATTTCGAAAAATCAAGCAAGTGTGCAGGAGGGACCCCAGATCGATGAACACTCATCAGCCTTGCCATCTGGCCCTAGTTTTCTTAGCAAATGAAGCTGATTATTGAGCAGGGTGGCTAATGGCATTGAAATCTACTGGGTTGTGCCTGGTCTGGATATAGCAGAGAAGTGATAATAACAGGTATTGAAATAGACCCAGATGCAACCCATTCAACGCACAAAGGAGGAACACACGCAGGTGTTGTCAATCATCTTTTAATGGCTTTGACATCGCTGATTGGGGTGTGGCCAGAAGTGCAACTTGTCTAACAATATCAGCCCAGAGAGAGCAGTGCAGCTGCAGTTTTCTGTCCTTGGTTAATTCAGAGTTATCTCTTGTCACTGAGAGCAGGTCAGTGACTTCCCTGAAAGCTATTAAAACTAAGACTTTCTTTTCCTCCTGTCTTCTGCCTTCCATCAAAGAAAATGACAACGCACAGTTTATTCAAAACAACATATTATTTATATGGATAAAGTTAGAAAGAAAGAAATATTAACTGGATTCAGAAAGCTCTGTTTCGTTCTCTTCGGTGGCGACAAGCTGTAATTGCAGCTGAGTTTTCACATCTCAATTCCCAGAGATCTAAACAGTGTGACGTCATTCAGTTGGCAGTTTTTTTGGATTTGCACTTCATCATCAGTCGTCATCGCTAACAATGAAAAGAGCGATGACAGTGACCGTTAACTCGCTACACTAGCAGAGACCTGAAAAACAACAGTACGCCGCTTCACACACAATTGATTTGAAGAGCGGGATGTCAGCTCCGCCTACCCACTCCGGCTGACCAACTACTGCTGGCTGATGGAAAGCACTTCACTAACTGTGTGACGCTTGTGGTTTTTCCCGAGCTCGTGCCATCTGTTGGTAATACTGCAAATGCGAAGGCTTTCAGCAGTAAGCCATTAGCTCAATCATCATTGTGTTAGATAATCTGGCAATAGATAGTGACTTGAAGGATACATTTATTTGAAGGAAACATTTTGAGATTAATGAGATTATTACTTGAAGGTCAGGTCACTGTTGCCTTGCATAAATAATGAAAATATCAACTTCTAATATAGAAAAGGAAAAAAAAAGTGCCATATTATGGCCAGTTAGCATTGTAAGATGTTATTAGTCCCTCCCTGTTGGCTCCTGCATTTGTTTGCTTGTATGCAAAACTAAAACCACACTGATATTAGAAATAAACTCTTTATGATATTGCTATCCATCTTGCTTGCTCTAATAGTACAAGTTGTTAAAATAGAGCTTTTCCAAGGCAAAAGTAGCATGACATACTTTGGTGTCTTTCCAAAGCGTTGCTTCCACCCAATGTAGCTAATATGCTGCAGCCCCTGGAATCCGGAATAAAAAGGAAATGAATGAATGAATCATAATACATCTTCAAAACTAATTGCCTTATGTACCAAACGTCACCTACACTGCAGAATAGAGAAGAAAACCCCCCAGAATGTACTTTGCACCTATTCAGACTATTGATGTTTGTGAAGAGAATTTTTCAGCATACTTTACCTTTCAGATGAATTCCTTCATACAATCGGTATCTTTCTCCTTCCTACTGGGAATGAAAAATTAGGCCTTGGACTTTCTCCTCTTCACGGCTTTTTTTAGAGAACTGCCTTTAATAAATACCACATAATTATTAAAAGGGTTGTAAGCAATATTAGTATTTCTGATAACGTCCTATCCGCCCTTGCTAACTTCCTCCTCACCACATCTTCTGTTCTCCCCCTCCATCAACACATGAACATGCAGCATTGGTCACCAAACATTGTCCATAAATGTAGCTGGCTACCCATCTACTGAAGCGTCAGATAAACAATATATTACACCCGTATGAACATAGTATGAACATGTTTATTTATAAGTTTAGCTCATCCACAGCAAAACTTCCCTTGAATTGTATTTATTTTATGAATTAAAAACAGTGACCTTTTTATTAGTTCATCTTCATGTATGCAGTTGTAGTTTATAAGTCATCGTCTGTCAATCCTACTACAGTGTACTGTCCTGTAATTTGACCACCATAAAAATCCCAAAATGCTTTTTTACATTCACCCCATTGTCAGTTTTGTTTGTTTAATGGTGCAGGAACAACAAAGTTGAGACAGTATAATGCTTTATGTTAAGTCCAATATAAAACATTTTTAACGATTCACAATATTTACATAATGGGTATTGAATGTATTCTGCTGGAGCCCGGAGTCTGGTAGATGAAGCAGGAAGTCATTGTTTCTGTCATTTGAAATGCCTCACAGATCAGGATCAGCTTTTTCATCACTAACAATAAACCACTTACTGATACATACTGGGACTGAGACATACTGAGTAATTACTTTACTTAATATGTTTTTGGGCAGTAGATTATGGACAATATTGTATTATTGAAATATGGCTTTCCCTAAAGGGATGTATCGCAAAGTGAGATTATTGGGTTAGGGGGTTATGTTGAGCCTAAAGCCAGTATTTGCAATGTTTTTTAACCTGGCTAGATTGCCATGGTAACTTATGCTGCACACCTAACCTGAGGTCTCATATATAAAACAGTGTGTAAAATACACACTAAATGTTTGCATACGTACAGATAAGGAAATATCCCCAAAACTATTCTGATTGATATGTCTTGTATGCCTGCCAGTGTGCAGTTTTCTTTTATAAAGCCCAAAACAACTTGGGAATGTGCACATGTGGATCATCCTCATAACTCGGCCTCTACATGCCCACATTCAACCTTACATGGTCAATGCAATATTTCAAGCAATCAGACTGATTGCTTCCAAAACGATCGGGACAATCAGTGATATCATGTTATGGTGAACTTGGCCGACATTAAGATTAGGACTCAAAATGAGGATGTGGAGTGATTGTGCGAGGGCTGTCATTGGCTTTATTTCTACATTTTGGAATCAGGTGGTGAAGATTTGCTGGGTTGGTTGACTGGAGAAGGCAGAGTGTGTTGTCATGTCATGAGAGGTCACAAGGGCAGATTTGAATGTGGCAGTGCAATAGAACTGAAAAAACAACTATTCAACAGAAGTGGCAGCTTTATTCTCCATCCAGCAGGGTTTTCACAGATATCTCTGGGAGAAAAAAGGTCCAAGAACAAACTTGGATCATGAAGGAGGCAATAAAGGTTCTTTATATCTCAAAATTCCAAGCGCTCATCATCAATTGTCCTGCTTGCTACTTCCAGCAAAGTGCTCACTGTGCTGCTGCTTCCTTTGTTCTACTTTGTGTGCAACTCCTCAGCCCTGCTTTGATTAGGTGTCTTAAGCACCTACACCTGGGAGAGGCTGAGGCATTCTGGGAGATGTAGTGTGACATGCCAATCCTTTATGGGAATGTAGCACTTCTCTACTATATGGCCCCTCTGTGATGCCACAGTGTCTCCAGTGAGCTCTGATATTTGCATCTGATAGCTGTTTTCTGTTTGTCAGTATACTGTATCCATCCCTATTGGATAAACCATACATGATCAATAAAGTCGTGTTCACTGAGGCGATTTTACACAAAAACAATATTAAAACTGTAGGCCTACTTGCTGATATATGCACAGTATTATAAGATTAAAAAAAAATAAATGAATGAAAAATATTTGATGCTATATTCTGCAAATTGTTCATGATATTTGAATCCTTGTAGATGCCTTATAGAGTTTCTACAAGATTATGATGTTGCCGAATTTCGAATTGATGAATTGCAACCACATGTCTGTAGTCTGACCCTCTCTTCTGCCCTCCGGGGTGCAGACAGGCCTGATAAAATATTGAGGAAATTTGATTTGAGATGTTAGATGGTTTATATCTTTTACAATTGAAGGGTGCTCATGGATTAGTTATGGCTCAATAGCACAAGTAACACTGCTGCTTTGAATGTTATGATATAATCTATAAGTAACATGAGTGAAATTAAATGCATGAGATCTCACATTTAATTTCCACAGTCTGGCTTCAATTCACCACCTCACCATCTGCATCACAATCTCCCGTCACCATATCGTGTGTACGCATGAGGAGCGCACGTTGTTCTGTCGTTCAGTCCCGGATTTTGACTATGAGAAATGAGACCTCTGGACTAGACCAGTTAATGTTCAGAGTTTTGGACGGAATCTGGCTGTAAAAAGCTTACCTGGACCCAGGTGCAATAATTGTAAGTGGTTCTCTTAGGAGGCAAAGCGTTTAGGGACCAAATACTGTTAAATTTACTTTTCAAGGTTGTTCCTGCTCTTACTGAACAACTGGATATGTTTGTAGTGTTCTCTGGCCATTTGGCTGGAGCAGAGGCCTTCTTTAAAATCTCAGGCAACATACACTGATTTTTTGATATATTATCAATGATGTTTACTTGCATATGAAATGTGGAATAATTCCTTCAAAACATACAATAAGGTTACTACTTTGGACTATGGTTGGTTCTGATTGCTGAAGATCTTTTAACACTATTGGTACTGCAGCTAATAGAACACAGTTTAGAAAATGCATTCATCTATTGTTATTGATCACAGATAATATTCAATTAATAAAATGTATTTTACTTTGATTTGGCCAAAAATAACTACAGTTTTGCTTTTTGGTTTATTACGCTTTTTTTCTTCACATGCGGAAGTAGTTGGCACTCGATCGGTCCATTTGGTAAAATAAAAGAGTCCAACAATGTGCCAAAAAAACCTTTTATGGGAATGCGCAAAAAAGAAGAACAAAAAACTGGGCAATCAAAGACAGTTGATAACCACTGTTGTGGTATCTGCTATCTCTGACTGGGGCCTTAAACTTTGTGCTAAACAAGACAAACATGACAAATCAAAAACAGTGTATTCTTGTAGGGCAATTTAAAGAGCAGCTATGGAACAATTCTCTGGGCAGATAATATGGCCTGCATTATAATATTCAAAATTTCAACATTAGGGAAACATTGTCCATCAACTTTGACTGTTTGAGCACCAAGCATTGTATACGTAAGCAGAGTCTACCTCCTCTTGTCCAGCGGGAGTCCTGAGCTCTGTTCTGCTCATGTTATAAACAGCTGGTTAAAAATCAGCAACGATTCCCCTTAATGACAAACACTCTATTTCAGAGATTGCTGTATGTACAGCTATAAAGAGAGCAAACTGTTTTTTTTAGTCATTATAAGTATGATTTATTTGGTAACATGCCCTTATGAAAATTAGTCATATACAAATAGTCTTTGACGAGATAACATTTTTGGAATACCTCATACAATGTGTGTAACTTATTAAAAGATTACTTCTACGGCTGAAATTAGCCAGATGACGCAAAATTTCCTGGACCCTCACTGACGGTGAGCAGGGAACTCGAAAAGGGATCGAAAACCTCCACATTGCAAAACCGGCTGAAAATCATCTGACTCCAGACTGCTGCAAAATAACCACACACATACTGCTGTGCATCTGTGAAACAAAATGGTCTCACAGCAACATAACACATGACTCATAATGCTACACAGCTTCCATGTTTGTAGAGTGATAGTCAACAGCACACAGTGGAGACTGTTCACATTTTCTTTTCCTTTTTGTTGATTTCCTTCTACTTTAGAAATGTCCAATTTCCCTGCTTCGCACTCTGCTGAAAACGGCTTCTTTTCACCTGCCAGCAAGAACTTTAACCTGGAGGGCATAACACACTCAGACATTCACCCTATACCCCCCTGATCAGACCCCCTTTTGCCAAGTATTTTGCCACTGTGTTACCACTGAGCATTTTCTCAAGACACATTAAACAACAACAAACATCCTAAGGCCCTGCTAGAAAGTCCAGGGAGCATGGTGGGTATAAAAGCTCTGGACCCCTTTTGAGTTACTCAGCCCTCAGGACTGCACATTCATACATAAACATCTCTGTATCTTCTTCCAAGAAGATGGTTTCTGGGTGCAATTAACTAGACCATAATTATGGATGCATTAAAAACTCAACTGTCCATATTGAAACCTATGACTCAAATGACTCTGTTGTTCTGTTTGCTACAGATGCTCCCAGCAGATCAGTCTTTACTGTCTGTATTGTCCTGTAATGTAATGCGGCCAGTCAGTGGCAGGTCCTCTTTGATGCATTAGGCTGAATTGTCTGACTTCCCCATGGAGAGGAGTGTCTCCACCAAGATTCAGAAACTGTAGCTCAAGTTAGCAATTCCAGTAGTTCCTGATGGGTACAGGAAGAAAAAATGGTCTATTCTGGCTATTTTCTGGTTTCCAAGAAAAAACATAGGCCCATTCTGCACCAATTGAACACGTGTGTGTGTGTGTGTGTGCCTTTTTGGAAGCTCACACTAAAAGAGCCACCGGAGCCAGTGCAATCAGGTGACATGGCTTACACTGTTTGTCTGCTTGTAGTTTTGTGTGAGGTCAATCATGCTCAGTTGCCGTGGCCTTGCCTAACGCACAGTGTGAGTGTGAGCACAGACAGAGCCGTGTAACCTTCTCACCCTGCTGCGAGTATGACGGCCATGAATCCAGCCAGCAGGGAAGGTTTGGCATGTCCAATCAGATTTGATAAACCTGCACCTGCAAATTTCAGTGTGCTTTTCTGCAAACTTAAAACTCAAGAGCAAACAGTACAACTACAGCTTTTTACTCTAAGTAATGTGATTGTGCATGACCGCAAAGTGTTCTGTCAGACAATTAAAATAGTTTGTAGTGTAAATGAATCAAAATACATATTTACTTTGATTTATAGTAATGCATATTAATAACATGCCTTAATTGTCTGTGTTTTTGGTCTGGGCTCTTTTCACTGGTTTGAAGTAGGCTGTGCTCAGTTTGAAAAAAGGTGATGTCACATCTGATGATCCAATCAGTGTTAAGCATTATTTGAATTAAAATTGATGAAAATCATGAATATTTAACGCTGTTGGGTTTTTTTGTCCTGCAATTACACTTCCCAGCAATTCATTTATTTCAATCTTTATTTATGATCTCCCATAACAATTGTGATATCCAAATTCCATTGTTTACTTTCAAAATGTCCTCAATGGCATCTATCAATTCCCAACGACAACTTTCCCTTCCACCAACTGAAATAAATTCAATTTCCTTAAGTGACCTCTCAACACCCAACCCCTCCTTTAAAAAAGGCCACGTAACAACCTTTAGCAGAATAATTACTCCCAACGGTAGAAATTGCCCATCCCCCAATGAATCTATTGACACCACCCCTTGGCTCGAACCCAAAAGTGTGTGTGTGTGTGTGTGTGTGTGTGTGTGTGTGTGTGTGTGTGTGTGTGTGTGTGTGTGTGTGTGTGTGTGTGTGTGGCACGCTTACAGATGGTCAACAATGGAAAGCAGTGCAGTGGGCCGACCCCTTCCATTCAGAGAGGTTTCCTTTATCAGCTTCCTCAGTACCCAAGCTGCTTTTATTGCTCTTTAACCCAGCTGCCTGCCTAATGAATACGCCCATACATTTTCCATTGAGGAATTCAAATTGAACAGTTTTGACCATCAACAAGGACAAGAAAAAGAGGGGCGGATGTATTTATAACAGAAATTTGATTTTCGAATACAAACAGGCAGACTTGGTCAAAGTAATGATTTTGAGATACTTTGAGTGCCGAGCCGTTGAATAAAAATACTTTAAAATAATAATAATTAATTAATAATAATAATCTGAACGAGATTATTATTTTCTCTTGCCAACTAAAGCAACATTCTTTTAATATTAACATTCCTCTAATACGAATACTCTGTACAGAATTTCTATTGAAAGCATTTATCTCTGAGCAGTTAAGTTTTAGCCAATGTGTTGCTTGTTAATTATAAAAATGCACACAAAACTGATGTATACAAAAGTAGGTTGAACAATTCATCAAAAGATGAACAGCCTTTGACTGACAATTAATTTCCAAAACTCTTCTAGATTAACCCTAATCCTGGAATTTCACCTTTTGTTAGATAATTTAATTTCATAAAATCTTTTCTCAATATCCAGGCAGTTAGTGATAGGAAGGCTTATCATGCAGGAAATAAAGAAAGAAAACCTGTATACATCCAAAGATATTTGATTGGCAAAACACCATGAGATGTCATGATGTGATTGGTGGAAATGTAAGCTGCACTTTTGTGTGTTTGAATGATGCAACTGCCAGACGCCAGGGTCACTGTGGCCCCTCTCACTGCAAAAGATTAGCAAGGAAACCCCTTCATCCGTTAAAATACCGTGAGGCCCTGTAACTCAACATCAATAGCTCTGAGACAGGATGTGATGCAGTTTTCTGGTCAGCTGATGCACACTGTGTTAGTGAACAATGGTGACAATACCAAGCGCACGCGTTCCAATGTCGCAGTGAAACTGAGACACAAGGCCTGTCCCCTGGGGCTTCCTTCCACCTCCCATCTGTCTTTGTTGTCTTTGGTTGGTAGACAGCATGTGGCTCCAACGGTGTCTAACACAATGTCAAGAAAGACCATTGACGTTGTTATGATTTAAAAAAAAAAACAGTCATCACAATGTATTCACACCTCTAAGTGTATGTGGCTGTTATTTATAACAGGTAACATAAGGGATTAGAAAAAGAAAGCTGTGTGAACAATGTTAGCGGAAGTGTCATCTGACCATCAGTTCATATTTTGAAATAATAATATCAACAGAAGCCCTTTATTTCTATTGATATGGATTTAGATATATTTAAAAGTCACATCTACCCAAAAATCTGTTTTGCTTTTCGTTACTACATTACACTGCAGAATCATGTATGTTTTTTTTATACTTGAAGGCTGTTTCATCTGTGTCCACTTTAAATTCATCACGTATGCATATTTATGGGATCATAGATAGAGTAGATTAATTTCAAGAATTTCTATTATAAGTAATGTTTTTTTATTTTTTTTTCGATTGGCAATGTATTTTAACAAATTACATCCTGGTCCTGGTCTGGCCTATTTTCACACTTACATTGATCACCTCAATCAAATAGAGTGAAATGTGATAGTAGTTTGTATGCCTTTTACTGTGAATAATTTATGTCCGTATCTACTGTGAAGGATAATTTTAATCTCAAGGAATTGGAGGATACTGTTACAATAAGTCAGTCTTTCCCTTTGAGAAAGCCCAAGGTTGAAGGGTATTTCGTATCCTGTGTCAGTTCATGATTTTGTTAAATGTAGATTTGTGGAGAATATTTCAATAAATGGTCTAAAACATCCTGGTAGCGCCCAGACCTCCGTCTGAGATAATATACTTAAAAAGGTCATACTTATTTTCTTACCAGGAATCCTATCTCCATCCAAATTGTTTCAGTCTGCCTTGGCGAGGGTTGAAGATGTCTGCAGTAGATGTCTGCTATCCCCCCATTACAATGAACCACAATGGCAAAACAACTACATTTGGAAAAAAGCAGCAATCATGACACAAGTTGGCTGTTGTCACTTCAATTATTGCAGATACCTTGATTCCTTCTCACAAGGAAAGGTACCTTAAGCCAGTGTATAGTATAGTAATGTGGGACGTCAAAGAGCAAAAATGACTCTGGGTCCAGCTATATTGTAAGTCATGACTGACATGTTATATTTTTTATGTTATTTTGAAAGCATTTTTCCTACAATCATCTTGTCGGAGACCTTTCTTGTCCTCTCTACACAGATCATATTGTACTTTACATCAGAAACAAACACTACTTTTGAGGTAGTGCTGTAAAATGTTGAAGGCCACAGAGGGTGGACCACATCAAGCGGATAAATTGGCCATAACACTCCTGAGAGCTCCCAACAGCCAGCAGTCGTTTATATTACCACAATATGTCCCATAATGTATGTACTATACATAGGTCTCTCTCTCTCTCTGTGTGTGTGTGTGTGTGTGTGTGTGTACCTCAAAGCGGTTTTAAAATAGTTTTGTCTCACTAATTATTGAAGTAAAGTAAATGTTACCCACATGGATGCTATTTTATGTTATATTATATGTTTTCCTCTTCCAAATGTTAATTCATTTTCTTTACCCTGGTATCCTTTTTTTTATCAGTTGAAGTCTCAACTGCCACAAGGTCCCCAGAAATATCAATCACATCGCTTTACGATTCAGATTTTTTTCCAAGCTAATATTACCTTTCTCATCCCAAAATGCAGAAGCAATAATGAGCAGAAGCATCAATCCTACTTTCTGACACTTTACGCTTGAAGAAGAATTTTCATGTCAGGCAATAACCGCTAGTGAGCCTCAGTGGCACAAGCTCAGGGCTTGCGCCTACACCAAAGCCTAATGGGATAGATCAGCTCTTGCATATCTGGGGGCAATCACTCACTCCGTCTCCTTTCTGACAGGACTCAGTTATGGCTTCTGGGTAATATCATTTCTGTTATCTTAAGATATCAAATATCTGTCTTTATTGGCAAAGACCTTAGCAAATGGAGGGTAGTTTGCTTGCCTTGGCAAGACAGAGGAGGAAAAATGAAGGCATATTTATCCACCTCACAATCTCCGTTTAGGATGGAGTTCTCAGGACTTTGGCGCCATTTTTAGGGCATCAAAATATTTCACAAACATTGATGTCATGGAGCTTTTGTTGAGGCATAACCTTTACTCTACCTGATGTAGAACTTTTGTAGAGACTTTCACAATGCTTCATGCTCTCCTGCATTTCTTTGTACACTTCCAATACTAATTTGCAAATATATCTTATTGTCAGTCTATCACAATATCAAATGTTTTTATCAAACAAGTTCATACGTTTGTCCCTTTCAGATGTATCTTCCATCATGAATAAAACAATGCTAAATACAATTAAATTTTTAGCCTTTTGAAATCAGAAAACCACTGTGAGTGAGTTTCTCACTGTGTCTTGCAAGCTGAAGAGTAGCGTTTTCATTTCAACTGGCTCTCTGTGAGTGCCGTAGAAAAATGCCCATAGATGGGTTGTTTCCTTAGGTACATTTGGTTTTCACTTGTGGGTTACATATTGATGATAATAATAATTGCAGAGCAATGCAGCAATACCTCTTATAAGGAGAGAGAACACTGCAAATGACATGCCAACAGTGCTGTTTCACAGAGCTGCAGTGTGAATTGGTTCTGATTATGTGCTTGAACTCTGCTCAAACAAGTTTGTGTGCACTTGACCATTGAATGCTTTATTCCAATTAAGCAACTTGCTTTTCTAGCCCTACCTGAATTGTACATGTAATGACATATTTTCTTCAACCCCTAAACAAAACACACAATATTTTTGTTTTTACTTTTATTGCAACAGATTACATGATAGCAACAAAAAAGGAATAAAAAACCTTGTACTAACAACTCGGGCATTAACACTGCGATGGAGCCTAACACACCAAAATCAGAAGACTTGGGGTTCAACAAAATAATTTCCATTGATGTCAGATTTGCCACTATGTATGAAATCCGCTGCGCTAACTGTGAAAACATTCTCTCCACACTTCTGTTGGCAGAACAGGGCGATGTGTCAGAGTGAGGCTGTGAGAACATAACAGAGAGAAAGTGTTGGAGTAGCACAGGAAATATACAGCTCATCAAAGTAAAGTTGGCAATCCCTTTTAAAGAAAATCCTATTGATTTTCTTTAAACTCCAAGATTAATGACAGAGAAGATTAGAACTTTTAAAATGACCTGAGTCAAACATACAAACACACACACCTGTCATCAGGAAAAGACCAATGACAACAATCTGATCCTGGGATTGTGGACTGTGATGAAGGCTTACCTGTCCAACTTAAACTTGCCTTACCTATGCAAGGGCATCAACACTGTCAGATCAGGGAGGATGGTTGGTCCCATAGTAGTAATAATAATAATAATAATAATAATAATAATAATAATAAGTGTGTACCTTTGCATTTGTATCTGTATCTTGATCTCATCAACCCGGCTAAAAACAACAACAGAACAATGGACTCAAAAGCTAAATGTGTGAAGTGGCAGAAACTCGCCCAGAGGATTTTTGGGTCGTAGTTGAGGATCTTCTAATTTGACTAGATGAGGGATAATGACTAGCTTGTGAGTCACCTGGTCGAGAATCAGCGGTGCCAACCACCTTCATTCATTGCCCTCATAGTGGGTCCAATCACCTTTGGCTTGAAAGCACCACCCTGCTACCCTGACACCCCTGAGGTGTTCTCTCTGCCCACAGGCCCTCAACGATGACTCATCCACAATCTGCTGCACAACAACCCAAACCTTTTCCATTTAACGTTTTCTTGTTTAGAAAACAGAAATGATAGCCTGGTGGTGTAGCTAGGATAAAAGTCAGAGGATGAGGGTGTCTCCAAAATCATTAGAAGTCATGTTTTCCTTCTGTAGTAATAGCCTTCTTGTAATGTGAAGTCATGTAACCTGATATTACAGTATGTATTGTAAGATTGAGATAAGAGATAGAGATGGAGATTCACGCAAGGGACCCATGAGGTAATACTGTATTAAATAATTGAACAACAATCATAATTAGATCTATAATATGTGACAAATCAACATATTCTGTCCCACAAGTCTATGTTACATCATGCCAGGGCATGAAGAGCACACACTCCTCTGAGACTAATTTACCTACTATGGCTAATTACATGCTGACAAAAACACAGCTGGCAGAAATGTGTAATGGCACACTAATTCTCTGCTGTATGAGCCAGGCGACTCGATAAAAATGGCATATTGTCTAAATTAGACCATGCCTGTATACTGTGATACGAGTGTGAAAGCTTGTTCCCTTCTTCTGAGCAAAAGCATGTTTCATGGTATCGTATCACCATAGCTTCTCGGCTTTTTGCTCTTAATGTGAGAAACCGCAAGTGCTATGATACCAGACAAAATCACACATGAATATTTAAATCCATATTACGTATGTATTCCTGCATGCATACTTCATTATGTATGCATTTTTGATCCCTCTGTATTCTGTGTAGCTGAATGTGATTAGTAGGCATAGCCCTTAATATTAACACTCACAGCAATGACTGATACAAAATAATGACTATTTCTGTATCAATTTTTCATAAAAAACGAAAAGAGTATGTAAATTGAGTGATCTCACTGTTTAACAGTTTAACAGTTTACTGATCTCATGGTATATGGTTGGAGCCCTCTTTGTGGGCTGACACCTTTTGATGTCTCCCTGCTTGTTTTTTTTATGCCTTTTTAACACCTTGAACTCCTACAGGGAGAAATAAGTTCCTCAATCCTCTCCTCGCATGCTGCCACAGAGGATAAATTACATACAGATCTAGTTCCACTTCCTCTCATCGTAATAATATGCTTTGCATGGCTTTTCCACTTCATCTAGAATCATGGTAATCCCTGTGCTTCTGTGTAATTATCTCTCCTCTAGGCTGATCTCAGTGCTCCTCACCTGCTCAGCCTAGCCACATTACCCCCTCACTTTTATCTACAGTATGACTCTTGAAGCTGCTGCCAAGGGTCCTCTTAAATCCCCATAACTTCGCCTTTGCATCCCCCCCCCCCCCACACACACACACACACACACACACTTTCTCACTCTATCCTTCAAGAGGATTGTGATTAGCACAAAAAAAAGAAAAACAGTACATCACGGTGTTTCGGGTACATCCCTCAATAATTTCCCAACCATTCTAATAAGTAGAATGAAAAGAAAATAGTGTGAATATAATTTGCTAAATTGACAAGGAGGCATCAGGTACCTGGGGGAACTGAAGCTGATCTTTTCATGCATACAGGTTTCAAAAGACTCAAGAATAAAAATTCTAGAAAAGTGTCTAAAGTTAGGGGCTCACAAACAAAATAAAATGAAATGTCATTAAACCTAAACAATTCCATGAATGACTAAAGAGGAAGTGTGCATTAAAAGTAGTGACCCCTTTTTGAAATGGATATTGCAGTGGGAAAGTTTTGGGAAGTTCTCTTTTTGACCAGGAGTTCGATGAAGCGGCTGCCTGATGGGAGTATCTGAAAGCAGTGGTGAAGGGTGGTCAGTGATTAAGTCTGCCTTTCTTTTTACTGCGTGATTGTAAAGGTCTGAGAATATGAGTTATCTTCTTGTGGCTGACACTAACAATTACTCAAAAAGAATTTTTCTCTATTCAAAAGCCCACAAATTCATCCTGCTTTTATCAAATGGCAATGAAAGTTCCCCCCTCACCCTACCTCCCAAATGTGCAACAGAAATGAAATGATGGACATATTCAGAATTGTGACAAACCTGGTATTGGGAGGAATATTTCCAACAGTAATTTGTTTACTACACCAAGGGATAGTTGTATTTTGCCCACATGCATCATTCAAAAGCTGTCAAAAACATAAATATTTGAACAGCAATTTTCCTTCAAAAAAGGGGAATTTCTATTTCAAGAATTTTACAAATTTCTACCAGTTTTTTCATTGGCAAAAAAAAACATACAGTCAATCTCATAAGTGTTAGGGTATAGAATGAATATGCAGTATGCATTTATTTCTAAGCATTTGAAGGGGTTCCAGTTGCAGAGTGTGGTGACTGATTTAAAAAAATAACTTTGCTCAAGGCTATTACGGCAAATTAGGGCCATTGTAGGTGAAAAAATAATTATCAAGCCAAGTGAGGGGGGTAATATTTTTTTTTAAGTCGACATTTCCAAGATTTTAGTCGTAAATATACAAGAAAAAACTGACTGTATGCAAGGGTAAAAATGATAAATTGGAAAAGCAGTTTAATGCAAAAAACTATGGTAACGCAAGCTAACATACACACTGACCTTTACCACAAAAACCTATGTAGCTAGTTTACTGATATCTGGTCACAAAAATTACTTGCAAATAACTGTCTTTAAGATCTAATTTGAACAACAGTCTGAAGTTGCTCAATGCTACGTCATACTGAGGGACGACTACCAGTGTCTGGGGAAGCATAGTCGCCAATCACCGACTGTACTGGAGGCGGAGAGTCTCTAGACAGAAACGAAGTCTGAACTTGGACCTCACTCAAGCATTTGCCATATTGATTACAAAGTACACATCCAAGTTCAACCAAAAATAGATGAATGGCTGACTAACAAAGCAAACAACACATGAAGCCTAACTCTCTAAAAGTGCTCCATTCTCCAGAATGTAACTGCATGTGTATTCTACATGTCACTCTATATGTTATTTAAAAAGGCAGCAAACATGCAAGGCTGTGTCTGACTGTGTCTGTTGTTGAACGTTCACAACAACGTATTACAGTGGTTTAACATTTTCCAACAGCCGAATGCACCACTGTGGTACAGAAGGTCTCTCCTCAGGGATAACACGAAGGGCAGAGGTGTTAATTATTCTACAGATCAGCGATGTCAGCACAACTCTCTCATTGCTCCTAATTGTCCCTTTGGGGGCGCTCAGGTCCTCATTATGGGAGCACTTTGTGATCCAGTGTTGATGTTATCTGGCTAAAGTGTTGTAGCAGCATTTAGACATTTTTAAATGTTTTAATGTTTGTTTAATTTATTGGGAATCTCATTTCACTCATTTTGAATGATGATGCTGAGGTTATGAGTAACATTTAAATTAAATTTAACAGAGACTTTTCGGATGCCAATTTTGCCTACTGAAACTGTAAATTGAAGAAATTGCAAAAGAAAGAAAGAAATCCAGTGAAGACGGCTGAATTATCACATCTTTTAACCAAAGAAAAATAGATATTTGAATGTGCTCCTCTACTTCTCTCTACCATGGCTCACAAGCGAAGAGAGGGCAGCTCAACACTGTGCCCTGAGACCGACTGGGACTCAATTCTCAAACAGGAAGCTCCACCTCCCCAAGGCACAAAACATGATCTTCCCTCTCCATTAACTTAACAAGTTCTGAAACAGGTTGTTAAACTCAGACTCTGACGACGAGTCAATTTCAGTTCATTGCACGCATAGTGTCTTCTCAACATAAACTTCTGTGTTCACAGGAAACGTACAGCGTCTGCTCATTACATGCATGCAGAGAAATAATCTCTCAACATAGGTTGAGTTAGTTCTTAGGTTTACTTAAGCAACATGGTGCATGGTTAGCCTTGGGAAACAATTGTGGTTAAGGCTAATTATAAGCATAATGTAATATAACTATGTTTGTGATGTAAATGGCCTTAGTACAGTATGGGAGTTATCTAACAAAAATAAAATAAAATAAGTCAACGTTGACTTGTAATTTACTATGTCAGTTGCTCTGACCATTTAACAATGACTTGGATGGGTTTACACTGGAGTTAGATGGAAGCCTGGTGCATCGCACGCATACACTAAAGGGTAACTTGGTAGGTCAGTATCAGCAGCGAGGGGGACTGACCAAGCAGTGATATTTGATGAGTTGTGAGTGAGAACAGGTTGTTTTAGAAAACACTTACGAGTTTTTTTGCCAAAATTTGGAAAAAAAACACCCCCAATCGAGGCTAATCATCAATATGACTGGTTGGACCACAGATAGTCTTCACTACCTGGTAAACTGCTGATATAGTGATAGCATTGTTTTATAGAATACACTTCAGTACGTGCTGTTGTGTAGCACACCACAGTCTAGTAGTTCCACAGCAAACCCATTACTCTTGCTTAAAGCCATGACAGTAACATTCATATTATCAACCATTCCTATAGAAGACAGGAACCTCTTTTTTTTTTTTTATCAAAAAATGACATTTGTGCAGATCTCTCAATATGAAATATATTGTAAATGACAGATTGTATCAAATCGGATGCCAATTTTTATGTTAAACATGTCCTATTGATATAAAGGGAAGTTGTAATACACAAAAGTGGCTGACAGAAACAGGATTTTGTTATTGCAATTTGTCAACAGCCTGACAATCTATCAATCGACTTGTCAAAAATAATTATTCTGCTGCCATCGTTTTCGGATCTTAACAAACTGTTCACATTCTAAATTACTGACAGGGTATTTTTCCTGCTTCAGCAACAATGGGCTAGGCTGCTGGCTTAGTCATATTTTCCCTTGATGCATATCTGCGGTTTCAAAGACATTCTTCTCAAACCATGCATTTGACAGAATCGTTTATTAAAATGTAGGATTGCTCGATTCCTCCTGCATTGAAATTACTCTCATTGCTCATCCAGATCCTATCAAGATAATATAAAAAGTAAACGTCAATAGCCTCTTGTCTATTAAAACAAAACACTATCTCACATCAATTTCACATAAAGCCAGTTGAATCTCATAGAAGGTTACTTTACCCTCCCGTAAGGTTAGTAGGCAGACAGCAATCTTTCAGCCAGTCAAAGTGTGAAGATCATAGACAACACCAAGCAACTTCTCTAAAATATGCAGCTACGTCTGGTATAAACTGAGGATGAAAGCAGATATCTTTCCTGCAAGGGTTGACCACCAGTAACTCTCAAAAAGTCGAGGAAGTTAATCATTTAGTTTAGATCTCATTCTGTGACAGCACTAAACAATTACTGCTTTTTTAAAGAATGCAAAGTACTTAAAAATCTGTGTCTAATTGACATGAAGTCAAAGTCTGTGATAAAGATGAATAAAGTTCACATTTGGTATTTTGCACTCTGTATACTCTTCAATTTTAATATTGAATTTAAACATTTTCGATTAAACTCTCTTTTCGCTGTATATAGCTGAGCCCATTCATCATGTGTTTCTTTGACTTCTCCTAAAATGGTGTTATTAAACATATCCCAAGGTAATAAATGGCTGTGGAGAAGACAAGTATTAAGTATTTATAGCAAAAATCTGCCAGTGGGTTATTTTTACCCGTAGACAGTGAGCCAGAGTATGGCTGCAGAGCATAGAGGACCCACTTGTTAAACATACATCCTTTTTTAATTTGTATCCTTTCATCTATTATTATATTATGTAAGCAATCAGATTATCAACACAGGCTACAAACAATACAAATTTGGAATCTGACACAGCAGAAAACACAACAGTCAAAACTGGTTTCTTTTAACCCAAACCACAATTTTTCCCATAACAAAGTACTTATTCTAACCCAAACCACAATCTATTTTAACTTAGTGCCTAAACTCAACCAAACAGTCATTATGATGATGTCAGATTAGGAAAACAATGTTTTAAGGCCCTGACAAATGTTGTTGTCCTGCCAACAGACCTCTTTCACAGCAGACTAGAAGGAAAAGCACAGGTGTTACTTAAAACCCTAACAATGGCTCTGTTCCATTGAGATGTGACCAGCATGCATAATACCAGTACTCTGAAACATGCACACCTAAATGGTATGCAGCCCTGATTAATTAAAGTTCATGAATACACCTGTACTTTTCCTGCTATCACAACTTAAAATGTATGCCATGAACAAGGACTACAGGGACTGCAATGTTGAGGGGACTTACAAATGATGTATTTGGTCATTTATTCAAAATAAGACAACATTAACTTGGTTTCACATGGGACACGAACAGCAGTCCCCCGGGCAAAAGTCCTGCTACACAGCCTTTCTCAGTCGTCACACTCCTTCACTGCACTGACGGCCTAAAAATGACTTGCATGGGAGTACACTCTTAAGTGTTCCGATTTGGCGTTGCAACTGGTGGGATCCCATCGCAAGATATCTAGTGTGTCATTGTTATTCATTTGACGCGGCTGAGGATGAACGGTGACCTGCGACCAACTCACTTTCACTTTTACACTGGATTGACTTCAAAATCCTTCCGCTCACCTTTAAAGCTCTGCAACTGCATTCAGCAGCACTGAACTCGAGCACTGAAACCCTCCTTATTTCAAACACTATAAGAACATTCAAATCCAAGCAGACAAGTTTAAGCTGGTGTGATTACTCTGATGGAACTTTTAAGTTGTCTTTCTCTTCTGTGATTTTTCTGTGAGGTTACTTGTCCTTTACTGTGGCAGACACACTGTTGTCCTTAAAAACATATTTATTGTGCTGTTTGTTAAATGGCTTGATGCGTTCCTGCTGTGGTGACCTTGTGTGTTTTCGAAAGATAGCCAACAAATAAATTAGTGCATCGTCTGCGAGGGTGAGACAAACTGACGATTTTTGGACATTATTTCAAAGCTATTAGAAATGGACCAGGCAAGGTCTAGTGTAGAATTAAAAAAAAAAATATTTTTTCTTGTAAATACCTCGACACATAATGTGAAAAAAAGCATTCATATTTTCAACGCAGAGTTTTATTTTGTTATTGCTGGTTGTGTGCTAATGGAGGAAAGAAAGTCTTCGACTTTTGGGTCAATACTCAACACGCCTAATAGAAAATTGAAAAAAATGACTGTGGCTTGCTGCCAACCCGTTCGTAGCTCCATTCCCATTTCTGCTCAACCTCTTTCCAAAATACTTTTGTCTTTAAAAATCTCTTTCAATCAGAAAACCTCTTTTCATCACTTAACATATCCTCTCATTCCATCTTAATCCCCTCTGGAAAAAAGGCTTCTCTTGGCCTCATAGCGTCGAGGACAAAAAAACAGAAAACCGCTGTCAGCCACTTTCTACCTGTCACACCCATTGAAACATCGCTCATCTGTCTGCCCAGAAAATAAGCTGTCAGAATGGAGAAAGCCACTTTTCTAAGGATCATATTTATTTAAGGGTTGAGCGTGCTTCCAATTTCACATAGGCGCAACATCTTTCACCTTCACACTCCGCTCCAGGAAATTCATGTATTTTCTCCACGTGATTGCAAATTGCTCCTGCACTCCACGTCCCACACTCTTATTTTTGCTCCCGCTGATGGATCAGGTCTGTGTTACTGGCAGCAGCATTTTCCATATGGATCAATGGCGGTGTATGCATTGCTGATCACAGATGACTATGAATATTTGATGCTGCAGTATTGTTTTGTTTGGAACAAATAAATCTTCAGTCAACACTCACACCTCAGCCCTTTTGTTTAGAAAAGATTGTCTTGGGTTCAAAAGAAGGCCGTAGGAAGAGGCTTGGATGACAGGTTCCTGAAAGTTATAATACCTGACTGCTTGTTTGATTAAATAACCTTTGTTTTCACGCTCAGTCTATTGAAGGAATTCTTCATTTGAGTGTCTTAGGCACTTAGAGAAGCCAGGTGGTGTTGAACTTTATGGGCTCATATTGAAAGTAATTATTAGCAATACCTCTGGTGCCAATCTCTATATTCATATTATTGGGTAACGGAAGAAATCTAGAGGAATTACTATGGATTCAAAATTTGAAATCAGTCTGAGATTGTTATTGGGTAGGTACACACAGCCACATCCGCTTTATGAGGGTCGCTTATTAGTTTTATCAGTTTGACAGTTCTTATACACACAGCTTTGGGTACTTAACTGGCCATATTCTTGAATTTAGCTCCGTTATGACAGGTGTTTGTTGCAGAGGGCTTGTACAGGATGCTTCTTGGTTTGTCACCTTCATGCCCAATTAGTTCCTGTATCACGATGGAACATCTGACAAGTGGAGACTGCTGGGGAGAGCCAGACATGTGGCGCATCCCTAAAGGGAAGCATTTGCAGTGGGAAACAAATATATGCTGCATTTTCTGGGCTTCATATTAAACAATTAGTTCTTATGTTGTGTTAATGCTATCTTTTACTTTTCTCCGTACTCCCAACTTCTCACGCATCTAAAAATGATTGTTTTTCCTTCACAATTCAAATGATGTGAGTTGACAAACAGCCTTTATTTGTTTTTAATCAATATAAAAATCATTATTATGCCTTCTATCGGGCAACTTAGTGCTTTTTCACACAGAGACACATTGCTCAGGACAAAATGTTATTCACACCTGATGCATGAACACCCAGTGTATTTGTTAAAATGTTGAGGTACAAAAAAAACACTATTAGAAATGACATTGAGCAGGAAGAGAAACAGTTACCCCAGGAATGAGGTGGGGTCTTAATACTGTATATGTAGCTTACCAAGTTTACGTCTGTGGATGTCATTACCGGTCATTAACAGCACTAAAGGAACATGAAAAGCAACAAACAATTTATTCTGCTATGACACTTTCATGTAGTGTGTTTTTTTTCTCCCCCACCCCTCCTCATTCCTCAACCCATTTTGCCTGTAATAGAATTTAAGCTGTCTCTATCAAAGCAGCTCAGCATGACACTGTGTGTCTGCTCGGACCCTAAAAGCCTCAAGTCTGCCAGAGTTGTCAGTGCTAGTGTGTTATGGTGCTGGTTGAAAGGCATGTCAGTGTGATGGTGTGAACCTCACACCACAGGAAGTCGAACAACCGTGGCAATTAACTGAATAAGCTTTGAAGTTAGTGCTGCATATTGCATTGGAACCATTGTAAAGGTCATCTGTGTGTCAATGCATTTAAATATCTAATGTATTTATAATTTCTTTTTATTTCAACCTTGCGTCAGATTTTCTAATCAGACTAATTTAAATATCCAGCGCATTTTTCATGAACTAAATTAAGAAAGCGTTATTTATTTTTAAAGCCTAATCACGGTCACCATTTTCCTTGTGATGGCATTGATAACAATAACACCATCCAGTATGTGGGACTCCTTTGATACCAAATGAAGTTGTTCCCAGCAGTCTTAAAGTTCTGCCTTTTTGCATAAAGGATTTCTTTTTTGCGACACCAAGGCACAATAGCAAAGAAATCATTGGAGATCAAAAGAGCCAAAATGTATCTAAAAGCTGATTAGAAGAAATTCAAAAGAAAAGTTTTTACAAGAATATTTAAGTCAGATTAAAGACCTTTCAGATTCTGTTCATTTCCATTTTATGGTGAGTGGGGAAAGATCACAACTTTCAGTAGCAGTGTGATCCACAGGCAGAAAATAAGACATTCAAACTAAGGAGTGCATTTTCAGTAACGCACAGATAACGTGTCTGAAGACTATGCTCGGATTATTTTAATGCTGGAAAAGTAAAATGATAGTCGTCTCTATTTCTAACAAAACAAGCCCAGAGACTTTGATCTTTTAATATATTTTAAAGTGATAATTCAAAAAGCCTTTTTCTTAATTCATGGAAGAGAACTGATACAGAATGTGCAGTACAAGGATTGTTTGGGCTTGTTCTAAATCATTCTCATCGCTCCATCTCTTTATACCATCGGATGCAAAGTGGACTATTTTACCCTAACACCTAGAAGTCTCAGACGAGGATTTCCAAATGGATACAATTTGCCAACATATAGTTTTTACTGGTTAAACAGTCCAAGTTTTACTTTTACGACACAACACTGCATGTTACTGACAAAATCTCTCAATACTGTGAACACCTGCTCAGTCAATAGTGGTCTCAACACATTGGGTTTCTGCCTGCTTTGTCTAGACTTAACACCACTGTGACATGGACATGAGCACTGTGGGATAGAGGCAGTCTGAAGCGGGGAAGACAGACAGAGGCCAGGAGACATAGATTAGAAACAGGACAGCAAAGACAGATGCAGTTGGGGGGGTTAATCCTGTCTGTGAGTGAGTGATCATGTCCATCCACCCAGCTGTGGCGCCATCAGGGGCCACAGGGCTTGCTGGAAGTCTGATGAGGCGTCACCGCCGTCTGCTGCAGGAGAGATCTCTCACTCGACAGTTCCTGTCAGCATGTGGGACTGCCAACCAGGTAAAAGGGAAAGATAGAAAACAGAGAGACAGGCAGCGGAATGGAGCTAAAAAGAACACATTTCATTTTCGCAGTGTTTCTAGACTTACTGTTATTTTTTTTGTTGCTTTTTCTCTGCGGAGAATGTTTAGTTTAATTTATTGGGAGCCCCATTAGCTATTCTTCCTGGGTACCAAAAGAAAAAGACCTGACATGGTGACAATGCAACCATTACAACTTACATCTTGACCATAACAATACAGATAAAAACGGGATTTAAAAAGACAAGAAAACTCCTGACAATTCCAGGACCAGAAAATAGTCAATTTAATCCAGTATCCTGTACAATAATCAAAATGTATGAAAATACCCTGTTTCAATCCAATATTCCCAGTCTACAAACTCAGACAGCATATCAGCAATCATAATCAAACATTTGACATTTGGATTTAATTCAAAACTTCTAGCATCTTTTTAACGCATGAGGGATGAATTGCCTTTCATATTGAGATAATTAAGGTTGGTATGATTAATTGCAGTGTGAGGTTATCTGCTAGGTTCCTACATAAGCAAAAAGGAGAGACTGTCCCAGCAGGATATCAGACACGTCACCTTTCACCTGCCCACCCATAATTTTGGAACTCTGTTGAAAACATTTCAAGTTTAAACATCAGTTGGAGAAAAAAAATATATATTTGTTATGTCATTCATATTTAAATGTTCACTATATTTAACAGGATTAAAAATATGTTTCCCTGCAACTCTGTTTATGACAATTCATTCAAACAATCTTACGTTATTAAAACAATGCGGTCAAAGGTATGCTGTACAGGTTGGATATCATGCGACACCGGTGTAACAAATTACTTTTGCATAGGTAAGCATGAGCAGTTGTAAATGGCAACTATATTAGGATAGTAATACAATTAAAACCATGAACACATAGTGTATACAGAGCACGATAAAAAATGTAAGAATTAAAAAGACATTGTTGTGTTCTCAGAGGAAAAACTTGCAGCTTTGTTTTTTTCCCTTGAGAAAATAATTAATTTTCTTGTTTTCAAATTTCTGAATTCAGAGTTGTTTGTCTTAACCTCATTCCTCACCCCTAGACCCCCTCGGGAGAAATAAGGAGCACAAGCACGGATCAATCAGAAACAAATGATCCAGGCATTAAGAGAAGAGGAGGAAAAGTGGAAGATAGAAATATAAAATAAGATGAGAAGTTTAAAACTGTGAGACACAGGAATTGTCTCACAGTTTTAAAATATATATATATATATATATATATATATATATATATATATATATATATATATATATATATATATATATATACACATATACACACACACATATATATATATACACATATATATACACACACACACACACACACACACACACACACACACACACACACACACACACACACACACACACACACACATATTTTCCATCATTACCATCAGTCAAACATGAGTGGTAAGATAATCAGTTGTGAATAAAGTCCCATGTTAGCTTTTTTATACTAGACAGTATAAACTGATCAAAGTTGGATCTGTTTTTTAACATGCTCTGCCAACATTGTAATTTATATAGTACATAAATGGCAACTACATATGGTTAGGCAACGAAAAACATTTGGCTAGGCTTGTGGTTGTCATGGTTAAATATTGATATGCCATTGCAACATTAATTGTTGATGCGAGACATAACATGAACCCTGGTGTCAGGCATCAAGGTCAGAGGCATTACTTGTTCACACTACTTAGAAAGAGAACACGGATCCTGAACATCCACTGAAGTGCAGCCACTATGAATAGAATTCCTCTGAAGACTAGGCTAAGAAAAACTACATGTACAACTACAGCATTTACAGCAGGCCAAAGTTGAACCACAATGTTGCCCTGCAAAATATAATCAACATTGACAACTGACAGATTGAGCGCTAATTTTAACACTTGCCTTTGTTTTCTCACAAGTTTGATTATATGTTGTGTTATTGCCTGATCTCTCTCTCTCTCTCTCTCTCTCTCTCTCTCTCTCTCTCTCTCTCTCTCTCTCTCTCTCTCTCTCTCTCTCTCTCTCTCTCTCTCTCTCTCTCTCTCTCTCTCTCTCTCTCTCTCTCTCTCTCTCTCTCTCCCCAATTCTGTCTGTACCAGAACATCTTTCTGCTAGGTTTCCTTAACACATCTTGAAAATGTACACATAAATGCCATCAGTGCCCACACGCAGCCAGATTGCCCCTGTCAAGCAAACACACTCAACCCAGACATTCTCGCTTACCAGATGCGAAGGCCGACTTGAAAAGTGAAACGATTCAGAGATATTGCAACCCATAAGAGACACCACTTCATGAAATCTTAAAAGGAGATGGTCTTGCTGAAGACAGCATTTCAGCTAACTTAGCAGCTCACTGAAAACTGTTTTATTTTTTAGTATGTGTACACTATTAAACACATAGGATTAAGGCTGTTCTTCCTCTGAGTTTTGCAGGCTTGAAAAACAAACATTTTTACAGTGAGCAATGGACATGACTGTCACAATATGCAGTGATATTTGACTTGGACGTTTTACTTAATTTATTAATGTTCAATGTCATAAAGAGCTTATGTTTCTTAATATGCTCATGAATAGCACATTTCTGTATATCTTTCTTTAAATGGGTAACATTTATATTAAACTATTTATAGTTATAGTAGCTCCTTATACCATCCCTCCAAAGGCCAGTCGTCTCATCCTCATGTACTTGCATAATTACACATTAAATAGCAATAATATCATTATACTCAACATACTATATAAATGCATAGAGAGATCATTAGTTTCCCTCTGTCTCACATTCAACCGCAGTATTCTCCCGTCATGTCTTCCTTTCCAGGTCAGTGACAGAGAGCCACCCCACAAACCGTCTCTCTCGCTCATTAATTGAATGTGATAGTACCTTTCTCCACAGGATCAATCAGTGTGTCTAACACAGTTATTGACCTAAGACTTTTTCCAACTGAACCCCCCTTTGTGCTCCCACCAACAGGGAGGATTTCCGCCTGTCAGAAACATTGCACATACCTTTCCACTGGGAGATGATCTCATGTAGCCATGAGCCAAAATGCAGCGATAAAGAGGGTTCTGCAGAAGGCTGGCCATCATGTCTTCAGTGATACAAACCTACAAATCATCCTCATTACTCCAGCTCTTCATTGTGAATCTGATCTCCTCTTGTGGCTGTGATCTTTTTCACTCTTAAAAAGCCACATTCATCATCCGTTTGTCTCCCTATGCTGTGTCTCATCTGTTTATCTAGCCTAGGTGAACCACAAAGCCAAGAAAGACCCTAATTTCTTTCCAGTTATCTTTCCGTCTCTAACAAACACGTTCTCATTCTGTCTTTCCTCAAAGACCAATCCAATACAAGACTGTATCATCTCTTCCTCTTAGCTCAACAAGCTCCACAAAGTGCAACACCGATTCTTTAAGAATATTATAGAGATCCCTGTATACAATCTTTGATACAGTTTTAAAAAGGCAAAAGTTATATACATCAAACTAATGACAAATATAAAAGGTGCGTCTAACAGACTAATAACTTATACAGAAATATGCAATATAACATAAGCTTTCTATTAAGCATAACCTTTGTCTTTCTTTACTTCCATCTAATCTTCTCCTTCCCTCTTTGTATCTCTCAGATTCTCTCTTCATGCAGAGCTGACATAGCCAAGTGGACATGTTGAGTTATTGTGCTGGAGGCGATGGTACTCTGCTGTGCTTCACAGATGATCATTTCCCAATTCCACAGCCGAGGAGCGCAGGCCTGCAGTAATTGCTGCAATGCATCCAGCAGCCGGTCCTTATCTGATGCTGTGACAAGAATAGGCCCCATTTTATTGGTCTCACACCCTATGTAATTCAAGAGAGCTTGCATCATTTCCTGCAGAAGAGATGACCATGATGGTGTCACCCTAGGGTGCTTGATGCTGATTGGACGCACAGCATGGCCATGAGCAAATAAATCACTTCTCCTGTGTTCAGAGTAGAAACATAAGCCCTATGGGTGACCAACCACTCTCATCACTGAGACACACACACACACACACACACACACACACACACACACACACACACACACACACACACACACACACACACACACACACAGTTCGCTTAGCACAAACAATTACAGCCTTGATTCCCTAGGCTCTAATCAGAGCCAACACAAGGCACATGCAGCATACTGGTGAGATCATAATTAAAACCTGTCTCTTGGCATATTATGTGGCATATCCCAGAAGGAAGATTCTGTAACTGTAAATATATATCACACTAAATCACCACCACACCAAGGAATTATTATGCAAATTTATACTAGCATAATGTATTTGATTGTCAGAATCCATACAGGTTTTACCTCATTTCAGCATTATAAAGTAAGAGACAAAAATATAAAATGTATTTATTTAAAACAAATTGACATCCGACTGTATTTGTAGCAATTAGAACATTTTGCAGTGATTTCTGATGAAACTGTCCCTGACTTGCAACATACTGCGTCCACATATGCCGACCTTTCCATTCAAGAATCTGTATGTGTGTTCAGACAGAATGATTTCAGAACCAACCATTAAATGAAGCTTAAGCGGAAGTCCAGTCAGGTAGACTGTCTTTACACTCCTCTTCATTCATATGTTCTCAATCTCTCTCTACCTGTGATTACTCTATCCGCTGATTGTAGGCCCTCACTTTAAATTAACCAACCAGGTTCTGCACAGTATCCTTAAGCCAACCACATCTGCTGCTGTCGATTGTCATTTCATCACAATCGGATGCGACCCTCTTCCCCCCAGTCACTTCCAGTCAGCATCACAGTCATGCTCCTCATTCATCATCGGACTCCCTTCATCCCCACCACCACCAGTGTCTGGACTCCAGGGGGATTATGCCTTATCTGACCTCAGCATCACTAGCCCTCTATTATCCTACTTCAAGATGGAGTCCAATCGCCAAAGACTTTGCACTGTACAATTTCTATGCATGTGTAATAAAATATTGTTAAATTCTAATAAAGTCTCTCCTGATTGAACTGCCATTGTTCCACATACTGTCTTCAGAGGCTTTACCTTTCAATGTCGAACACAGTAGCCTGTATTGTGCCACCTACAAGAATCCACATCTGTTTAACATGATCAATGTAATTTTATTGACTTTGAATAATTTTTTATCTCTGTTAATTTTGCATCACTGTACACTACCTGGCCAAAAAAAAAAGTCACCACCAAAAAAAAAAAAGGTCACACACTCTAATATTTCGTTGGACCACCTTTAGCTTTGATTACGGCATGCATTCGCTGTGGCATTGTTTCGATAAGCTTCTGCAATGTCACAAGATTTATTTCCATCCAGTGGTGCATTAATTTCTCACCAAGAGCTTGTATTGATGATGGTAGAGTCTGACCGCTGCGCAAAGCCTTCTCCAGCACATCCCAAAGATTCTCAATGGGGTTAAGGTCTGGACTCTGTGGTGGCCAATCCATGTGTGAAAATGATGCCTCATGCTCCCTGAACCACTCTTTCACAATTTGAGCCCGATGAATCCTGGCATTGTCATCTTGGAATATGCCCGTGCCATCAGGGAAGAAAAAATCCATTGATGGAATAACCTGGTCATTCAGTATATTCAGGTAGTCAGCTGACCTCATTCTTTGAGCACATACTGTTGCTGAACCTAGACCTGACCAACTGCAGCAATACCAGATCATAGCACTGCCCCCACAGGCTTGTACAGTAGGCACTAGGCATGATGATACAGGTGGCAACTTTTTTTTTGGCCAGGCAGTGTATTTGAACATGCATTTAAGTAAATCTTATACAAACGATGTGTGGATGAGCTACTTGAGGTACAATGTTTGAAGCCCAAATTGGCAATTTGTCAGTTACCAAAAAAACTGAATCAGTGAAGAAACATTCCTAGATAGTCTTACCCATAGTTATACAACTGGAAGTGCACAAACCCGTTTTAAGATAAAATCATTACAATGAAAAATAAAAGTCAACAATTTTGGCTACAACATATTTGGTTACAGTTTATACCTGGACATACACTGACTTTTTGTGTCCACAATCTTTACATCGTCTGAGCCACACTTGGGTTGCAATGTGCAACACTCCATTATAAATCCTATCAGCCCACAAAACTGAAAATGCTTACTTTGGTCTAAAAAACAGAGCTTTAGGGCATTTTAACAAGGCTTTAACTACTTTGAAAGTAAAGCTCTAGCTGTATTTTACAGCTTAAGAAGCAAAGTATTCAACCTCCCAATTATAATATGGATTACATTTTTTGAAAGCGTTACAGAATCAGTTCTCTTACTTGGCAGCAAAATCTGGAGTGCATTAATTAAAGAGGAAAAATAGGACTCTGCATTTAAAAAAAGAAATGCATTTAGGATTCAGTAAAAGCATATTAAAAGTTCACAGGAACTGTTGAAATTTTGGATGCAGAGCTGAGTTCTGAGCATATCCCTTTATAATAAAAATGAAAAAGAACTCCTACATTTGGGAAGAATCAAACTCAGTTCTATTTCGTATAAGCTTCAATCTCTAAGAGCTGTCTCTGTTGGATTCAACCCTGTGCACATGCGCAGTCCTGAAGATTGTTTTTGCGACCTTGTACCCTGCACAGCCTCCCTTATGTATGCACTTTCAACATATAACAGCCATGCGACCAAAGCTCACTCTCATTTTTTCTTGCGCATTAAGCAGTCAACAAGTAGAGAAGATGAAGAGGTCTAGCTGTGTTCGACTGTGTACTGGCTGCCGAATCAGCTACATCCTTCCGTCAGACTTTTATCCCAGCAGTGAAATCTGGCGCTATCCACGCCGGGCTAGAGCGTACCCTGTAGGCCACTTGCTTACTGTGCTTGCTTGTCTATGCAGGAGCTGCGGTGACGAGCTGAGGCTTTCACGTTGCTTTGTGTTGAAGGTAGCAGGGATGACAGCTGGGTAGACCGTCAAGATACCAACAGATGAGCTGGACGTCTTCCCCTGCGACTTTCTGGAGATCCCACATGAGGACCACAGTGATGGGCACGAGTCTGCTGGCTCAGCTCCCTCAATAGTGGGTTATCTTTTTGGATCTCCCTCTTTCGTGTTGGAAGCACTGGAGACTACTGATGATGAGGAATACAGAGCCCCGCACTTGCAGTTTTCTCCATTCCCACTGTGGCCAAAAGCCCCGCAGCAGTGCCCGTCTCAAAAGGCACTTTTTTAGGACCTGTCAAGCATCGTGAACATGGCGGCAGATCTGAGAGGCATTGCAATGCGGGCTAAACAACCTGCACCTGCTCAAAGCCTCTTAGGCGGAGGCGTCTCCCAGCAGGAGCCGCAAGCTAGAAGACCTCTGCTATGACCTTGCTTTCCAGAGATTCTGTCCTTCAAGGAGGAGGAGCAGTTGTATGCTTACCGCTCACACAAATGTGCCGCTCAGGTGGCTGCAGTGCAAAATAACGTTTTGCTCTCTCCCCGGAGCTAGCCACAGACATCGGGAAGACTATGATAACTGTCCTGACCCTCACCTGGGCTTCTACGGTGGAGGTGTCAAGAATTATAGCATGGCAAACGATGATGCAGCCAAAGAAGCCGAGAGGGTGAGGTAACACATCTTCTGGAGCAAAGTTGTACTTTAGCCACAGCATCACAGACACCAAGATGCTCACTCCAAGAAGAGGCACCCTCCAGCTGCTGCTGCTTCTGCTGGTCCTCCACATGCTCCGGTGCTCACTCCTCCCCGCCGAGATATCCTCCACTTTCGGCTGCAGCCCAGTAAGCTCCATGGCATTGCGGTAAGCACAACGGCCCTTATCCGGGCCACCCACTTTCCTCTAAAGAGTGGTCTCCTCTCAGCAATTCTGCTTATGCCCCCAGTGAGCATTTTTCAGCTTCTCCCTCAAACCCTTCCCACTCAAAGTAGAGGCTTGAAGCTTCACACAGAAGTCACAATGCAGCAGGCACAGCCCAGTCAAATCTTTTTTTAAAATGTGCATTACTGACCTTACTAACCAACACTTATTTCATATAGTGGTGGAGAAGATGACAAATTGGCTAAAAACTATGTCAGATCCTCCACAGATGTGCATGCGCCCACTTATGGAGCACAGCTTAGTGTGACAGAGCCTGCTTTTCATAAATACATAAAACGAAAATGACACCCTGATTAGGAGTTGGCGGAGCTTCTGGGGTAGGAAGCTATCTCCTATGTCCCTCCAGGAGAGGAGGAGGAAGAGGTGTTGTATTCTTGCTATTTTCTCACACCAAAGAAAACAGGCAGGATGAGGCCGATTTTGGACTTGTCTGTGTTCAACAGGTGCATTAAGAAGTGGCCTTTTCATATTCTGACAATCAGACTGTGATGGAATGTGGGCCTTCTTGCGATTGGTTCTCTTCCATCAACCTGAGAGATGCTTATTTCCACATTAATGTATTTCCCAATGTAGCTGGTAATGAAATTTCCCTCCTTGGCTACTTTAGGGTTGGGTAGGCCTTAGCACCTCCTACTTCCTTGTTCCCAATTTGTTTGGTTCACTACATGAGCCGTACCGATGAGCTGTGTCTTTCCTCTCTGATCCCTGGTCCGACAGGTTGTGGCCGTCACCTGCAATGCTCGGGTAGGCGTTAACTTTAGTTTTGTTAAGTTGAGGCTTAGCTGTTGTGGGTTTTTCCCGTTTCATTTACTCTAGGTCCAGCTCCATAGCAACTCTCGCTTCCCTGTGTTGAGCTTTCCAGATGGGGGTTGCGCAATGATCAGGCAGGAGAGACGGTGACTGCCACTGCTGTTTTGTTTAGTCTTTAGTTCTGTAGCTGGTTTTTGTTGGTTAGTTCATTTCTATATGCATTGCTTCCCCCAAGAAGATAATAGTAGATTCTTGTAGCTGCTATGCGACGCTAACATTGTGTGCTGAACACCCGTTTTCTTTCTGTCTGTCCAAGTGCTATAGGGCCGGTGGGAAGCGTGGCCGCCCAGACGGTGGAGGGTTTGGTGATAGAGTTTCTCATCTGTGCTTCGCACCCCTATAATTGTGTGTTTGGTGGTAGTTTTCTTTGCACTCCCTCCACAATTTGTTTCTTTACCCTTTGCTTTGCAGTGTGTGCGTGTTTGTAGGGCACCGGAGCGTGATGAGTACTCTGTCCCAGTATGACATTCCCCTCTCTGTCTGTGGCTACGACCATTCATCCTTTAGCACTCCCCTTTTTATTGTAATTTGTGTCACCAAGTACATTTGATATATCCTTCTTTACTGTCTTGAATCTATTAGATTTAATGGATTTTCTGTGTTTGTTTAAACTATTTGTTTGATGTAATAAACTTTGTAAACTTGGGGGAATCCTTTGTCTCAGTTCATCATGTACTGGCACATGTACCATTATAGAGGATCTGTGGGCTCTTTAGTTGATTTGAGCCAGTATTAAAAAGGGTCAGTGTACTCTAAAAGTTTTAAACCAAATCCGGGCCCGTGGTCACACCAAGCACAGAACGTTCCTGCATTTCATCTTCCAGGGAATACATTACTTTTAAGGTTTTGTTTATTGTCATTGAACACATGATAGTGAAGCAAAATGCAGTTGATTTTTAGTCCCATTTTGCTACATAAAAACAACACACACACACACACACACACACACACACAATTGAATTAAATGGTGGAGGGTAGAGGATGAATTAAGGAGTCTCTCTGTCTGAGGAAAATACCTGCCCTGAAATCTGGTGGTACGGCAGCTGATTCATCTGTATCTCTTGCCAGACGGCAGCAGGGTTGGGTATTGTCTGTTAATATCCTTTGAGCTCTTCGCAGGCGCCTCTGCTCACTGTGTGTGCTGTATTCGGTAACTGAGGTTTTTGTGGTGTTAAATTTCCACAAAAAATGTTTCAGCAATGATGGAGATGTGTGATGACCATGTCAAGTTGTTTGTGATGCTGATTCCCAGGAACTTTAAACTGTTCACTTGCTCCACCTCAGCGCCATTGATGGGTTGTGTATCTTCTCCCGCTTATTTCTAACAACAGCTATCAGCTCCTTGATTTTACTGATGTTGAGCATTAGGTTGATCTCTGAGCACCACTCTGGAAGATGGTCTCTACATTAAGTCTCATCATTGTTTGCAATCCGGCCTATTATGGTTTAATGTCATTTACAAATATTTTAACAGATTTCTCTTCATGTTGGGGGTTGCAGTTGTGGGTATACAGCATGAAAAGAAGGGGGCTGAGCACAAAGCCCTGCAGGGCTCCAGGGTGCAACACAAAAGTGGAGGTGTGGCTCCCAATCCGAACTGCTGGGGGCTTGTTTGTGCAGAAATCTAATAACCAGTCACTGAGTGTGGTACTCAAGCCTAGAGCCCATCGGGTTCATGGGGGGGGATTGCGTTGAATGTTGAACTGGAATCAACAAACATTTTGATGGTGTTATTTCCAAGATGTGTGAGGGCTGAATGGAGGGCAATGGAGATTGACGGCTTTTTTTTGTCTATGGAGAGGGCCCTCACCTCCCCACGCATCCCTCTTTGTGATCACCAAATCAACACCTTTGATGTCATTCCTGAACCAGGACGTGCCAGTCTGTACATTAAAAACAGTCCTACAGAGCTGCTGTAGCTTAATTAGTGCACACCTTAACTGTTTTTTTCTGATGGTTCGGCCCATTTAATTAGCTGGGCGTATGTAGGTGGCAGAAGCAGGGAAATATGGTCTGTCAGTATGGGGCAGGGGAGGGCTTTGTTGCTACCAGGAATATTTGTTTAAACATGGTCCAGGATATTGGTTCCTCTGGTGGAGATGTGGACATGCTGGTGATTTGTTTGCTTAAAAATCACCAGCTATAATATAAAATATCATCCGTTGTTCTGTCATGCGTCTGCTGATTACCTTCTACAATTCCTGTAGTGCATTTTTTGAATTTGTACCTGGAGAAATGTAAACTGTGTCAAACAATCTGGCGAATACTCTGAGCAGATAATATGGCTGACACCACAATATTAAAATGTTGACATCAGGGAAACATTGTCCATCAACTTTGACTATGTTTCAGCACCAAGCATCATTGATGTAAACAGAGAGAGTTCCCCTACCCTTCCGCCAGTCAAGTGCAAAAGCTTGATCCGTGATGTTATGATGAAGCCAGATCGTTCGTTCTCTGATGTCCTGTTGCTGGGCTAGCCTGTGTTTTCCATTTTATTTCCAGCAACCAGACATTTGCCAAGAGCAGTGTAGTGGAATAGCCTTGGTTACTATCTGGTTTGGCTTAGCTCTTATCCTGGCTCTCCCAATTCTCTTCCTTTTGCCAGTCTAGCTGGGTGGTCGAGATTTGGTGGGCAGTGATTGTCTCAAAATCCGCTGCTCTTCATCCAATCCTCGTACTTTCTTTTCTGAACTACATGCGCCATTACAGTTTCCCATTCAAATTATTATCTTGCTCTGCCCACTTTCTCCAATTTATAGAAAAAGCGAGATCAGGGTTTTGTCCTACTTAGGCAAGCTAAAGCTTATGACTCCCTTCCAGGAGAAAGCTTCACTTCACACAGTTGAAGTCATACAGCACATGCAAACACTGGGTTTCACCATAAACTTACAAAAGAGCCTTCCGCTCCGCATCCAGTTGTTAATTTACCTTGGTGTGTATATGAATTCAGTCACCAGGAGAGCGAAGCGGTTACAAGCCACGCTGGATGCACCAAAATCTTTGATGTCACACAATGCTCTCCACAGAGTGATGACAGTGCTGTCAGTGATACCTGCTAGGTACGATGTCCGCAGGCCATGTGGTTGTCCCACTGGGACATGAGAAAAATAGAGAGACCTCCGCTTCAATAGTTAGAAGGCAAATGCGGATCATCCCTCCCTCAATGCAGTCAGACCTGGCAGAAACCCCCCCCCCCCCGAGTTCCGTCGTCAGGGCTTCCCTCGGGAGATAGGCGTCACACATATCAATTACTGATGCATCCATCTCTGGATGGAGTGGGATGTGCCAGTGTCAAGTTTTTAGTGGAAAACGGGGAAATTTCCCATCCCTCCCACAAACTGTCTGGAGCTGTCCACACTACTGAAAGTAGTAGGCACTTTGCGTCTATGCTGAAAAAACGGCATCATGCTGACAGACAACATGACAGCGGCACCGTACATCAACCGTCAGGGCAGCATGTGCTCAGCCCAGTTGCAAAAAATAGCGAGGTTTCTTCTGCTGTAGTCTCACAGGCACCTACTCTCTATCAAACCCCTGGGGTAAAAAACCGCACTGCAGATTTAATGTCCCTGACTGGTTTGGGAAGGTGAAGGTTCATCTGTTCGCCTCATGAGAGAATTACCATTGCGCACTGTGGTTCTCCATGAACACATTAAACCACCCTCCACAGGCTTGTTGTTTATGCATATCCCCCAGGTCCCCTGATTCCTCAATTGTTAAGTCATATTCAGGAATAGAATCTTGTGGCACCAGAATGCATGATGCCATGGTTCCGGACCATGGTGCAGCTACAGACAGGGAAATTGCAGAAGCTCCCATTGCGCAGAAATGGGCTGTCACACCTGCATGCCGCGATCCTCCACTTCCCAGAGATTGGACAATGGCTTTGGGCCTGGACCCTGAAAAGGGACGCTTTGAAAGGTTAGGGCTGCGTCCTGCAAAGTCCTGCCGTTCCGGACACCCAGGTGGGTGTGAGTGTGTGCAATTTCTTTTAGGTAAATCGCGGATGTGGAGACTCTCGCCGCCGATTGGTTTAGGTAGTCCTTCAGCCAGGAACCTGATTGGTGCGCCACCCAGTCCGACGTGTCAATCACGAGAAGGAAGGCTATTGGAAGGAGTATAAAGGCTGGACCCAGGCTTTACTTGTGGAGTGTCTGTTGTTAGAACACTGCTCTTGTGACTGACTAATCCTGGGGACTGGACCAGGTTAGTGTCAAATTGTATAAAACTGATCTCAGACATACATCTTAGAAAACTGATTTTTAGAAACACTACCACTAGATCAGGTGGTTCCTATTTTTTCTGTACTTTTGGACAAAGAATTAGAATAGACAGTCTTTATTTTCATTTACTTTTGTTTTAGATAAGTGAAAGCCTTAACTTCTTATAGTATATTTTGTTTATATTTTTCTCTTTGATTAAAAAAAAAAACAATACCCTCTTTTAGCACTGTTGAGCCATTTTGTTAACGCCGATTCACTTATGTTTAGCTAAAGAGCCCTTTTCTTTTTAAGTGAATAACTTAAATCATCTGGTTTTATGTTATTTTCTTTTCTTCAATGAGCCGGGTTGTAACAGTGCGCACGATGCCTCTCGTGTTATCAACCAACCTTTGACGGAAGGTTGATAACGATTTGGCCCCATATACAGTTAAAGGCATATACTGCAGCCATTTTGCCATGCAGGCTATAGCGAGAGATTGTTTTTTGCTCATCCTTTGACTCCCTTAAAAAATTGCTTCATCAGATGACAAAAAAAAAAATTGTCTAACAATCCTAAACACCACAGTGGGATTAACTACTTGTGCTGCACACTCTTGGGGTCCCTCTTAGTGGATAGCCTAAATCCCTTTCAAGATGCTCTCTCCAAAGACAGCATTTTCATAGCCTGGTTAATAAAGTGAGTTACCTATTTCAAAGTTTGTCTAGTTACAATTGGAACACTTTACTAGACGAACTTTGAAATAGGTAACTCATCACATACAACAATACAGCCGTCAAGGCCAGGGTTGACCAGGAGTAGACATGAGGAAGCATGAAAGAAAAGATATGCAATTAGTGCAGGACAGAGAGAAGTTGATAAATAGGGACATGAATAGTAAATGCTGCAGGAAGTCACAATCCACTGCTTCTCTATTATCATCTGCAGTCTACAGTCCTTGATGAAAAGTGCTCTTATAGCCCTCTACCATATCAACATGATTAGACAGGACATCTTTCTGTATATACTATCAAGTCAAATAAATATATTTTTACACACACACACACACACACACACACACACACACACACACACACACACACACACAGAGAGAGAAAGAGAGAGAGATAGACAGAGAGAAAGGAGCAATAGAAAGAGAACATAGTTGAACAGCTGCCCAAAACGCCTAAAGGATTAGATTGCTCTCTTTTGATCCCTCTCTCACAACATGTACCAATGTTAAAATATCAGTCTGTTGGATTGGTTTAGGGTTTATCTATGAGTTCTTCTTGTAAGTGCTTGTTATTTCATCTGATCAAAAAAGATTATCCCTGTATCTGAGAGGCTTATCGTGGCTTGAAAGTGGCTAAAAACAAAAAAGGCCAATTCAAAATAAATCACATAAGATATGAACATGCAATTACCATTTGTACTTATAATAACGGAAATAGATAGTTAAATTAAATAGGGGATTTTACTTCATCTCCGGTTCTGCACAGCATTGATGTTTTGAAAATATATGTTGTTTTCAAAGCCAAGACATATTTTGAGGTCAAACTGTCAAATTACAGTGTGGGAGAAAATAATGGATCTGCTCTTTTCATTACAGAGAGAACAATGAAGCACTGGAATTTGCATATTTTGTCTCCAAGGACTAACTCACAAACCCTACAGGATACATACAGTACATGGCTCTTGTACTAGCCAGCA